>NC_068917.1:12100216-12400349 GCF_023091745.1 Budorcas taxicolor | reverse complement strand
CCCAAACGTCATGGGGGCTCTGAGAAAGTCTCAGTCCCTCAGTTTCCCAGCTGTAAACTGAGAGAGTTGGATAAAGGAGTTTTAAGAACAAGTTTAGCTCGACTTTTGTATGATTTATATTGCCTGGACGTTTCTTGGAATTGGTATTCAGGGGCACCTCCTCTGAGGATTTAGTTGTTCATGTATAAAGATGCCCAGGAAGAGGTCTCAGACGGGCCTTCAAATACCTGATTGCCTGGTATTAGTGGCAACATTCTAGGAATCAGCAAACTAAAATGGACTGGAATGGGTGAATTTAACTCAGATGACAGTTACATCTACTACTGCGGGCAGGAATCCCTCAGAAGAAATGGAGTAGCCATCATGGTCAACAAAAGAGTCTGAAATGCAGTACTTGGATGCAATCTCAAAAACGACAGAATGATCTCTGTTAATCTCTAAGGCAAACCATTCAATATCACAGTTATCCAAGTCTATGCCCCAACCAGTAATGCTGAAGAAACTGAAGTTGAATGGTTCTATGAAGACCTACAAAACCTTTTAGAACTAACACACAAAAAAAGATGTCCTTTTCATTATAGGGCACTGGAATGCAAAAGTAGGAAGTCAAGAAACACCTGGAGGAACAGGCAAATTTGGCCTTGGAATGCGGAATGAAGCAGGGCAAAGACTAATAGAGTTTTGCCAAGAAAATGCACTGGTCATAGCAAACACCCTCTTCCAACAACACAAGAGAAGACTCTACACATGGATATCACCAGATGGTCAACACCGAAATCAGATTGATTATATTCTTTGCAGCCAAAGATGGAGAAGCTCTATACAGTCAACAAAAACAAGACCAGGAGCTGACTGTGGCTCAGATCATGAACTCCTTATTGCCAAATTCAGACTCAAATTGAAGAAAGTAGGGAAAACCGCTAGACCATTCAGGTATGACCTAAATCAAATCCCTTATGAATATACAGTGGAAGTGAGAAAGAGATTTAAGGGCCTAGATCTGATAGATAGAGTGCCTGATGAACTATGGAATGAGGTTCGTGACATTGTACAGGAGACAGGGATCAAGACCATCACCATGGAAAAGAAATGCAAAAAAGCAAAATGCCTGTCTGGGGAGGCCTTACAAATAGCTGTGAAAAGAAGAGAGGTGAAAAGCAAAGGAGAAAAGGAAGATATAAGCATCTGAATGCAGAGTTCCAAAGAACAGCAAGAAGAGATAAGAAAGCTTTCTTCAGCCATCAATGCAAAGAAATAGAAGAAAACAACAGAATGGGAAAGACTAGAGATCTCTTCAAGAAAATTAGAGATACCAAGGGAACATTTCATGCAAAGATGGGCCCGATAAAGGACAGAAATGGTATGGACCTAACAGAAGCAGAAGATATTAAGAAGAGGTGGCAAGAATACACAGAAGAACTGTACAAAATAGATCTTCACGACCCAGATAATCATGATGATGTGATCACTTATCTAGAGCCAAACATCTTGGAATGTGAAGTCAAGTGGGCCTTAGAAAGCATCACTACGAACAAAGCTAGTGGAGGTGATGGAATTCCAGTTGAGCTGTTTCAAATCCTGAAAGATGATGCTGTGAAAGTGCTGCACTCAATATGCCAGCAAATTTGGAAAACTCAGCAGTGGCCACAGGACTGGAAAAGGTCAGTTTTCATTCCAATCCCAAAGAAAGGCAATGCCAAAGAATGCTCCAACTACTGCACAATTGCACTCATCTCACATGCTAGTAAAGTCATGCTCAAAATTCTCCAAGCCAGGCTTCAGCAATACATGAACCGTGAACTTCCTGATGTTCAAGCTGGTTTAAGAAAAGGCAGAGGAACCAGAGATCAAATTGCCAACATCCGCTGGATCATGGAAAAAGCAAGAGAGTTCAGAAAAACATCTATGTCTGCTTTATTGACTATGCCAAAACCTTTGACTATATGGATCACAATAAACTGTTGAAAATTCTGAAAGAGATGGGAATACCAGACCACCTGACCTGCCCCTTGAGAAATCTGTATGCAGGTCAGGAAGCAACAGTTAGAACTGGACATGGAACAACAGACTGGCTCCAAATAGGAAAAGGAGTACGTCAAGGCTGTATATTGTCACCCTGCTTATTTAACTTCTATGCAGAGTACATCATGAGAAAGCCTGGACTGGAAAAAACACAAGCTGGAATCAAGATTGCCGGGAGAAATATCAATAACCTCAGATATGTAGATGACACCACCCTTATGGCACAAAGTGAAGAGGAACTAAAAAGCCTCTTGAAGAAAGTGAAAGAGGAGAACAAAAAATTTGGCTTAAAGCTCAACATTCAGAAAAGTAAGATCATGGCATCCGGTCCCATCACTTCATGGGAAATAGATGGGGAAACAGTAGAAACAGCGTCAGACTTTATTTTGGGGGGCTCAAAAATCACTGCAGATGGCGATTGCAGCCATGAAATTAAAAGACGCTTACTCCTTGGAAGAAAAGTTATGACCAACCTAGATAGCATATTCAAAAGCAGGGACATTACTTTGCTGACTAAGGTCCATCTAGTCAAGACTATGGTTTTTCCTGTGGTCATGTATGGATGTGAGAGTTGGACTGTGAAGAAGGCTGAGCGCAGAAGAATTGATGCATTTGAACTGTGGTGTTGGAGAAGACTCTTGAGAGTCCCTTGGACTGCAAGGAGATCCAACCAGTCCATTCTAAAGGAGATCAGTCCTGGGATTTCTTTGGAAGGAATGATGCTAAAGCTGAATCTCCAGTACTTTGGCCACCTCATGCGAAGAGTTGACTCATTGGAAAAGACTCTGATGCTGGGAGGGATTGGAGGCAGGAGGAGAAGGGGACGACAGGATGAAATGGCTGGATGGCATCAGTGACTCGATGGACGTGAGTCTGAGTGAACTCCGGGAGTTGGTGATGGACAGGGAGGCCTGGCGTGCTGCGATTCATGGGGTCGCAAAGAGTTGGACACGACTGAGCGGCTGAACTGAACTGAGTGGCGAGTATTTGTTCTCTGTCTTGATGCACATTACCCAAACTTAGCGGCTCAAAACAACATGTGTCATCTCCCAGCCTCCACGGGTCAGGATCTGGCCGTGGCTGAGCTGGATGTCAGGTGTGGGATGGGGCCTCCGTCTCACCTGCTGGCTCAGCTGGGGGAGGATCGATCTGCTCTCCGCTCAGGTGTGTGGCCGCGGGCAGGCCTCAGTTTCTCACGGGCTGCTGGATGGAAGGCCTCCGCTTCTTCCCATGGGCGTCCACAGGGAGCTCCCAACATGGCAGCTTCCTTCATCAGACGGGAACAGTGAGAAGAGCCAGAGGCAGGGGGAGAGAGAGGGAGGGAGAGGGAGGGAGGGAGGGAGGGAGGGAGGGAGGGAGGGAGGGAGAGGGACAGGAACAGCGAGAGAGGGGTGGGGGGTGGCGAGGAAAGTTAGTCTTTTGTATCCTAATCTCAGAAGTGACATCCCATCACTTCTGCTGTCTTATTTTGATTAAATTGAGTCACTAGTTTTAGCCCAGTCCCAATGGAAGGGGATAAAACACAGAATGGTGGGGAAGCCAGGAGGTAAGTATCTTTCGAGCCTCATTTTCTTTCGTTGTAAAATGGGCCTGCTAGCCACTATGGAGAACACTGTGGAGATTCCCTAAAAAACAGGAAATAGAACTGCCATCAGTCAGTTCAGTTCAGTTAATCGCTTAGTCATGTCTGACTCTTTGCGACCCCATGAATTGCAGCACCCCAGGCCTCCCTGTCCATCACCAACTCCCGGAGTTCACTCAGACTCATGTCCATCGAGTCCGTGATGCCATCCAGCCATCTCATCCTCGGTCATCCCCTTCTCCTCCTGCCCCCAATCCCTCCCAGCATCAGAGTCTTTTCCAGTAAGTCAACTTTTCACATGAGGTGGCCAGTGTACTGGAGTTTCAGCTTTAGCATCATTCCTTCCAAAGAAATCCCAGGGCTGATCTCCTTCAGAATGGACTGGTTGGATCTCCTTGCAGTCCAAGGGACTCTCAAGAGTCTTCTCCAACACCACAGTTCAAAAGCATCAATTCTTCGGCGCTCAGCCTTCTTCACAGTCATCACGCTCTAGTAAAGTAATGCTCAAAATTCTCCAAGCTAGGCTTCAGCAATATGTGAACCGTGAACTTCCTGTTGTTCAAGCCGGTTTTAGAAAAGGCAGAGGAACCAGAGATCAAATTGCCAACATCTGCTGGATCATGGAAAAAGCAAGAGAGTTCCAGAAAAACATCTATTTCTGCTTTATTGCCTATGCCAAAGCCTTTGACTAAATGGATCACAATAAACTGTTGAAAACTCTGAAAGAGATGGGAATACCAGACCACCTAACCTGCCTCTTGAGAAATATGTATGCAGGTCAGGAAGAAACAGTTAGAACTGGACATGGAACCACAGACTGGCTCCACATAGGAAAAGGAGTACATCAAGGCTGTATATTGTCACTCTGTTTATTTAACTTATATGCAGGGTACATCATGAGAAACACTGGGCTGGATGAAGCACAAGCTGGAATCAAGATTGCTGGGAGAAATATCAATCACCTCAGATATGCAGATGACACCACCCTTATGGCAGAAAGTGAAGAGGAACTAAAAAGCCTCTTGATGAAAGTGAAAGAGAAGAGTGAAAAAGTTGGCTTAAAGCTCAACATTTCAGGAAACAAAGATCATGGCATCTGGTCCCCTCACTTCATGGTAAATAGATGGGGAAACAGTGGAAACAGTGGCTAACTTTATTTTTGGGGGCTCCAAAATCACTGCAGGTGGTGACTGCAGCCATGAAATTAAAAGACGCTTACTCCTTGGAAGAAAAATTACGATCAACCTAGACAGCATATTCAAAAGCAGAGACATTACTTTGCCAACAAAGGTCCATCTAGTCAAGGCTATGGTTTTTCCAGTGGTCATGTATGGATGTGAGAGTTGGACTGTGAAGAAAGCTGAGCACCAAAGAATTGATGCTTTTGAACTGTGGTGCTGGAGAAGACTCTTGAGCATCCCTTGGACTGCAAGGAGATCCAACCAGTCCATAATGAAGGAGATCAGCCCTGGGATTTCTTTGGAAGGAATGATGCTAAAGCTGAAACTCCAGTACTTTGGCCACCTCATGTGAAGAGTTGACTCACTGGAAAAGACTCTGATGCTTGGAGGGATTAGGGGCAGGAGGAGAAGGGGACGACAGAGGATGAGATGGCTGGATGGCATCACTGACTTGATGGACGTGAGTCTGAGTGAAACTCTGGGAGATGGTGATGGACAGGGAGGCCTGGCATGCTGCAATTCATGGGGTCGCAAAGTGTCGGACACGACTGAGTGGCTGAACTGAACTGAGATGAACAGAGTCCCCGACTTCAAGCAGATTACAGTCTGGTCAAGATGATTAGGTTCTTCTTACCTAGAACTGACCTCATGTCTCCCTCTCTGAGCTTATGTTACCACAATTTATGCAGACACCGATTCAGCTGAAGCCAAATACCACCCTCCAACTCCAAAACCACTGTCATCAGCCAAGAACATGTGATGAGAAGCTTTCATCAGCTGGAAGATTCCTTTAACATGTATTTAGCACTTCCCCAGCATAGGCTACATTAAGAAGCTCCATCCAAAGAAGAATGCCTGTCCTACTTTGAAAATGAAAATGGGACTGCCCTACCCTGGGGAAAGGGCTGGACACTTCTGGCTTAAATCAGGGTTCTTCAAAACCAGAGCCTCTGGATTCGCAGACTTCTCTTACTTTTCCCCTTTCTCTTTTTCCTTCCTTCCCTTCATTTCTTCCTTCTCAATTTTTAATTTTTTAGCATTTTAATAACTCTTTCTTGCATTTCTGTGCGAGAATTCTAAATAAAAAATGTTTTGTGGGGTACTGGAATTTTATAACACTGGCTTTCTCAGAGTGATCTGAAATATACGATGCCTATTATTTGTGCCCTTTAAAAGCAAAAATTGGAAAGCCGAGTTGATATTTCTTAACAAATTCAGTGTGGTAGACAAAATAACACTTCAGTTCAGTTGTTCAGTCATGTCTAGCTCTTTGTGACCCCATGGACTGCAGCACGCCAGGCTTCCCTGTCCATCACCAACTCCCAGAGCTTACTCCATGAGGAGTCGGTGATGCCATCCAACCATCTCATCCTCTGTCATCCCCTTCTCCTCCTGCCTTCAATCTTTCCCAGCATCAGGGTCTTTTCCATTGAGTCAGTTCTTCGCATCAGGTGGCCAAAGTATTGGAGTTTCACCTTTAGCTTCAGTCCTTCTAATGAATATTCAGGATTGATTTCCTTTAGGATGGACTGGTTGGATCTCCTTACAGTCCAAGGGACTCTCAAGAGTCTTCTCCAACACCACAGTTCAAAAGCATCAATTCTTTGGCGCTCAGCCTTCTTCACAGTCGTCACGCTCTAGTAAAGTAATGCTCAAAATTCTCCAAGCTAGGCTTCAGCAATACGTGAACCGTGAACTTCCTGATGTTCAAGCTGCGTTTAGAATAGGCAGAGGAACCAGAGATCAAGTTTCCAACATCCACTGGATCATGGAAAAAGCAAGAGAGTTCCAGAAAAACATCTATTTCTGCTTTATTGACTATGCTAAAGCCTTTGACTGTGTGGATCTTCTTACAGTCCAAGGGACTCTCAAGAGTCTTCTCCAACACCACAGTTCAAAAGCATCAGTTCTTCAATGCTCAGCTTTCTTCACAGTCCAACTCTCACATCCATACATGACCACAGGAAAAACCATAGCCTTGACTAGACGGACCTTTGTTGACAAAGTAATGTCTTTGCTTTTGAATATGCTGTCTAGGTTGGTCATAACTTTTCTTCCAAGGAGTAAGCGTCTTTTAATTTCATGGCTGCAGTCACCATCTGCAGTAAATTTGGAGCCCCCCAAATAAAGTCAGCCACTGTTTCCACTGTTTCCCCCTCTATTTCCCATGAAGTGATGGGGCTGGATGCCATGATCTTAGTTTTCTGAATGTTGAGCTTGAAGCCAACTTTTTTACTATCCTCTCTCACTTTCATCAAGGGGCTCTTGAATTCTTCTTCACTTTTTGCCATAAGGGTGGTGTCATCTGCATATCTGAGGTTATTGATATTTCTCCCGGCAATCTTGAATCCAGCTTGTGTTTCATCCAGCCCAGTGTTTCTCATGATGTACTCTGCATAGAAGTTAAATAAGCAGGGTGACAATATACAGCCTTGACTAATCTTTCTCCTATTTGGAACCAGTCTGTTGTTCCGTGTCCAGTTCTAACTGTTGCTTCCTGACCTGCATACAGATTTCTCAAGGGGCAGGTCAGGTGGTCTGGTATTCCCATCTCTTTCAGAATTTTCCACAGTTTATTGTGATCCACACAGTCAAAGGCTTTGGCATAGTCAATAAAGCAGAAATAGATGTTTTTCTGGAACTCTCTTGCTTTTTCCATGATCCAGCAGATGTTGGCAATTTGATCTCTGGTTCCTCTGCCTTTTCTAAAACCAGCCTGAACATCAGGAAGTTCACGGTTCACATATTGCTGAAGCCTGGCTTGGAGAATTTTAAGCACTACTTTACTAGTGTGTGAGATGAGTGCAGTTGTGCAGTAGCTAGAGCATTCTTTGGCATTGCCTTTCTTTGGGATTGGAATGAAAACTGACCTTTTCCAGTCTTGTGGCCACTGCTGAGTTTTCCAAATTTCCATATTGAGTGCAGCACTTTCACAGCATCATCTTTTAGAATTTGAAATAGCTCAACTGGAATTCCATTACCTCTTCTAGCTTTGTTCATAGTGATGCTTTCTAAGTAAGGCCCACTTGACTTCACACTCCAGGATGTCTGGCTCTAGGTGAGTGACCATACCATCGTGATTATCTGGGTCATGAAGATCTTTTTTGTACAGTTCTTCTGTGTATTCTTGCCACCTCTTCTTAATATCTTCTGCTTCTGGTAGGTTCATACAATTTCTGTCCTTTATTGACCCTGTCTTTGCATGAAATGTTCTGTTGGTATCCCTAATTTTCTTGAAGAGATCTCTAGTTTTTCCCATTCTATTATTTTCCTTTATTTCTTTGCACTGATCACTGAGGAAGGCTTTCTTTTCTCTCCTTGCAGTTCTTTGGAACTCTGCATTCAGATGGGTATATCTTTCCTTTTCTCCTTTGCTTTTCGCTTCTCTTCTTTTCAGAGCTATTTGTAAGGCCTCCCCAGACAGCCATTGTGCTTTTTTGCATTTCTTTTTCTTGGGGATGGTCTTGATCCCTGTCTCCTTTACAATGTCATGAACCTCCATTCATAGTTCATCAGGCACTCTATCAGATCTAGTCCCTTAAATCTATTTCTCACTTCCACTGTATATTCATAAGGGATTTGATTTAGGTCATACCTGAATGGTCTAGTGGTTTTCCTTGCTTTCTTCAATCTAAGTCTGAATTTGTCAGTAAGGAGTTCATGATCTGAGCCACAGTCAGCTCCCGGTCTTGTTTTTGCTGACTGTTTAGAGCTTCCTCATCTTTGGCTGCAAAGAATATAATCAATCTGATATCCATATTGACCATCTGGTGATGTCCATGTGTAGAGTCTTCTGTTGTGTTGTTGAAAGAGGGTATTTGCTATGATCAGTGCGTTCTCTCAGGAAAACTCTTAATTAGCCTCTGCCCTGCTTCATTCTGTACTCCAAGGCCAAATTTGCCTGTTACTCCAGGTGTTTCTTGACTTCCTACTTTTGCATTCCAGTCCCCTATAATGAAAAGGACATCTTTGTTGCTTGATAACTTGTTATTGAAAAACGTTGCTTGATAATTTGTTATTGAATGTCTTCTGTAAAGAGGGTTCTTTTATTTTTTCCTTTTTCTTTTGAAGATTCCTTGGGACCCTGAAAAATACTCCTTCATCTTCTGAACCACCATCCACATCCCAGGAGCTAAAAAATATCTGCAATTCTCTGGCATTTAAGCTACCAAATATAGTTTATAACTAGTTCCTTCCCTCTCACCTGTGTGTGGCCTGATTACAATTTCCTGTTTAGAAAGTGTCCAGGTATCCCATTATCCAGGGCTCTTGAAAAGGCCCAATTCCATGTCCATTTCTTGACACTGGGGTGGGAGGTGGAGTACGAAGCATATAAAGATATATTGAGCAACTTCTCTTTATTTGATATTCAAGGACCAAGTATTGTTGGGGTTCCACTCTTACACCAAATATTCATCAGTACATAACATGTATGATCCATTTATACAAAAATAGGTTAGTGAGCAAATCACAAATAGCTCTCATTTGTGCTTTAAATAGCAAGGGAAGTGGGGATGAAGCTATCTACACTTTGGCTGCGTAGACACACTAGGCTGAGGTCCTGGCCCTTCCCAGATGTCATGCGGGCTCCGAGAAAGTCTGAAACCCTCAGTTTCCCAGCTGTAAAATGGGAGAGCTGGATAAAGGATCTTAAGAACAAAGCTTAGCTTTACCATCTTATGATAGATATTGTCTGGACCCTTCTTGAAATTTCTGTGTAGAGGTAACTCCTCTGAGGATTTAGTTGTTAGCATATAAAGACGCCCAGGAAGTGGTCTGGGATGGACGGGTCAAACAGCTGATGGCCTCAGATTAATTGTGTGCATTCGCTGTCTATTGTTAAACACACTGCTCCAAACCTAGTGGCTCAAAACAACGTGTGTCATCTCCCAGTCTCCAGGATCTGGAGAGTCAGGATCTCCAGGTCAGGATCTGGCCGTGGCTGAGCTGGATGTCAGGTGTCGAATGGGGCTGCCATCTCACCTGCTGGCTCAGCTGGGGGAGGATCGATCTGCTTTCCGCTCAGGTGTGTGGCCGCAGACAGACCTCAGTTCCTCATGGGGGCTGCTGGACAGAAGGCCTCCGCTTCTTCCCGTGGGCGTCCACAGGGAGCTCCCAACATGGCAGCTTCCTTCATCAGAAGGGAACAGTGAGAAGAGCCAGGGAGGGAGGGAGGGAAAAGAAAGCGAGGAAGAGGGAGAGGGGTGTTAAGTTCATCTTTTTAAACCTAATCTCAGTAGTGATATTGCAATACTTTTACTATATTATTTTCACTAAATTGAATCACTAGTTTTAGCCCAGTCCCTAGTGGAGGGGTTAAAACCCAGTGTGATGGGGATATCAGGAGACAGGGTTTTTTGGGATTCATTTCAGAAACTGCCTACCATACTGTCTGAGTTCAAGAAAGGAAATGCCTTTGTACATCATTTTCTTTAGCTGTAAAATGGGATGCTCATGCCTATCTCTTAGCATACGTTGGTTTTTAATGTGTTATTATCGACTTATTTATTCTGTATTGCAAGCTCTGAACTGGCATTGGAGGAAAAAATGATATATAATATAGAGTCCCAGACCTCAAGCATATTACAGTCTGGTCAAGTGGATTAAGTTCATTTTGCCTTCAACTGGCTTGATATTTCCTCCCTCTAAGCTTACGCCACCAAAATATTTGTAGACACAAATTCAGCTGATGCCCAATACCACCACTCCAACTCCACAACAATTGTCATTAGCCAAGAACATGTGATGAGAAACTTCCATGAGCCAGAAGATTTCCTTAACTTGTATTTAGCACTTCCCCAACACAGACTAGATTAGGAAGCTCCATCCAAGGAAGAATGCATTTCCTACTTTGAAAAGAAAAACGCCGCTACACTCCCATGGGGAGATGGTTTGACTCCTCTGGCTAAAATTAGGGTTTCTCAAACCAGAGCCTCTGGGCCTCCGGGTAATGGGAATAATATTGGTTCTCAGATTTCTTCTCTTACTATTCTCTGTCTCTCTTGATTTTCTTCCCTCCCTCCATTCCTGCCTTTCTTAATTTTCAGCATTTTAATAATACCTTTTTTCACTTTTAACAATAATGTTTATTATACAAAGCATTATAATTTCTCAATAGTCTTCACTCATTTATCAACAAACTTTCCACTGTACTCATTTAATAAATCAACAGTGTCAAACTACACTTCATTACTTTTTGACCTCCAAGCACTCAACTTAGAGACCGACAAAAAAGTGCTTGGCGCACCGAAAGGAAAAAGAAGAAAACCTGGAAAGGTCAACTGAGATACTTAGAAGCAGTTAAAGGGGATGGATGAGGGGAGGAATTAGATTCCCGAGCACCATCAGATTTCCCTCACAGGTCAAAGAGGTCTACAAAATCAGTTTTAAGACATGCGGTTAGAACTAGGGAATCAGAGGAACCCGTACTTTGGGATATTGCAGGTCATCCAAGTTCCTGGGTGGGCAGAAGTAAGAAAAAGAGGGGCAGAGAAAGTGGGAATGGGGGGCAGAGGAGAGGCAGGACAGACAGGAGGCGAGAAGCACAGAGGGAGAAAGCTGCGCCTGGAGGAAGTAAAGGTCAGAACTTGTCATGAATTGGAAAAACGAAAAGCCATAGTCACAAATCTGGAAGATGGACTACGGGACGCGAAAGCCTGGAGTTTTATACCTTCCAGGAGGTGATGACAAATCCTTAAGCTGTACAGTGGCAGGCAGTGAGGGGCATTTAAGAGTAAATCATCTGTTTTATAAGAGTAAGACCTTGGCTCTTGCTTAACTAATTCTACTCTGTGGATTTAAAAACATTATGTGCCTAGAAGGTAGCCACCCAGGCAGGTTACACAGCTAACAGGCAATATAGAAGGGCTCCAAGCCAAGCAAATCTGTAGAAAACAAAATTCAATTAATGTTACAGTCAAGTGAAAAGACAGTGGATTTCACTGTTCTCTTCAACCCTTTTAATAATTTCCTAAAGCTAAGCCATTCTGATCACTTGAAATAAGCTAGTATTGCCAAATGCTGCATAATCAAATAGGTTGACTGTAATCAAACCTCAATTTTTCCTGAGCCTTAACTGCCTCTGTGATCTGGAACACAGTTGGCAGCATGCAAGTTATTATTACTTTTTGGGGGAGCAGGGAGGGAACTGGGGGGTCAACAATTGCCTAACTATAAGTGTATGTAAACAAAAGAGATGAAATTGACCGATTAAACTAGCCATTCAGAATCCCTCTTGCCGAAAAGTTATAACCTTGAGACTGATTAAGCAAAACAGGATTCTGCTACTCAGATGCTCTGCGTCTGGGAAGCACTGGCTTTGATGATAATCCTGATGATAATTCAGTTTTTATTTCGATCTTCTCAGGCTCTTCTGTCTAAGACTCCTCTGCCCAGCAGGAAGAAGCCTCACACAAACGTGTACCAGGGTTCAGCGTGGTTCCTTCCAAGGGGCGCCTCCCCATCCTCTTCAGTCGTCCACTTTCTCTCGTCATTCTGTTCTCCTTCCTTCAGCCTTTCCTCATCTTTATCGGCGTCCTCATCCCTGCGCTTGTCCTGCTCTTCCGAATCGGTTTTGTCTTGTCTTTGTCCTTCTTTTGCTCTGAAGCTTCCTTCTTGCCTTTCTGCTCCCTCCTGTAACCTTCCAGAGCTTCTTTTAACGGGGTTACGAACCGCTGAAACTCCGTCTCCTCCATGGCAGACAGCACATCGCTGGCATTCAGTGTCTTGAGTTTCCCTCTCATCGCGAAGCTGTCGGCACAGGAGGTGGCACTGAGCACAGAGACGCTGGCGGCGCGGGAGGTGGAGATGCTGACACCGTCCCGGAGCGCCTCCTGGATGATTCCGGTGATGACGGTGTTGGGAGGTTTAGGTCCTCGGGGCTCTCCGCCATGGCCGCGGCGGGAACCCTGCCTGCGGCCTCCGCTTCAGGCCTCTACGGCGTCCGCACTTCCCGCATCGCCGCGGTCTGACCCAGCGAGGCTTCCGTCCTGCCCCGCGTGGCCCCAGTAATAACCTCTTTTTACATTTCACTCTGAGAAGGCCAACTACAAAAATCTGGGGTGTTGCTGGAATAACATAACACTGGTTATCTCAGAGTGATCTGAAACATGTGATGGTTCTTATTTGTGCCTCTGAAAAGCAAAAATTGGAAACCCAAGTTGATATTTCCTAATAAATTCAGTTTGGCAGACATAGTATCTCAAGCGGTTAGTCTTTAGAGGACAGCTTTGGACACGTTGCTTTAAGTCATGGTAAATGCTGCCCTCCGGTGGACGCATGTGGACATTACAATCTATGAACGAGGCGCGAAGAGCAAAGGTGCTTGAAAACTTGTTATTGAATATCTTTGCCTAAGGGGGTCTGTTTGTTGTTTTTCTTTTCTCTTGAGAGATTTCTGGGGACCCTGAAAAATTCTGATTCGTCTTCAGAACCACTTTCCACATCTCAGGAGCTACAAAATATTTGCAATTTTCTGGCTTATAAGCTACCAAATCTAGCTTTCATAACTACCTGCTTCCCTCTTGCCTACCTGTGGCTTGCTTACAAAGTTTTCTCTTTAGAAAGCAACCAGGTATCCCCATTTTCCAGGGCTCTTAGCAATTCCACTCATGTCTGTTTCTTGCTGCTGGGGCGAGAGGTGGAGAACCAAGGGTATTAAAGAGATAAAGAGATAGTGAGGAACTTCTTTTCATTGTGAACATCAAGGAGCAAGTATAGCTGGGCTTTCACTCTTGCAGCAAATATTCAAAGCTATCACAAACCTAGACAGCATATTAAAAAGCAGAGGCATTATTTCACTGACAAAGGTCTTGTATAGTCAAAGCTATGGTTTTTTTTTAGTAGTCATGTATAGAAGTGAGAGTTGCACCATAAAGAAGGCTGAGCACAGAAGAGTTGATGCTTTTGAATTGCGGTGTTGGAGAAAACTCTTGAGAGTCCCTTGGACTGCAAGGAGATCAAACCAGTCAATCCTAAAGGAAATCAACCCCGAATGTTCATTGGAAGGACTGATGCTGAAGCTGAGACTCCAGTAACTTTGGTCACTTGATGGGAAGAGCCAACTAATTGGAAAAGACCCTGATGCCGGGAAAGACTGAGGGCAGGAGAAGGGGATGACCGAGGACAAGATGATTGGATGACATCATTGACTCAATGGGACATGAGTTTGAGCAAGCTCCAGGAGCTAGTGAAGGACCAGGAAGCCTGGTGTGCTGCAGTCCGTGGGATCACAAAGAGTTGGACACAATTGGCAGCAAGAGCAACAACGAAACATGTACAAGCTATTTATATAAAATATATAAGTGCATAAAACCCAAGAAGGCTTCACTGCAGCCTTAAATAGCAAGAGAGGTGAGGATGAAGTTGTGTAGACAGACACTTGGATGGAGAAGCACACTGGGCTGATTTCCGGCCCTTCCCAAATGTCATGGGGGCTCTGAGAAAGTCTCAGTGCCTCAGTTTCCCAGAGGTAAAATGGGCACATTGGATAAAGGAGCTTTAAGAACAAGTTTAGCTCGACTTTTGCATGATTTATATTGCCTGGACCTTCTTGAAATTGCTATTCAGGGGCACCTCCTCTGAGGATTTAGTTGTTCATGTATAAAGATGCCCAGGAGCGGTCTCAGTGGAAGTGAAGGGGAAAGTCCTTCAGTCCTGTCCGACTCGCTGCAACCCCGTGGACTATAGCAGTCTCAGGTGAACCTTCAAATATCTGATTGCCTCGTTATTAGTGTCGAGTATTTGTTCTCTATTTTGAAGCATATTACCCCAAACATAGTGGCTCACAACAACATGTATCATCTCCCAGCCTCCACGGGTCAGGATCTGGCCGTGGCTGAGCTGGATGTCAGGTGTGGGACGGGGCCGCCGTCTCACCTGCTGGCTCAGCTGGGGGAGGATCGATCTGGTTTCCGCTCAGGTGTGTGGCCGCGGGCAGGCCTCAGTTCCTCACGGGCTGCTGGATGGAAGGCCTCCACTTCTTCCCGTGGGCGTCCACAGGGAGCTCCCAACATGGCAGCTTCCTTCATCAGACGGGAACAGTGAGAAGAGCCAGGGAGGGAGGGAGGGAGAAAGAGAGCGAGGAAGAGGGAGAGGGGTGGTAAGCTCATCTTTTTTAACCTAATCTCAGTCGTGATGTTGCAAGACTTTCACTATATTATGTTCACTAAATTGAGCCACTAGCTTTAGCCCCGTCCCAAGGGGATGGGTTAAAACCCAGTATGGTGGGGAAACCAGGAGACCGTGTTCGTTGGGATTTATTTCAGAAGTTGCCTGTCATACTGTGTGCCTTCAGAAAAGAATATGCCTTTGTACCTCATCTTCTTTAGGAATGGGATGCTAACGCCCCTCTCGTAGGTCTATGGTAAGAAACAAATGCAGAGTGCTGGGAACACAGTAACTAAGAACTCAGTGACCATTATTTTCCATGCATTCCCTGTTGGAGGCCTTCCATAAAAATAACTGCAGAATTGAATTATCCAGTCTGTTTCATGTTTTCTCCCTCAACAGCCTTCTGCTCTCTAAGGAGTAGTAGCAATGGGAAATAATGAAAACGCCGTGATTTATCTTATCCGTAAAGTTATAAGTCAAAATAATAAAATAATCTTTAAGCCACCAATTATATCCAGGAAAGAAATTAAATAGTCATCGCAGCACTGGTTTCTGTGTTTCTCACCAGTATATTCCCAGCACCACAGCCTCCGGTTCATGGCAGATGCTTATAAAATATCTCTTGAACTGTATGCTGTTTTGTTTTATAAATGGTTTCCCAAGGAAACCGGTAAAACATGTTGCTTGGACTTCAAGGGACAACAAGTTTCTTGGTACTGCAGTGAATATTATTAAAAAGAAAACAATGGAAACATCATTGTCTTATCCTTATTTAAAGTTAGGGATTTCTAGATGGAACACCAGAAATTTCTGGTCTTTTAAGAGGGAAACTTCCCAGGGAAGGCCACATCTTTAGAGTAAGGATGGACTGGCCCAACAAGGGATCTGTTCTCCAGGCTTCTACCATCTGGGTGGTATAGGAAACGTCAGACTGTGCCTGGACTGGTGGTTCATTCTCTGGACTCTGCAACAGGCAGGAGCAAATACAAATGCAAATCCCCTCTGGGGATAAGAAGCTTTATCTGAGGCTTCAAATCCTTCCTATAAATATTTCCTCTAGGACAGTTAGAGCACACAGAGATAGTCATTGCAGAAGAAGATCAGAACTGCGATTGAGAAGCAGAGAAAACAAGAGGATGAGGGCCGCAAAGGCACAGGCTATGGGAACTGTCAGGCACAAGTGAGCAACTATACTGGCTTGTTATGTCTAAACCTACTGCCCTAAGTTCAGTTCAGTTCAATCACTCAGTCATGTCTGACTCTTTGTGACCCCATGGACTGCAGCACGCCAGCTTCCCTGTCCTTCAGCATCTCCTGGAGCTTACTCAAAGTCATGTCCATTGAGCTGGTGATGTCATCCAACCATCTGATCCTCTCTTGTCCCCTTCTCCTCCTGCCTTCAATCTTTCCCAGCATCAGGGTCTTTTCCAATGAGTCAGCTCTTCATATCAGGCGGCCAAAGTATTGGAGCTTCAGCTTCAGCATCAGTCCTTCCAATGAATATTCAGGACTGATTTCCCTTAGGATTGATTGGTTTCATCTCCTTGCAGTTCAAGGGTTTCTCAAGCATCTTCTCCAACACCACAATTCAAAAGCATCAATTCTTCAGCGCTCAGCTTTCTTTATAGTCCAGCTCTCACATCCATATGTGATTATTGGAAAAACCATAGCTTTGACTAGATGGACCTTTGTTGGCAAAGTAAATGTCTGTGCTTTTTAATATGTTGTTTAAGTTGGAGCAAGTGTCTTAATTTCATGGCTGCAGTCACCATCAGCAGGGATTTTGGAGTTCACTACTGCCCTCAGGAGTGAATATATGGAGTCCTGACCACTGGTCCACATATTCATAGGTTCTGAGGCTTAGGATGGCGTGAGCTATGAGGTACCACAGGTGGGAAGAGATACACCATGCAAATATTAACCAAAAAGAAGGTTGCTATGGTTTTATTTCTATCAGACAAGATAAACTTTAAGGAAGAAATAAAAGAAAACCTAAATAAGTGGTTATATATGCTCTGCTTGTCAACAGGAAGACTTAGTTTCATGAAGGTACCCATTTTCCCTAGTTTGATCTATAGATTCAGTACAATCCCAAACAAAGCCTTAGCTGGAGATTTTGTAGACAGACAAGCTGAATCTAAAATTTACATAGCAAAAAACATAGGAAATAAAGCAGTCAAAATAATTTCGGAAAGAAAAATGTTGGAAGATACACATTCCCTGACTTTAAAATTACAGTGTATCTATAGTAATTAGGACAGTGACATATGGTTGAAGTAATAGACTGTACATCTATGTGTATGTGAATTAGACTCCCACAGATATGGTCAATTGATGTTTTTAACAAGATTATTAAAGCAGTTCAAGGTAGAAAGAATAAT
Organism: Budorcas taxicolor; assembly: GCF_023091745.1. Taxonomy (NCBI): domain Eukaryota; kingdom Metazoa; phylum Chordata; class Mammalia; order Artiodactyla; family Bovidae; genus Budorcas; species Budorcas taxicolor. The sequence continues at coordinate 12,383,073 of NC_068917.1, read as the reverse complement.
CTTTTCAACAAGTAATACTGGAACAGTTGGACAGTCATATGCAAGCCCTCTCCCAGACAAACAAATCACCAACTCCCCCCCAAAACTCTTGACCCATACCTCAGATTTTATACAAAAAATTGACTTGAAATACATCATAGACTTTAATATAGAGCCTTAATTATTAAACTTCTCAAAGGAAACAGAGAAAACTTTTGTGACCTTGAGTTAAAGAAAATTACTGGACATGGCACCAAAAGCATTGTCCTTATAAAAACTGTAAACGGGTTTAGATAAATTAAAAACTGTTTCTCTGTGAAAGATGTTGTGAAGAGAATGACAAGATAAGCCACATGCTGGGAGAAAATGTTTGTAAATCACATTGGATGGCAAAGCGATTGTGTATAGAACTCTCAAAATTCAACAACAATAAAAATAACCACATTTTTTAAATAAGCAAAAGATTTGAACAGATATTGTCAACAAAGATATATAGATGCAAATAAGCTCATGCAAAGTTGTTCAACATTGATCATTGGAGAAAGGCATATTAAAAGTCCAATAAGATACTGCTATATATGTAATAGAATGGTTAAAACAAAATACATGTGGCTATATTTAAAGTGGATAATCAGCAAGGACCTACTGTATAGCACAGGGAACTCTGCTCAATACCACGTAACAACATAAAAGAGTGAAAAAGAAGAGATACAGGTATAACTAATTCACTCTGATGTTTGCCTGAAACTATCACAATATTATTATTCAACGGTAACATGAAATAAAATGTTGACAAAACAAAGCAAACAAAAACCCAGTAATACCAACGGCTGGTAACGATGCTGAGTGATGGGAACTCACCCATCGCTGGTGGGAATGCAAAATGGTCCAGCCACGTTGGTAACAGTCTGCCAGTTTCTTATGAAGTTAAACATACATTCATCACAACACCCAGTAACTCCAAAGGAGGGAAATAAAATTTCTTTGGGAAACCTGTATGTAAATGTTTATAGCAGCTTTGTTCCGAACCATCAAAAACCTCGAGTGAACGTGAGTGTTCTTCAGCTGGTGAACGGATGAGCAGATTTTGCCACCAGACAGTGGAATACCGCTTAGCAACACAAAGAACAAATTACTGATATGTACTTGCCACAACGTAGGTGAATCTTGAACTAGAGCTGTGTGAAAGAAGCCAGAGTCAAAGGCTGTATGCTTAATGGTTCTCTTCATATGCTATTCTGCAGAAGGGAGAACTGTAGCAAGAGAAAACAAAGCGGTGACGGTCAGGGCCATCTACATGGGAAAGAACAAAAGACCGGGGGTGATGGGATTGCCCTGTATCTTGACTGCGGTGATGGCCACAGAACTCTACGCATTTCCCAGTAACTCTTAGAACTGTACCCAAAAGAATAAAGTTCACTATTTGTAAAATAAAAACACCTAAGGACTTTACGGCAAAAAGCACGAGTCACGTCAAAATGATAAAAGATCGATTCATCAGAGAGACTTTTTGATCTCCAAACCTGCATTTACCTAACAACTGTTTGCCAAATTTAAGTAAAAATAATTTGACCGAATCGTAGGAGAGATAACCAATCTACAATCATCCTGGAAGAGTAAAAGACCCTTAAGTCTCAATGATTGATAGAAGAAGGAGCAAGAGTCACACTGGGCCAGTAACTGCATAATAATATATTTTCTCTTTTTTTTAATTAAAAATATCTTTTATTTATTTTATTTTTGGCTGTTCTGGGTCTTTGTTGCTGCGTGTGGGCTTTCTCTAGCTGTGGTGAGTGGGGGCTACTCTCCACAGGCTTCTCACTGTGGTACTTCTCTGGGTGTGGAGCATAAGCCCTAGAACTTGGGCTCAACAGTGGTGGCTCACAGGCTTAGTTGCCCCATGGCATATGGAATCTTCCTGGGCTAGGGATCGAACCTGTGTCTCCTGCTTTCGCCAGTGGACTCCCACCCACGGGACCACCAGGGAAGTCCCAGAATAACATTTTCTGAGTGCACATTTTATGTTTAAAATATTTCACTATGTTCTGGGCTGCAAGTAAATAATTTTGAAGTATCAAAATTACACAATGTTCTTTTTTTTTTTTTAACAAAATAGGATTATGCTAGAAAGCAGTAATAAAAATGTAACAAAATGTCTCCATGAATTTGGAAATTAAGAAATGTACATCTAAATAATAATGAATGCAAAAGGAAATGATAATGGAAATTTTAAAATATTTTGTATTGAACAATAATAAAAACATTACATTTTAAAACTTGTAGCAAAAATAGTACTCAGTGGGAAATTTGTAGCTCTTAAAAGGTATATTCTAAAAGAATAAAGACTGAAAAAAATGAGTTAAGTATGCTTCTTAACTAATTAAAAATAAAATAAATTATCAAAAGTAAAAAGAAAGAGTAGTTATGATAAAAGCAGAAATCAGTAGATTAGAAAATAGGAAGTTTTGATACAGTCAGAAATAGTTCTTCCAAAGAGATTAATAAGTTTGACAGACCTTTGGTAAGACTGATTGAGGAAAAAAAGAAAAATGTTATAAAGAGGCATGAGAGAAAAGGGAACATAAATTAGATATAGTTAAAATGAATGATATAAAGGAAATTAATCCTGAATATTCACTGGAAGGACTGATGCTGAAGCTCCAATTCTTGGTCACTTGATGTGAAGAGCCAACTCACTGGAAAAGACTTTGATGCTGGGAAAGATTGAAGGCAGGAGGAGAAGGTATGACAGAGATGAGACGGTTAGATGGCATCACCATCTCAACTGACAGGAGTTTGAACAAATTCCAGGAGATGCTGAAGGACAGGGAAGCCTGGTGTGCTGCAGTTCACGGGGTTGCAGAGTCGGACACAACTGAGCAACTGAATAGCAAGATATTATGAATAATGTTATGCCAAAAATCAGATGAAATGGACAAATTCCTGGAAAAAAGGTTTACCAAAACTGAATATCGGTTCTAGAACAAGATTCTGGTTATGGATACACAAGAAATTATATTCTAAAAGTTGTTGAACTGTACCCTCAAAATGCTCGAGTTTGATAGTATATAAATTATACCTCAATATGGTTGTTTAAAATAAAAATTAACTCTGGAAGTAAAAGCAAACCCCCAAATTCTTAAAATCATTGGAAAAATTGAGTTAGTAATGAAAAATCTTCCTGCAAACAAGATTCCAGGCCCAGATGGTTTCACTGAAAGTTCAACCCAATTATTCAAGGAACAAATAATTCCAATCTTACATAAACTTTTTAGAAAATAGACAAAGAGCCTTATTCTAACTCATTTCTGAAGCTGTTATAACCTTGATAACAAATTCTGACATGGATAGTAGGCAAAAAAAAAAAAAAAAAAAAAAAAAAAAATACAGCCAACCTCATATAAGCAGAAGATATTAAGAAGAGGTGGCAAGAATACACAGAAGAACTATACAGAAAAGATCTTCATGACCCAGATAACCATGATGGTGTCACTCACTTAGAGCCAGACATCCTGGAATGCAAAGTCAAGTGGGCCTTAAGAGGCATCACTGTGAACAAAGCTAGTGGAGGTGATGAAATTTCAGTTGAGCTATTTCAAATCCTAAAAGATGATGCTGTGAAAGTGCTGCACTCAATATGCTAGCAAATTTGGAAATATTAATAACCTCAGATATGCAGATGACACTACCCTTATGGCAGAAAGTGAAGAGAAACTAAAGAGCCTCTTGATGAAGGTGAAAGAGGAAAGTGAAAAAGCTGGCTAAAAACTCAACATTCAAAAAAACAAAGATCATGGCATCTAGTCCAATCAGTTCAGTTCAGTTCCGTCGCTCAGTCATGTCCAACTCTTTGCAACCCCATAAATTGCAGCACGCCAGGCCTCCCTGTCCATCACCAACTCCCGGAGTTCACTCAGACTCACGTCCATTGAGTCCGTGATGCCATCCAGCCATCTCATCCTCTGTCGTCCCCTTCTCCTCCTGCCCCCAATCCCTCCCAGCATCAGACTCTTTTCCTATGAGTCACCTCTATGCATGAGGTGGCCAAAGTACTGGAGTTTCAGCTTCAGCATCAGTCCTTCCAAAGAAATCCCAGGGCTGATCTCCTTCAGAATGGACTGGCTGGATCTCCTTGCAGTCCAAGGGACTCTCAAGAGTCTTCTCCAACACCGCAGTTCAAAAGCATCAATTCTTCGGCACTCAGCCTTCTTCACAGTCCAACTCTTACATCCATACATGACCACTGGAAAAACCATAGCCTTGACTAAATGGACATTTGTTGGCAAAGTAATGTCTCTGCTTTTCAATACACTATCTAGGTTGGTCATAACTTTCCTTTCAAGGAGTAAACGTCTTTTAATTTCATGGCTGCAGTCGCCATCTGCAGTGATTTTGGAGCCCAAAAAAATAAATTGCAAATAGGTGTGGAAACAATAGAAACAATGACATTTTATTTTCTTGGGCTCCAAAGTCACTGCAGATGGTGCCTACAGCCATGAAATTAAAAGTTGCTTGCTCCTTAGAAGAAAAGCTTTAGAAGAAAAGCTATGACAAACCTAGACAGCATATTGAAAGGCAAAGATATTAATTTGCTGACAAAGGTCTGTAAAAGCTATGGTTTTTCCAGTAGTCAAGTATGGATGTGAGAGTTGGACTATAAAGAAAGCTGAGCGCTGAAGAATTGATGCTTTTGAACTGTGGTGTTGGAGAAAGACTCTTGAGAGTCCCTTGGACAGCAAGGAGATCAAACCAGTACATCCTAAAGGAAATCAATCCTGAATATTCATTGGAAGGATTGATGCTGAAGCTGAAGTCCCAATACTTTGGCCACCTGATACGAAGAACTGACTCATTTGAAAAGACCTTGATGCTGGGAATGATTGAAGGCAGGAGGAGAAGGGGATGACAGAGGATGAGATGGTTGGATGACATCATCAACTCAATGGACATGACTTTGAGTAAGCTCCGGAAGATGCTGATGGACAGGGAAGCTGGCGTGCTACAGTCCAGGAGTCACAAAGAGTCAGACATGACTGAGTGACTGAACAACAATAACAACAGCAATTTCACATATATAAAAAATTCTAGCCAAAATGTTAGCAAATAGGATCCAGCAATATATAAAAAGGATAATATATTGTCACAAAGTTGGTTTATTCTAGTGGTGGAGAAATAATTTTTTTCAGGAAACAGTGTTAGGATGAATAGTTGTCAATTTGGGAAAAAAATTAAGTTGGATTCCTATTTAATGTCATTTACAATAATACATTTCTAGGTGGATAAAATGAAAGGAAACTTAGTTAGGAGATGTTACAGGAGGGTATTTAATGATCTTGGAATATTTTAAATACTTTTACATGAGACACAAATTTCTTGACCTTATAGTCGGGAAAAGACTAAGTTTTTGACTATATAAAACATTAGGAATTCCTATTCATCAAGACTTTATAAAAATTTTTTAAAGCCACAGAAAAGAAAATTGATATTTTTTTCAGCACATATAATTCATAAAGGACAGGTGTCTGGAACATAAAAAGAACCTCTGTAAATCAATAAAAAGTCAGCTTTCCCAAATGATGAAAACATTTGAATAAAGGAAATCCAGAAGTCCAATGAACAGATGAAAAATTGTTCAACTTTCTTAGTAATCAAGGGAATGCAAATTTAAACCACTGTAAAATACCAATATACCTTCATGTGTTGGGAGAAATAAAAATCAAACTATCAAACAACTATCAACAATTATCAAACGCTTCAAGAAAAATTAATACCAATTCTTTCCAAACTCTTACAAAACATTGCAAGAAACCAATAACCTAGAAAAGGAAGGAGCACCTTATTTTATGGGGGTAGTATTATCCTGATGGGGCTTCCCAGGTGGTGCCCTGGCAAAGAATCCACCTGCTAATGCAGGAGATGTGGGTTCAATCCCTGGATTGGGAAGATCTGCGGAAGAAGGAAACGGCAACCCACTCCAGTACTCTTGCCTGGAAAATTCCATGGACAGAGGAGCCTGGTGGGCTACAGTCTATGGGGTGATAAAGAGTCAGATACAGCTGAGCCACTGAACATGCATACACAATTATCTTGGTAGCGAAACCAGAAAAAGACATCACAAGAAAAGGAAACTACAGACCAAGAAGGTCATGAACAAAGACATAAAATCCTCAACGAAAGACTAGGAACTAGAGCTTAATAATAAGTGAAAAGCTCACACACTGGGATCAAATGGGGTTTTTCCCAGGAGAGGAAGTTTGGTTTAACATTCAAAAATTAATTAATGTAATATGCTGCATCAGTAGAATATAGGACAATAACACGGTCATCTGAATGCATGCAGAAAACCACTTCACAAAACTCAGTTCCTCGTCATAATAAAAGCACTCAACAAACCAGGAATACACGGAAAATCCTCAGTCTGATAAGGGGCATCTGTGAAAAACCTACAGCTAACATCATACTTAATGTGAAAGCTTTCCCCCTAGAATCAGGAACAAGGCAAGGACATTCACTTTCACTATTCTATACACCATTGTGTATAGAGCAATACTGGAAGAAAATGAAATAAAATGCATACATACTGGTAAGGAAGAAATAAAACTACTTGTATGTGATATGATCTTGTACATAGAAAATCCTAGGGAATCCACTAAAAATCTTCTAGAACTAATAAGTGAGTTCTACATGGTTGCAGGATACAAAGTCAATATACAATGATCATTTGTATTTCTATTAATATATAGTAGCAATGAGCAAACCAAAATTGAAATTAAGAAAACTTTTCCATTTTCAATAGCACCAAAAACATAGATATATAAGAATAAGTTAACAAAGGGAATGCAAGATATGTATACTGAAAATTACAAAACATTATTGAAAGAAATTAAAGAAGGCCTAAATAAATGGTGACATTCTATGCTCATGAATGAAAAGACTTAATATTGTTAAGATGGCAATTCTCTCCAAATTGATATACACATTCAACATAATCACTATCAAAATCCCTGTTGAATTACAGAAACCAGCAAGCTGATCCTAAAATTCATATGGAAATGCAAGGACCCATGAGAGCCAAAATGATCTAGATAAAGAAGGACCGAGCTGGACTCATACTTCCTGATTCAAAACTTACAACAAAACAAAACTTACTACAAAGTGATAGTAATCAAGACAGTGTGATACTGGTATAAAGATAGACATATAGATCAATGGAATAGAACTGAGAGCCCAGAAGTAAGCGTTCATTACATACAGTTAATTGATTTGTGACAAGAGTGCCAAGATAATTCAATGTAAATAGGCATGTAAATAACTACCTACATGGAATAAAATTGAGCTCACATCACACGCAATATACAAAAATTACATCAAAATAGGTAAAAGCTAATTGTAAGAGCTAAACTATTTAATTATTAAAAGAAAACATAGATGTAAATCTGCGTGGCCTGGATTATGTGATGGTTTCTTAAATATGATACCAAAAACACAAACAATAAAATAAAATATAGCTAAACCGAATATCAAAATGTTAAACTTTTGTGCTTCAAAAAACACCATGAAGAAAGTGAAAACCCATAGTATGGGAGAAAATTTTTGCAAGTCATATATCTGGTATATATAAGGATATATTGGATATATATATATATATATATATATGGGATATATATATAGGAGAAGGAAATGGCAACCCACTCCAGTATTCTTGCCTGGAGAATCCCATGGACAGAGAAGCCTGGCAGGCTCGCAAGAGCTGGACACAACTTAGTGACTACTACTATATATATATATATAAAGTAATAAAAAGACAATCCAATTTTAAAATGGGCAATGGATCTGAATAGACATTACTTCAGAGAAGATAAACAAATGACCAATAAACACATGAGAAGGTGTTCAGCAGCGTTGGCTATGAGGGAGATGCCAATCAAAACAGAAGGAAATACCAAGTCACACCCACTGGAATGGCTATTATAAAAAAGAAAGATAGCAACAAGAAGAAGATATGGAGAAATTGGAACCATCATAGGCGGCTGGTGAGAATGTAAAATGGTGCAGCTGTTTTGGAAAACTGTCTGGCAGGTCCTTAATAGGTTAACCATAGAATTGCCATACGATCAGGACCTCTACTCCTGGGTATGTATATACACAAGAGATTGGAACATGTCCACACAAAAACTTGTAAATGAATGTGCACAGTGGCATTTTCATAATAGCCAAAAAGAGGAAAAACCCTGGTGCTCATCAACTGATAAATGGATAAATAATAATAGTCATACAGTGGAATATTATTTGGTATAAGAAATGAAACACTAATTCATGCTACGGTGTGGGTGAAGCTTGAGCAGTAATGCTTAGTGAAAGCTGCCAGTCACAAAGGCCCATATGATTCTACTTACATGAAATGAAATAAACAGGAAAAGCTATAGGGAAAGAAAGTAGGCAACCACGTTGTCTAGGGAGTTGTGGGGAAGAGCAGAGATGTCTAAGAGGTTTGGGGTTTTGTGGCAATTAAAATATCCTAAAATTTTAAAAATATTAATTCTTTTTTAAGCTTTATTGAGGTATTACTATTTATTTAAAGTGTATATTGTGATGACTTGATTTATGTATATAAAAATGTTCAAAAACTGTGATAATACAAGAACAGCTCTGTGAATATACTAAAAACCATCAAATTTTACAGTTTGAAAAGGTGAATTGTGTGGTATGTGAATTATACCCAGTAAAGCTGTTAAAAATTACAAAACAAACAAAAAACCCTCGGACAATACCAGGTGTGAAGGAAGCTGTAGAGTAATGGAAACTCTCAGGTGCTATTCATGGGAGATGCAAATTAGCATAACCATTTTTGTCTTTACTTTCATTTATTTTCTTTTTTGGCTGTGTCTCATAGCTTGCAAGGACCTTAGTTCTCTGGCCAGGGATTGCAGCCCACACACTTGGAGTAAAAGCTGAGTCTTAGCCACTGGGCCGCCAGAGAATTTCCAGTGTAACTACTTTGGGAAGATGTTTGGCAGTACTATCTAATAGCTGAAAATATGTATGCCTGTGACTCAGCAATTTCATTCCTGTCTATACCCCTAGGGAAAATTGTATACACATGGCCCAGGATACATTTATAAGAATAACAGCATTATTTGTAATAACTCCAACCTGGAAACAACCCAAATGTCCATCAGTAGAATTTGTAATTTAATTGTGATATAGTCCTATGATAGAAACAGATCAAGAAAGAGAATGAATGACTTAGAACTATTCTTAGCAAACATGGATGAATCCTAAAAACTTAATGTTGAGGGGAAGAAAGAAGGCAAAAAAATATAGATAGTTCATTTACATAAAATTCAAAGCCAGCTCAAGCTACAGTTTAGCATTTAGGGGTATATCTGTAGGTAATAGAACATTTTAAAAAATACAAGAAAATGATTATTTCAAAAGTCAGTATGGTGTTTACTTTCTTGTTGTGGGGAAGAGACATGTGGGGCTTTGAGGACCCCCTTCCTTGACCTGGTGTGATTACATAGCTGTAGGGTTAACGTTGTTCATTAAACTATACTTTTATATGTTTTTGTCTTTATCTGTATGTAATAATTTACAATAAAAAAAGGTCAAAGAAAAGCTTGACAGTTTGGGAACTAACAAAAGGAATATTTTGTTACTATTTTAAACTTGCTTAAAATTGATTATTTATAGGTATTTGGAGTGAAGTGGGGGGAATTATATGTGCTTACATATTATGCTGCCCTCGTGACCCAGAAGTTGATACATTGCCTTATAAAGAAAAGAACTCATTACCAGTAGTGCCTGTAGTGGCACTATATGCTGAGGCTCAGGACTGGTTTAGATGAATGGATGCAAGAGAGATTGCAAAGGATGATACACAGTATAAATTCCTAACCTTTTGAAGCGGGTGTCAAAGAGGGTAATTGGATTCTCTTCAACATGCTTCTTGTTGCTGCTGTCAGATCGAAAGATACCCTGGATCGATGGAGGGGCTGACCCAGGAAGTCAAATCTCATCTCCTTCGGTAACAACAGAAGACACAAATTCTTCCCCAGAGGATCTCAGTCCGTGCCCTGTGCCCAGAATGAAGGTCGCAGCTGATCAAGCCGAGTTTGCCATGCAATTTAGGACTAGAGTAGATTCTAGGTCCCAGGTTTTAAATAATTTACAGTCTGACTGGGGAGACCAAAGGGACATCCCTGAATAGGAATTTTAAATTCTGAATTCTGAATTATGTGGTTTTAATTATAAAGGTAATAGAAGGGAAAATATTTGTAGATTTCATGCCAGAAAAACTTACAGATCAATAAGAAAAGTAGGACCACCTAATAGAAAAATGGGCAAAGGACCTGAATACATAGTTCAGAGAAAAAAAAAATCAAATAGAAATAAGCATATGAAAAGCTGCTCACCTTCACTCCTAATTTAAGAACTGTAGATCAAAGTGACAAGGGATTCTTAATTACCTATCAGATTGGCAAATATTTATAGGTTTGAAAATAGCCAGTGTTGGTGAGTATGTAGGGAAATAGATATTCTTTTTTGCTGGTAGGAATGTAAATGTATTTGCTGCTGCTGGTATTTACTAAGTCCTAATTCAGAAAACTGGAGAAGGCAATGGCACCCCACTCCAGTACTCTTGCCTGGAAAATCCCATGGACAGAGGAGCCTGTTAGGCTGCAGTCCATGGAGTCTTGAAGAGTTGGATACCACTGAGCGACTTCACTTTCACTTTTCACTTTCATGCATTGGAGAAGGAAATGGCAACCCACTCCAGTGTTCTTGCCTGGAGAATCCCAGGGACAGGGGAGCCTGGTGGGCTGCTGTCTATGGGGTCGCACAGAGTCGGACACGACTGAAGTGACTTAGCACAATTCAGAAAACTAAGATCATGGCATCTGGTCCCATCACTTCATGGCAAATAGGTGGGGAAACAGGGAAACAGTGTCAGACTTTATTTTTGGGGACTCCAAAATCACTGCAGATGGTGATTGCAGCCATGAAATTAAAAAACGCTTACTCCTTGAAAGGAAAGTTATGACCAACCTAGACAGCATATTAAAAAGCAGAGATATTACTTTGCCAACAAAGGTCCATCCCTTGGACTGCAAGGAGGTCCAACCAGTCCATCCTAAAGGACATCAGTCCTGGGTGTTCATTGGAAGGACTGATGCTAAAGCTGAAACTCCAATACTTTGGCCACCTCATGTGAAGTTGACTCATTGGAAAAGACCCTGAGTCTGGGAGGGACTTGGGGCAGGAGGAGAAGGGGACGACAGAGGATGAGATGGCTGGATGGCATCACTGACTCGATGGACATGAGTTTGGGTGAACTCCGGGAGTTGGTGATGGACAGGGAGGCCTGGCATGCTGCGATTCATGGGGTCGCAAAGAGTCGGACACGACTGAGCAACTGAACTGAACTGAACTGAATTAGTATTACTAACCACTGAATTAATATTTACTAATTACATCAGTATAATCTTTTTGAAGAACAGTTGGCAGCATCAACTATTAAAAAACAAAACCACCCACACTTTGACTCAACAATATGAGTACCTGGAATTTAGCTCTTGGATATTCTCTTAAAAGTATGGCAATATAGATAGAGGTTAGAAAGTAGTGACATGGATAGCCTCCATGGAGAAAAACTGGGTGGCTGGAGGCCATGCAGGAAGCATGGAATAGGGATTATAGGAGAGAAGGGGCGGTTTTTACTTTTTATGCTCTTGTGCATCAGGATTTTGGAACATGTGGATGTGTTACTCGTGTTTTAAAAATAAGACTTTAAAAAGGGCCTTTAGTATAAGTTTGCTGGGACATTGTAGCAAGAATATAAGTGGAATCATACAGTATTTGTCCTTTTGCAACTGACTTCACTCAGCATAATGTGCTCAAGGTTTATCCGTGTTGTAGCTTGTGTCAGAATTGTCTTCCTTTTATAGGCTAAGTAATATTCATGTATGTGCTTCCCTGGAGTTTCAGTGGTAAAGAATCTGCCTGCCAGTGTAGGAGACCTGGGTTTGATCTCTGGGCTGGGATGATCCCTAGAGAAGGAAATGGCAACCCATTTCAGTATTCCTGTCCGGGAAATCCCATGGACAGAGGAGCCTGGTAGGCTGCAGTCCATGGGGTTACAAAAGAGTCATATAATACTTAGTAACTAACAATAATATTCATGTATATAACATTTTTATTACTTCTCCCTCTTGGATGTTGTGAACAGTGCTGCTATGAACATGGGTGAAAATATCCCTTTGAAACCCAGCTTTCGATTCTTTTGGATATGTACCAGGAAGTGAAATTGCTAGATCATATGATAATTCTATTTTTAATATTTTGAGGAGTCACCATACTGTTTTCCATAGTAGTTGAACCATTTTATAATCCCACCAATTTCTCTACTTCCTTGCCAACACTTGTTATTATTATTTTTTATAGAAGTCTCATCCTAATGGGTGTACGTTGGTATCTCATTATGGTTTTGATTTGCATTTATCAAAAGATCTTTGATAATATCAAATAACATTTAGATGTGGTAACACTGAGATCTGACACTAAACATCTTTTCATGCACCTGTAGGCCATTTGTGTCATCATCTTTGGAGAAATGTCTATTCAAGTCTTTGGTCTTACTTTTAATTGGGTTATTTGAATTTTTTGTTGTTGAGTTGTAGAAGTTCTTTATATGGTTTGGCCATTGGTCTAGATACTTTCATCATAAACATCTTTGCCACAAGGATCTTTGCTGCATAACTGATTGACTGTCAGGCAATTTCGCCACACAAGATAAAATAATGAAAAATAAAAGAGGGACATTAAAAAGGGCAATATGAAACATGAGAAATGAGAAACATAATTAAGAAGTCTTTGTTGCAAAATGCAAAATACTTGAATACTTTGAAAATGTGTGTAGATTCATGGCAATGTTGCACAAAGCATGGATTTTAGTTTGTGGGTTGTACCTGAGCACCTTTCTTCCAAGTCTTTCATCCATTGTGTTTTATACCTTTTTTGCTTGTTGATCCATTTCCTGGTTCAGCATGGCACTTTTTCTTTCTTCCTAAAACTTCTTCCTTCATTAAGGGAGGTATCAACTTCTAAACACTGGGATGAATACTTGTGACTGAGCTCTTTGCTGCTTTGTGAAAGCCTCGACGCTGTCTTATGCTCTTGGTGTATTGTCACACGCATTGCTAATGCATTTGAACCATTTGAAGCCAAAGTGTCAGACCAGAAATTGTCAAGCAGTTATTTCATCTTTCACAGCGTAACTGCCTTACGGCCAATTAGCTCTGCAGTCACAATTTTTGCAGCGAAAATGCTCATGGCGTAGTGAAAATACTGATAGTGTGTCCTGTGTTTTCAGATGTAAGATTTGTAAAGTTTTCTCCCATTCCCTATCAGATACATTCTTTGCAAATATTTTCTCTCATTCTATGGGTTCCCTTTCCATTCTGTTATTACCGTTTGATCCACAAGAGTTTCGAAGTTTTGCTGCAATCTCATTTGAGTGTTTTCACTTCTGTTACTTATGCTTTTGACATCATATCCAAGATGTCAGTGCCAATCCAGTGTCATAAAGATTTCCGACTATGTTTCTTCTAGATTTGTAATGTGGGGTCTTATGTTGAAAGAATACATTGATTTTTTAAAATTCCACAAGTCCGCATGAATAAGTGGAACAAAGATAAGAATAAAACTAATGGTGGAAGGAATGTTAGAAAACCATCACCTATAACCTCCAAAGCAATATTTGATTCAGGTAAGGATCACTGATGGATAAATGCACTTGGTGACGAATAAGATATGCTCGTGGTCTGAAAGTTGTCAGTCCTCAGAATTTTATCAGTTGCCAAGGGCAATCAATTAACAGCGTCTCTTTAGGGCTGAGAGAGCTAGGAGTCATCATCTGGACTCAGGAATTAAATTTAGCAGCACTGATGATGGGACACCTTGACATTCTGTGTGTCCCGAAGTGACGTAGCAGGAGGAATGAACTGTCACTGAGGATGTGCTCCTGTCAAAAATGTTTACCTTGAAACTAGGCATGAGGGAATAATCAGACAAATCCCAAATATGGGCTATTCTGGACAAAATAGAAGACAACCAGATGAATGGCCCCTGCTTGTCAAAAAATACCATAATATACTCTAATATTAATATATAATAATATAATTCTTATTGTCGGTATTCAGTCACTCGGTTGTGTCCAACTCTTTGAGATCGCATGGGCTGCAGCATGCCAGGCTTCCCTGTCCTTCACTATCTCCCAGAGTCTGCTCAAACTCACGTCCATTGAGTCAATGATGCCATCCAACCATCTCATCCTCTGTCACCCCCTTCTCCTCCTGCCCTCAATCTTTCCCAGCATCAGGGTCTTTAATTCTATACTTATAATTATTTGATAATTATATTAAAAAAGCAAGGAGACTGTTCCAAATTAAAAGAGAGCAGAAGGACATAATAAACGCAATGCATGACATTTGATTGGATCTGGGATCAAAATCAAAACAACAGTAACAACTCTAAGAAGTATTCTTGGACAACTGCAGTTCCTAGAGTGGCCCCAAGGACATAGTAGGAATCTGATAGATATTTGTTGAATGAATTCCTGATGGTAGTAGTTAGTGGTGGTGGTTTGGGTAGATGGGGCTTTGGTCACAGCTAAATACCAAGATATACTAGGTTTGTGTTATTACTCATGTTCTGTGCTGCGCCTAGTCATTGAGTCATGTGCGACTCTTTGCAACCCCATGGACTATAGCCCTCCAGGCTACTCTGTCCATGTGGATTCTCCAGACAAGAATACTGGAGTGGGTTGCCATCCCCTTCTCCAGGGGATCTTCCCAACCCAAGTCTCCTGCATTTCAGGTAGATTCTTTACCATCTGAGCCACCAGGAAGCCCTATTACTTTTATACTAATACATAAAATGCAATGAGAAGAAAATGCATTGTTAATAAATGCAGAGAATAACAAGGGAAATTCTGGGTAGAGAAAATGTAGCTAGGGGAAGGACCTAAGGAAGAAACCCTGAGACTCCATGCCAGTGAAAAGGAGCTAAAGTCAAAAGAACATTAAGTGTGAAATGAAAGGAGAGGCCTTTCTGGAGGAGGAAGGAGTTTTGTAGCAAAGAGAAAGAAAATCCAAAAGAAGAAATGGAGGGCATTAAAAAAAGAATGCATGAGCCTCTGATGGGGAATGTTGATGACGGGGTGGCTGTGCATGCATGTGGGGTCCTTCAGAAATCTCTGTACCTTCTGCTCAATTTTTTAAATAACTTTATTTATTTTTGGCTGGGCTGGGTCTTTGTAGCTGCATGGGCTTTCTCTCATGGTGGCGATCGGGAGCTGCTCTCGGGTGCAGCATGTGGGCCTCTCCTTGCGGTGGCTTCTCTTGCTGCAGATCATGGGCGCTATGGCGCGTGGACTTCAGCAGCTTGGCCTCACGGGCTCAGTAGTCATGGCTCCCAGGCTCTAGAACACAGACTCAGCTGTTGTGGAATCAGCATGTGGACTCTTCTCACCAGGGATTGAATCCTGTATTGGCAGGCAGATTCTTTACCACTGAGCTGCCAGAGAAGGCGTGTGCAATCTTTTTATATTAATTTTTATTGGAGTATAGTTGCTTACCTTCTGCTCAATTTTATAGTGAACCTAAAAGTGTTCTGAAAAAGTAAAGTCTATCAAATAAAAAGTGAAGAAGAAGCAAAGGATGGAAGCAGGCAGTGACCTTTTCCTCTCCCTAAAATGTCTCTTCAAAGAAAGCAGCAGCTATTGATGAGCTGTAATTCATTCCTCCACTTGACATTTGGAGATGGTTGGAGAAACGCTGCCATGATCTATCTGGGGCTTGCACGCTTCAGCCTGCCTAATCCCAGATGGCTGGAAGGGGTGGGTTTCTTTCATCCTGACTTCTTTGAAGATGCCTTTCAGGAGAGGATCCCACGGCCTCGTGAGAACACAAACGGAAAAGTGAGTGAGCTTCCCCAGGAGCAGGAAGGTAATCTGGGTGGAGTGGGGGGTGGGGTGGGGCCCTGATGCAGGGTTTCTCTGGTGACCTGTGACTCTACCATTGTCACATCTTCAAGGCCCTGTGGACACATGTCCCAGCAAATACCATTCGATCTCAGCAGACATCCATCCGGCAAGAGCATGTCCATGTGCCCAGGTCAGGGCTGACCCACAAGATCTGTCCAGCAAACAGAGCAAGCAGGCTCTTCTGAAATCAACCTCCAAGAAGCAATACGCCTATCTTGTTTCTCCTGGGGATACCCATTGGACGGCAGGTAGTAAGCGTTTCACGCAGAGAGAAGGAATTGGAGGGTTCAAGTTTATCAAGAGGGTTTCTCAGGTGGCTCAGCGGTAAAGAATCTGCCTGCCAATGCAGGGGACATGAGTCTGATCCCTGGTCCGGGAAGATCCCACGGGCAGCGGCCCGCGAGCTGCAACTATTGAGCACACGGGCTGTAACCACTGCAGCCCGTATGGCCTAGAGTCTGTGCTCCGGTGCCCTGCAACAGGAGAAATCACCGCATTGAGAAGCCTGTGCACCCCAAGGAGAGAACAGCCTTGGTTTGCAGCAACAAAGACCCAGCACAGCCAAAAATAAATACATACAAATTTTTTTTTTTAAGATTCATTCAAGTTTTTCAAGAGTGAGAGTGGTCAGGGACTTCCATGGTGGTCCTGGTGGTCCTCCATCCTTCCAATGCAAGGGGGTGTTGGTTCAATCCCTGGTCAGGGAACTAAGTAAGATCCCATATACGTCAGGTTGTGGCCAAAACAAAAAAAGGAGCGCAATCATGCTTTGTTTTAAAATCTTTCTATATTATTGGCCCCTTTTAGCAATATTTGCAAAGTCACTTTATCTATTGGGATCTATAGTCACACTATAGACCAGTATTTTCGTCATCTGATGCAAACAGACACTCATTGGAAAAGTCCCTGATGCTGGGAAAGATAGAGGACAGAAGGAGAAGAGGGTGTCAGAGGATGAGATGGCTGGACAGCATCACCAATGCAATGGACATGAACTTAGGCAAACTCCAGGAGATGGTGAGGGACAGGGAGGCATGGCATGCTGCAGTCCACGGGGCCACAAGGAGTCACACACTGAACAACAACACAGTCACACTGCCTGATGCCTATCAGCTTGTAAAGAGCTTAAAAAATGCCTGATACCTTGGGGAAAAAAAGTCTATCTCTCCAAAATTAAGAGAAAAGAAACATCAGATGTTGAAGTATTCACTAAATATAACTTTAGATCTATTGCATGAATTATTAAATTAATTATCTTTCAACTTTCATTATATTTAAAAACTATAACCAAGGTGGAGGAAGGGTAAGGAAGGGAAGGAATGGGTTTAGGAAGGAGTTTGGGTTTAGCAGAGGCAAACGAGTGTATACAGGATGGGTAAACAACAAGGTCCTACTATATAGCACAGGAAATGATAGTCACTACCCTGTGACACACCATAATGGAAAAGAATATGAAAAAGAAAAGAAACATGTATAACTGAATCACTTTTCTCTACAGAAAACATTAACACAGCATTGTAAATCAACTATACTTCAATAAAATTTTTAAAAATAAATTAAAAAGGAAACAAACAAACCTATTTGTGGATTTGATTTTTTCACTTCACAAGAATTCCGTTATAAGCTCAATGATTACTGAGAATTCATATGCAAATTAAATGATTTCCTTGGAGCTAAACAATTTCAAAAGCAACTTAGAAAAATCCATTTAATATTTTACAGCAAAACCATATTTAATGTGAGTTGGAGGTATATTGAATGGAAATAGTCTATAAAATTTTTTAGAAATTTTATTTATTTATTTAGCCACACCAAATGGCAGGAAGGATCTTAGTCCCTCAACCAGGAATCAAACCTGTGCCCCCTACAGTGGAAGTCTGGAGTCTCAACCACTGGAGCACCGGGAATTCCCAAGTCTATGAAATCTTAAAGTGGCAATACATGCAAATATTTACCTATAAGGATATTCATCCCAGTGCGATTTACCAACAAGGCTGTTCATCACGTTGTGCTTTATGATAGTAAATATAAGTAACTCAAAACAACCTAACTCCCCAGCAAGTGGAGACTAGTTTAACAAATGCTAGTACCACAAAATGGATACTAAGGGATCACTGAAAATGAAGTCATAGGAGAATATTTAATGATCCAGAAATATATTTGTACTATGTTAAAATATAAAACAGTTTGTACAATATGGTTGATCTTGTTTGTAACAGAAAAAACTATCCTGAGAAAAAGACCGGCAGGAAACATTCCAACACAGTAACGTTAGTGGTTATTTTTGGATGGTAGAATTATGAGTTAAATTTATTTTCTTTTTAAAAATTCTCTATATTTTCTGCTAGGCACAGTTGTTGGTTCTGGAAAGCAGACAGGTAAGATTGATAAAGATGGGTAAACCATGATAGATGACAGCTCTTTCTCTGGTAATCAGTAAATTCTAACCCAAGCAGCCTCTGTAGGGGCTTGAGTGGACAGATTGAGTGGAAATTGCCAACATTTGCCTCTCTTATGTCTGAAGTTGAACATCATGGAGCCATCACTTAGAGACAGATTTTTGACTAAATAATGACAACACACACTCATATCACAACCAGTAGTTAGAATAAGCCATTTAAAAAATAAATTGAATTTTGCAGCACTTCTGTATCTTCTCCTTCTACTTAGGATAAGATCTCAAACTTTTATCACAGCCTTGTCCATCTATCTCCCCAACTCTACCCCCATCTCTGGGGTCATCTTTAGCTTCTCACAGGCTCCAGAGTGAGAATCTGTAGCCATAGAAAGATGTTCCTACCACACTGGTGGGAAAAAAGCAAATTATGATTCATGTGTGGTTTATTCCCATCTGCGAAGAATGCAGCCACAGTGTCCCCATTTTTGGGCTTCCCAGGTGGTGTCAGTGGTAAAAAAAGCCCTCCTGCCAATGCACAAGACATAATAAATTCAGGTTCAGTCCCTGGGTTGGGAAGATCCCCTGGAGAAGGGCATGGCAACCCACTCCAGTGTTCTTGCCTGAAGAATCCCATGGACAGAGGAACCTGGCAGGCTACTCCATGGGGTCTCAAAGGGTTGGACACAGGTGAAGCAACTTACCATGCTTGCACACATACATGTCCAGAACTTTCTAATAGGATGCACTCAAAATGTTAACAGTGGTTAACCCTGAATGATGTCATTTGGAGTAATTTTTGAAAACGTATGGGGTTTCCCTAGTGGTTTAGTGATAAAGAACCTGCCTGCCAATGCAGGAGACACGAGTTCCATCCCTGATCCGGGAAGATCCCACATGCTGTGGAGCAACTAAGCCCCTCACCACAACCATGGAGCTAGGAGCCACACCTACTAAGCCCATGGGATGCAGCTACTGAAGCCGTCATGCCCTAGGGCCCATTCTCTGCAACAAGAGATACTACTGCAATGAAAAGCCCGAGCGCCACACCTGGAGAGTAGCCTCTGCTCTCTGCAGCTAGAGGAATCCCGCACGCAGCAGTGAAGAACCAGCACTGCCAAAGACATATAAAGAAGTAAAATTGTTTTAAAAGTGCACGGCTTGAAACTCTTACAGAGATAGTGTCAGTCTTACAAAACGGATCTGTGACTCTTGCATTGTTTTGCTCACTCTCAGTACTTGAACATCTCGGATGGGAAAGAGCAAATTAGATAAGATTGCAAAGTTACTTTTCAAAGAAGAGAATGGATAGAGATGCTTCGAGGGTAGAAGGCAAAGAGATGGGGAAACAGTGGAAACAGTGTCAGACTTTATTTTTGGGGGGGCTCCCAAATCACTACAGATGGTGACTGCAGCCATGAAATTAAAAGACGCTTACTCCTTGGAAGGAAAGTTATGACCAACCTAGACAGTATATTGAAAAGCAGAGATATTACTTTGCCAACAAAGGTCCGTCTAGTCAAGGCTATGGTTTTTCCAGTGGTCATGTATGGATGTGAGAGTTGGACTGTGAAGAAGGCTGAGCGCCGAAGAATTGATGCTTTTGAACTGTGGTGTTGGAGAAGACTCTTGAGAATCCCTTGGACTGCGAGGAGATCCGACCAGTCCATCCTAAAGGAGATCAGTCCTGGGTGTTCATTGGAAGGACTGATGTTGGGGCTGAAACTCCAATACTTTGGCCATCTGATGCGAAGAGTTGACCCATTGGAAAAGACCCTGATGCTGGAAGGGAGTGGGGGCAGGAGGAGAAGGGGACGACAGAGGGTGAGATGGCTGGATGGCATCACCAACTAGATGGACACGAGTTTGCGTGAACTCCGGGAGTTGGTGATGGCCAGGGAGGCCTGGCGTGCTGTGATTCATGGGGTCACAAAGAGTCGGACACGACTGAGCGACTGAACTGAACTGAACTGAGGGTAGAACGGTGAAGTGGGACTGCTGAAATACTGGATTTTGTTCTGCGGGCACTTGTGTTTGGTCTCAAGGCTGAAGTGACTACTGAGCATGTATGAAGGGGAGAGACGTATCTGTTGATTTTCCCCAGGCTAAGGGCTCAGGATGTCAACACTGCTGAGGCCACCACCGTTGTTTCGTAGGTGGGGCACAGGGTCATCCCTCTTTAGGCAAGAATCATAAATGTACCCCAGGGGCCCACCAGCTTGGAGGAGGGTACTGATTTTCAGACAAAGCACATGAAAAAAGAAAACTACCTGTGAGAGCTGAACATTCAGCATTCAGGTTAAAGGGTTGTGGGAAATGCTGTAGATAGATGGTTGACTGGAAGGATCTAGAATCAGAGAGGCTCTGTCCCAAGCCTGCCCCTACCACTCAAGGGTTGTGGGATCTTCTCAACATTCCGGACACAGTGATGTGCAACTCAGTTCCTGGGTCAGTGAAGGACTTGCTGGCCGAGCTACTGGAAGTGTGGCCAGCAGGCTGTCACCAGCCATCAGCCCCTTTGAGCTCTGCCCCGACTGCAGAGCCCTCTTGCCCAAAGTCCACCCTCCTGAGGGGTCCCATGTCCCATAACTGATTGAGAGGGAATATAAAGACTTGTTCATCCCAGCTCAACCTGAGATAACTCTGAAGGGCTACTCTAGTTCCAGAGCTCTCTGTAGTTTGGCTGAGGCCAGCAGTGGGCTGCATCGGAGCTCAGCTTCTGCTTCTGTTCACTCTTGTTCCCATCCCCTCTCCCTCCATGCATGTTGATCTCAGGGGCACTCTCAGTACCAGGCTAAACCACCTCTACTCAAGGGCATGCCCTAAAAAGCATGCTGCCCAATCATCCAATGTCTGCTTCCTGAGGAGCCCGACCTGGGACAAATAAGTTATTGAATTAACCTGAGCCTCCATTTCTTCATCTATAAAATCCAGGATGACAAATACCAGTGCCCACTACCTGAGGCTGAGAACGACAAGAGATCGTGTACGTAAAATGCTTGACATGTGACAGTTACTCAATAAATGGCAACTATTATGACTGTAATTCAAAAAGAAGTAGCCTGCCCTTGATCACTCACCATCATCACATTTATCAGATAGTTTAGCCTCAGTGAGAGGGATCCTGAAGACATGGACATAAGGTGGAATACAAGGTCTGGGGCAAGAGATGTTACCAAAGAGGGCAGTGTAAAGGGGGTGCCTCCTCCTAATAAAAAAGTCAGTCCACAGACATCTGGTCTACCGACAAGTCTCTAATGAGTTTGGCCAGTACAGGGCAGCCCTGTAGGGTCTGACCACTTCTCAGCAAACTGACCAAATTGAGGTCCTGGCCTGCGATGCCACGATGGGGAGCAGCAGCTGTGTGCCTTCTGCACGATGGAAGCACCCCAGACAGGGCATTCCCTCCACGTGTCATATTTGACACCAGGGATGGCGGCCATGCTTCAAGGCTGTGCACACAGTTGTTGAGCTATTTAGTTGCTCAGTCCTGTCTGACTCTTTGCAACCCCATGGACTGTAGCCCGCCAGCCTCCTCTGTCCATGCGATTTCCCAGGCAAGAATACTGGAGTGGTTGCCATTTCCTTCTCCAGGGGATCTTCCCAACCCAGGGATCCCTCCCAAGTCTCCTGCATTGGCAGGCAGATTCTTTACCTGTGAGCCACCTGGGAAGCTCCCATGCACACAGTTGCTGCTAAGTCGCTTCAGTCGTGTCCGACTCTGTTCAACCCCATAGACAGCAGCCCACCAGGCTCCGCTGTCCCTGGGATTCTCCAGGTAAGAACACTGGAGTGGGTTGCCATTTCCTTCTCCAATGCATTAAAGTGAAAAGTGAAAGTGAAGTTGCTCAGTCGTGTCTTACTCTGCGACCCCATGGACTGTAGCCTACCAGGCTCCTTCGTCCATGGGATTTTCCAGGCAAGAGTACTGGAGTGGGTTGCCATTGCCTTCTCCGCCATGCACACAGTAGGGCCGTGAATATCTGTGAAGCTGGGTCTTCACACCCTAACAAGGAAGGGAGAGAAAGTGGACTGCGTTGTTGGTAGAGCAGATGCCCTCCCTACTGTCGCCCCTGTCTTCTGCTGACCTCTGCCCACCCCACAGGTGCCCTGGGCTTTGGCATCTGGCTCTGGGTCCTCCCCACCCCCGCGTCTGCTGTCCCACTGCGCATGTGCAGCTCAGTGCTGAGCGGCAGAGTGGTCGATGACATTATAGTGACTGGGACTTCTTGTTCCCTGAGTTGTTTTTGTATTTGCCTTGGCTGCATTTTCCCCTCAAAATCTGTGTCCTGGGTATAGATTTGGCTTTGGGAGAGCTGTCCATCTGGATCCATTTGATTGTAAAATGCTGTCTTGTATTTAAAGCTACGGTTGTCCATGATGAAGCGCAGACACGTGGCTGTGGTTTTCTGGTCCAGGAATGGCATAAGCCTCTGAGTCTTAGAAGAATACAGGAGGCATGGGGTCTGTAAAGTCATCTGGTGTTCTTTGACACTTGGTTTGTCCCTTGGCTCTGGCAAGGGAATCTGGGAGCAGCCTCAGGCTGCCAATCTCTTTACACAGAGCCTGGAAATTTTTAGAAATCTTACTTTGAAGATATCATTTAGCTAGCACATAATTTTTCTCATGGTTTATCGACACGCAAAAATGATGTTTATAAGACTCCAAATTTGGACTAGTGTGTATTGATGGTCTCCCATCTGGCATCATTGGGAAATAAGGTAATTCCTCTCTAAAAAAATAAAAAATAATAATTCCATAAATAGAAAAATCACTTTCAAGGTAAATCTTCCATCTATATAATACATACTTTTCCATCTTTTAAAAAAATTCCTTGCATTATTGAATACTATTTACCAGCCCTTTATATACATCATTGCATTCAGCCCTTAACATTTCTGCAAAGTGGATATTATCATCATTTAGCCAGTAAGAAAACCCAAAGCTCGGAGAAATTATGTAACTTGGCTAAAATCACAGGTTGGGTGACTGCCAGAATAGATAGAGCTTTGAATCCAACTGCATCCAACTCCAAAACCCACGTGATTGCTACCACACTGCGAAAACACTCCTACTTTTCTCAAAGTCGGGATTATAAGCGTATTTTTAAACTTTACTGGATGGATTAGAGACGAAATTATAAAAATCAGTGATAATACAGGGCTGAAATACTGACTTAGGCAAGACCCTTGGTTGAGGTAACAAGTTCAGTGGTATTTGCTCAAGCCAAGAAAGAAGGATTTATTAGAAGATCAGGGGCATTGTAAGATGTGAGGAAAGCGTGCAACCAACTCTCAAGAATGAGCTGAGACTTGAGACTTATTAGACCTTCTCCGACCCTCATCTCTGCTTTACTCTGTGCCTCTGTTTCTGTTTTCTCCTTTTGCAGACCAGTTTGAAGGTAGGCAGTGCAGGGTTGGTACTGTGGCTCTTCAATATTATCAGAACCTAGATACCTCATACCTGCCTGCCTTGCCCCTCTTTTGCTACTGTCCTCATTATCAGAAGGTAGCTGCCATATCTCCAGACATCAGGCTCGTATTCCAGGTGAGAATAAAGGAAAGCTTAGGGGCAATAGAGAATTTTCCTTTTTATTCAGGGGAAGCCCCAGTGGACAAGTCACAGATTTCTCCCTACCTTCAAAAAGCTTATAATCCTTCAGCGAAGATAAACCATTAAAGATTTTTGATAAGAAGATGTCAGAGTACTCAAGAGAGGGACTTCCCTGGTGGTCCAGAGGCTAAGACGCAATGTTTCCAATGCAGGGGCCCTGGGTTCAATCCCTGGTCAGGGAACTAAATCCCACATGCCACAGCTAAAGGTTTGCATGCCGTAACTAAAGATCCTGCATGGAGCAATGAAGATCGAAGAACTGGCACAGCCACATAAATAAACAAAATGAATATATAAAAAAAGAGCAGCCAAAAGAAATAAGTGTCTATGTCTGAAAGACGGCCATAAGAATATTCATATAGCTTTATAATAGCACCAAACTCCAAATAACCAAAACATGTATCAGCTGAAGAAAAGACAGGTAAATTGTAGCATATTCATACAATGGGAGATTCCTTAGCAAAATTCCCTCTGCAATCCCTCCTCAAAGCCCCCAAACCACTACCACACACAACAACATGGATCAGTCTCACAGATATAAGCTAGGGTGAAAGAAACCGGATACATTGCATTTACACAAAGTTCAAGAAGAAACAATAGAGGGACTTTCCTGGTGGTCCAGTGGCTAAGACTCTCTGCACTCTCAATGTAGGGGCTCGGTTTAAATCCCTGATCAGGGAACTAGATCCCACATGCCGAAAGTAAGAGTTCACATGCTACAACTAAGATGTATAGCCAAATATTTTAAGAAAGAAGAAACAATAGAAGTCAGAATAGTGGTTGCCTGTGGAAGGGGGATTATTGATTGAGAGGAGTCATGCACGACCTTCTAGGGGACTGGGAATGGTCTGCCTCTTGTTCTGAATGCAGGTGTACACTTATGTAAATTCACCAAGATGTACTCTTATTGTGCTCTCTTTTCTGTTTGCATTAGATCTCAATTTCTTAAAAGGAAAATATGTATGGCACCTAAAAGAGAATGTTCAATCTTTTCCAAAACAAACAAACAAGTAGTAAATAGCTCAGGAAACTTGTCCTTGGACTTGTTTTCACAGTCAGCTCATGATTGTGTAGCACAGAGGTTCTCAATCCTGGCTGTACACGAGCATCACTTTCCTTGTATTTTAATTTTGTGAACTTCAATTTGGTTTTTGACATAGGCAATCTATTTACCTGGTTTCACATTCAACAGATTTGAAGATAGGCGGTGAAAAGTTGCCCTCTGACCGCAACCCTGCATCCACCAAAAGCTTCTTCAGAGACAACCACTGTCGCTAGAGTCTTATAAATCCTTCCAGGATATTTTATGCCTGGATAAGTGAAGACATGTGCACGTTTTCATCCCCTAAACAAATGGCTCAGTTCAGTTCAGTCCCTCAGTCATGTCGGACTCTTTGCAACTTCCCTGTCCGTCACCAACTCCTGGAGCTTGCTCAAACTCATGTCCATCGAGTTGGTGATGCTATCCAACCATCTCATCCTCTGTCATCCTCTTCTGCTCCTGCTTTCAATCTTTCCCACCATCAGGGTCTTTTCCAATGAGTCAGGTTTTCACATCAGGTAGCCAAAGTATTGGAATTTCAGCTTCAGCATCAGTCCTTCCAGTTCAGGTCTGATTCCTTTAGGATTGACCAGTTTGATCTCCTTGCAGTCCAAGGGACTCTCAAGAGTCTTCCCCAACACCATAGTTCAAAAGCATCAATTCTTTGGCGCTCAGCTTTATAGTCCAACTCTCATACCCATACGTGACTACTGGAAAAACCATAGCCTTGACTAGACAGATCTTCGTTGGCAAAGTAATGTCTCTGCTTTTTAATATGCTGTCTAGGTTGGTCATAGCTTTCCTTCTAAGGGGCAAGCATCTTTTAACTTCATGGCTGCAATCACCATCTGCAGTGATTTTGGAGCCCCCCAAAATAAAGTCTGTCACTGTTTCCATTGTTTCCCCATCGATTTGCTATGACGTGATAGTACTGGATGTCATGATCTTTGTTTTCTGAATGTTGAGTTTTAAGCCAACTTTTTCACTCTCCTCTTTCACCTTCATCAGGAGGCTCTTTGCTGCTTAGCTTTCTGCCATAAGGGTGGTATCTATCATCTGTATATCTGAGGTTATTAATATTTCTCCCAGCAATGTTGATTCCAGCTTGTGCTTCATCCAGGCATTTAGAATGATGTACTCTGCATAGAAGATAAATAGGCAGAGTGACAATATACAGTCTTGACATACTCCTTTCCCACTTTTTGAACCAGTCCATTGTTCCACATTCGGTTCTAA
The DNA here is from genome assembly GCF_023091745.1 of Budorcas taxicolor. Classification (NCBI taxonomy): domain Eukaryota; kingdom Metazoa; phylum Chordata; class Mammalia; order Artiodactyla; family Bovidae; genus Budorcas; species Budorcas taxicolor. The sequence continues at coordinate 12,356,763 of NC_068917.1, read as the reverse complement.
CTGTTGCTTCTCGATCTGTATACAGATTTCACAGGAGGCAGTTCAGGTGGTCTGGTATTCCCATCTCTTTCAGAATTTTCCACAGTTTGTTGTGATCCACACAGTCAAAGACTTTGGTGTAGTCAATAAAACAAAAATTTAATGTTTTTCTGGAACTCTTTTGATTTTTCTATGATCCAATGGATATTGGCAATTTGATCTCTGGTTCCTCTGCCTTTTCTAAATCCAGCTTGAACATTTGGAATTTCATGGTTCACATACTGTGAAGCCTGGTTTGGAGAATTTTGAGTATTACTTTCCTAGTGTGTGAGATGAGTGCAATTGTGTGGTACTTTGAACACTCTTTGGCATTGCCTTTCTTTGGGATTGGAATAAAAACTGACCTTTTCCAGTCCTGTGGCCACTGCTGAGTTTTCCAGATTTGCTGGCATATGGATTTAAACCAATTTTATTCATCTGGTACTCTACTTAGGATATTTTTTCTTATATGTTGATATAACTTCCTCAGTCTTAAGTTTGCATTGTATTCCAACATAAGGACTTATTATAATTTGAGTTCTGAGGACTTTAAAAAAATAATAAATGTGTTTATTGCCGTACAGAGTCTTTGCTGCTGTGAGGGTTTCCTCTAGTTGCGGTGAGTGGGGGCTAGAGCTTGTCCTTGCGGCGGCCTCTCTTGCTGTGGAACACAGGCTCTAGGGCCCTCGGGCTCCAGTAGTTGCAGCACAGTACCTGTGGCTCCCAGGCTTTAGAGCACAGGCTCAGTAGTTGTAGCTCATGGGCTTAGTTGCTCCATGGCTTATGGGCCAGATCAGAGGTTGAAGCGGTGTCTCCTGCATTGGCAGGTGGATTCTTTATCACTGAGCCACCAGGGAAGCCTTTCCTGAGGACGTCTGAAAATTGCTCCTGGCCTAGGTTTTCCCTGGATTTAATGCATTGGAAGTGAACCCTGAGTGTGATGTGCAGACAGACGTGGGAAGCACTGGTGTGGCTTACATTTCTGTTTCAACGTATGACAGGAAGGATGCTGGTTTCCTAAAGCTCAGAAAGCTGGCTCAGGATTTTGGAAAGACAGATAAATTCCTTCCTTCTGATGAACAGAGAGTGTTCCTAGCTAAGACTCTCATTTGCAAGAGACACAGTGACAGGTAATTGAGAAAAGCTGGCCGCAAGCCCTGGACCTGTATAGAACGTGAGCAGCATTCTCCAAGTCTACAGACCTCAGAGGACTTAACAGGCAGCAAGAACATAAAAGATGGAGGAAGATCTTTCTAGATTCTCCGAGCTGCAGAAAAGCAGCACATGAGTTTCAAGATGGGTAAATGAAAGGTGGAATATTGAGAAAAATAATAATCCAAATTATACTTTTAGTTCCTTGGGCTAAAATATGTCTATGCACTATCTGAGACTGTCCTCTGAGCTTATCATTTTCCAGTAGCCAAAGAAGTTGACTACAGGTAGGGCCCAGCCAGGAAAGGTGTTAGAAATTTGAGGGGAAACACTGTTCCAGTATCATAAAAAAGTAGTGTGTTTTTCAGGCTGAATTCTATGTTGGAAGTTTGGTTGATAAATCTCAGAAAAATATTCTAGGACTTGAAAAGGGCACTGAAAACAGGTAAAGGAATGAGAAAGGAAACAGAGTATTTGGGCTTTTGAATATGGTGAAACTGATGGTCGATACACTTGCTTATCATTTATTCATTTCTTCTTTCATTTCTGGCTCTGCTGGGTCTTCGCTGATCTAAGGGCTTTTCTCTGGTGTGGCCTGCGGGCTTCTCCTTGCGGCGGCTTCTCCGTTGCAGAGCGCAGTGGTGCATAGTCGTGGTGCATGGGTTTAGTTGCCCTGTGGCACGTAGAGTCTTCCCGGATCAGGGACTGAACCCGTGTCTCCTGCACTGGCAGGTGGATTCTTTACCACTGAGCCACCAGGGAAGCCCTGAAACACTTATTTAAAAGCTAAAATCAAATAGATTTCCAAGTGGGAAACAACCCAAATGACCTTCAGCAGGCAAATGGTTAAACTGCGCTACATCCATACTGTAGCACAGTTTAACTACAGTGTGGATGTGGTTAACTACATTCTACTGCAGAATACTACTCAGCAATAAAAAGTAATAGGCTATTGATATGGATAGCCACTTGGGTGGATCTCAAATCTCAAAACGTTACATGCTGTATGGGTCCATTTATATAACATCCTATAAACAGAATTATAAAGATGGAGAACAGATTCGTGGCTGCCAGGAGTTGCAGACAGGGCAGGAAGTGTTGTAGGTGGGTGTGTAGAAGGGTGGCGTGAGGGATCGTTGCGTCAGGGAAACTGTCCTGAGGCTTCACTGTGGGAGCGAACTTACAAATCTACACATGTGATAAAAGTGCATAGAACTAAACACACACGTACACACACAGATGAGATTCCCAGCTGTGATATTGTACCATGGTCATGCAAAATGCTACCATTAGTAAGAGATTGGGTGAAGACTACATGGACTCACTCTGTACTATTTTTCACCACTGCATGTGAATGTGCAATTATGCCAAAATCTAATTTAAAAAATTAAATAAGCCTAGAAGGTTAGTGCTAGAGAAATGTAGAAATGGACAAAGCTATGTTGACATTGATTTTTATCCAATTCAAAAGGGGCAGCTCTTGACCTTTAATATAAGTAGATTTAAAATCAATAGAACTATGTGCCTGTTCATACATTGAGTAATAAACTTAGGAAATGTATTCACCTAAGCGTTGTAAGGGCTTCCCTGATGGCTCAGTGGGAAAGAGTCCATCTGCAACGCAGGAAATGCAGGACACAGTGGGTTAATTCCCCGGTTGGGAAGATCCCCTGGAGGAGGAAATGGCAACCCACTCCAGTATTTTTGCCTGGAGAATCCCATGAACAGAGGAGCCTGGTGGGCTACATTCTATGGGGCCGCAAAAGAGTTGGACACAATTGAGCACACACACACACAACAGATGTAGAAGAAAAAAGATATAAGTATAACGTTAAAAAGCACGAATGGGTCTCTAAGACACATTAAGACACTTTGGAAGCTCACCTAACCTTGGAGCTTGACGTCCCGTAGTTTCACAACAGGATCACAATGTAACAAGGAGGGACTTAGAAATTGCTCCCATAAACATTTGCTGAGCTCTTCCTATGAGTCAGGCACTGTCCCAGGTGCTCTGTGTTGGAAAGGCAGAAGACACAGCCTCTCTTTCCGAAGCTCATTACCCAGAGTTCTTCTGTAACTTTGTACATGTCCCACTGTTCAGGAATTCAATGCTGGTGACATTATTTATGGAACAGAAATGAATGTCATCCTGACAGATATTATTTTTAATGATATACTGATTAATAGTCACACTTGAGGCTATTTTAAAAATGGAAGCAGTCACCATGAAGTGTGATAGGAATTAACCCAAAATAGACCATTTTATCCTCTGTGAATAATTTAGACCCTGGCACTTGGAATGCAGTGAAGAGTGTGAGGATGGTGAAAGAAGTGATTGGGAGCTTTCAGAAAGTAGGGCCGGTATCTTATTATCCCTATATTACCAAACTTAACAGTATGTGCTTGGTATGCACCAGGAGCTCAATAAATGCTGAGTTGGCAATCCAGGAGCTCTTTTTGTTTGTTTTATATGAGTTCAGGCCAGAAGGCCATCTGCCATTGATGACTGGAAATCGATTTTGACTGGTGTCAGGATCTGGGATGAGATGTAAAATAAAATAACTGAATGGAGATGCAAAAGGCCATCGGCCCAGGGCTGACTCGCAACTGTACCTAGGAAATGCCTTTGGCAATCAGAGCTCTCAGGTCTGCATAGCCCTGCTACCACCGATTCCAGTTTTTTGCTTCTGAGTAAAGGAACAGAATTCTACCTGCTTGCTCTCTTCCTTTCGAAGGTCATGTGGGAATACAGCTTGATTCCCCATTTAACTTTCACATGCAGAGACTAGCCAGGCATCATGAACACTATGAAAATGATACTTAGACTTCCCTAGTGGTCCAGTGCTTAAGAATCCACCTGCCAATGCAGGAGACAGGCGTTTGGTCCCTGGTCTGGGAAGATCCCACATGCCACAGAGCAGCTGAGCCTGTAAGCCACAACTACTGAGCCTGCATTTCAGAGCCTGGAAGCGGCAACGTCTGAAGACTGATTGTCCTAAACCCTGTGCTCCACAGCTAGAGAAGACCCTGTAATAAGAAGCCCATGTACTGTAATGAAGGGTAGTCCCCACTCTCTGCAACTAGAGAAAGCCCTCATAGCAATTAAGACCCAGCACAACCAAAAAGCAGGATAAATTAATAAATAATTTTTAAAAATATACCATGGCAATGGGAAAATATTCTGAATACTTCTTGATGGTGAGCTTCCCAGAAAGACAATTACTGAAAAGATATGGGAGAAAACAAATGTGATCTTCAGCAAATCTGGGCTTCCCTCATAGCTCAGTTGGTAAAAATCCACCTACAATGCAGGAGACCCTGGTTTGATTCCTGGGTTGGGAAGATCCCCTGAAGAAGGGATAGGCTACCCACTTCAGTATTCTTGGGCTTCGCTTTTGGCTCAGCTGGTAAAGAATCCGTCTGCCATGAGGGAGACCTTGGTTCGATCCCTGGGTTGGGAAGATCCCCTGGAGAAAGGAAAGGCTACCCACTCCAGTATTCTGGCCTGGAGAATTCCATGGACGGTATAGTCCATGTGGTCGCAAAGAACAACTGAGCAACTTTCACTTTCACTTTTCACTTTCGGCCACCAAGGACAGCATTCACTTTGACTTGTAGGGGAAAATAACAAACAGTTACCAACACGGTGGAGACTATGCAACAGTCAGGAAGCTTATCTCTGTGGCTTTTTGGCAGACGTAGGTACGTAGGTATTTAGATCAATACTCAAGGACTAAGAAACACCATGTGCTTACTCTTTTGTTGACTGCAACTCTTATTCATTCTGCCCAACTGCAGTCAGGGAAAGTCTGGAACATGGTAGAGTGGCGCTTGTACCTCTCAGACCTCGAAGTAGATGGATCATAGTTGGCCTGTGACCCCTGGTACTTAACTCTGGAATCCAGAGCAATATATTTGTGCTGAGTCCATGCTGCCCACCAGGGCGCTGCCAGCCAGTGACTAAGTATGCAACGATACCAGGGCTTCTCTGACGGTGGCTTTGGCTTGATCCTTGTTGCAACTTCCTTAGACTTCGTGGTGGCAGTCTAGGATGCTTCCATCCGGCTCCCTCCTTCCCTCTCTCTTTCACGTGTGGCAAGACTTGCTTTGAGGTCTGACATGGCGCTCCAGCATTTTGGGCTCCCTTCCAATTTGTTCTCCCCGTGGGCATAAAAATCTTTGCATGCTTAACCCCTCCTTGATGTTTGCACCTCAGAGGACCTGGACTAACACAAGCGGTATTGAGAGTGGCCTGAGAGAACAAGGCGGAAGCTGGGGATGTGGGCCTGGGTTGCCCACCACCCAACATATGAAGAGGAAGATTAGGAGGTGCAGCTGAATAGTCTCTGGTACAGTGTGGTGGCTCAGTTGCCAAAGATTTCACTGGAGGTGACCTGGGAAATGTCATGGTAGAGGGTGGGGGGGAAACGCCGTGACAGGTGTGATGATGCGGGAATTTGAAAAATATGGAGGGAACAATGCCTCCAAAGACAATGGAAGTCACTGTTTACTGAAAAGTTGCACTGATGCTCTGCAAAAGGATAATGAGAGACCTGAGGCCATTAACAAGCAGATAAACGCTGAGTGCAAGAGTCAGAATGCTTCCATGGTGGTTCACAAAGAGGCCTTGCTACCAGAGTGGAAAGGCAGAGATGCTTGAGCATCAGACAGAAGACCTCATCGTGAGTCACAGCTCCAGAGATGTTGGCATGCTCAGCTAAGGTGGGCCTGTTATGCAGAGGACAGGGTCCTGGGATCTGTGCTATGGACTGAACTGTGTTCTACCCAAATTCATATGTTGAATCATTAATCCCCAATGTGATTCTATTTGGAGATAAGGCTTTTAGGAGATAATTAAATTTAAATGTGATTATAGGGGTGGGGCTTTAGTCTGATAGGTCTCTGGCCTAATAAAAAGAGGGAGATCTTTTTCTCTTTGCCACTTCCCTCCTTCATGCCATGTGAGGACACAGCAAGAAGGCAGCCATTGCAAGCCAATAAGAGAGTTCTCACCAGAAACCAAACTGCCTGATACCCTGATCTTAGAGTTTTCAGCTTCCAGAACCATGAAAACTAATGTCTATTGTTTAAGCAATGCAGTCTGCGGTCTTTTCTTATGGCAGGTCCAGGAGACTGAGACGGTCTCGGACCCTGAAACGTGGGACACACCTTATCACTAAGGATACTCAGAAGTGTATAATCATATCACATAACACACCACCTTCAGATAGTTGGCCTCATAGAATTCTGGAATGGCCTTCTAAGGGAGCAACTGGGGACTTCCCTGGTGGGCCAGTGGCTAAGACTCAGAGCTCCCAATGTAGGGGACCCAGGTTTGATCCTTGATCAGGGAACTAGATCCCACATGCTGCATAAGAGTTCATGTGCCACAACTAAAGATCCCACATGCCGCAGCAAATATGGAAGACCCTGTGTGTGCTGCCGTTAAGCAGGCGCAGACAAATAGTAAATAAATATCAAAAATAATAAGACCTTCTAAAATAAAGGAGTAACTGAAATGTCAGCTTACAGGAAGTACCCTGAAAGGATGAGGTACCACCCTCCAGTGCCCAAAGATCTATTTATGGCATTGCGTTCCTAAAAGGAAAAATACATAAGTCTGGAAACTGCGGAAAAGACGCTTCAGCTAAAACTGGAGTTGAGATAGGCTTGTTGGGGGCAGATCTCATGCCCTGTGGTGATTGCTTGGTTGCACAATCGTGTCTGACTCTTTGCAGCTCTGTGGACTGTAGCCCACCAGGCTCTTCTGTCCATGGGATTTCTCAGGTGAGAATACTGGAGTGCCTTTCCATTTACTCCTCGAGGGGATCTTCCTGACCCAAAGACTGAACTCTCATTTCCTGGGTCTCCTGCATTGCAGGTGGATTCTTTACCTACCGGCTGAGCCACCAGGGAAGCCTCTATGCCCCGCCATGTAACAGTAATTACTCCACACAGGGAGCCCTGTAGGCCTACATTGCTGACAGGAAGATTTTGCCTGCTGCTAAGTCGCTTCAGTCGTGTCCGACTCTGTGTGACCCCATAGACGGCAGCCCACTAGGCTCCTCTGTTCCTGAGATTCTCCAGGCAAGAATACTGGAGTGGGTTGCCATTTCCTTCTCCAATACATGAAAGTGAAAAGTGAAAGTGAAGTTGCTCAGTTGCGCTCGACTCTTAGTGACCCCATGGACTGCAGCCCACCAGGCTCCTCCATCCATGGAATTTTCCAGGCAAGAGAACTGGAGTGGGGTGCCATTGCCTACTTTACCCTTTATCAGGAAGAAGAAAATTCTCCACGCCATGACAGTCTGGCCAGTTAGAGACTGTAGCAGTACAACCAATGAGAAGCCTCCACACTTTGGACTTCCAGAGTTCTTCCAGTGGATTCTGGTTATTACAGCCCCTCCCAACTCTTCTCGTTTCCTGTTGAAAGCAAGTTCCCCTGCCTTGCTCTCTGGATTCCCCTGTGAGTGAGTGAGTGAAAGTCGCTCAATCATGTCCAACTCTTTGCGACCCTATGGACTATACAGTCCATGGAATTCTCCAGGCCAGAATACTGGAGTGGGTAGGGTAGCCTTTCCCTTCGCCAGGGGATCTTCCCAACCCAGGGACAGAACTCAGGTCTCCCACATTGCAGGCGGATTCTTTACCAGCTAAGCCACGAGGGAAGCCTGGATTCCCCTGTGGTACATCATAATCACATATCTCAACTGACAATTCCTCTGGGCTTTCCTGAATGAAGTTGTTTTTGCTGGTAAAATAAATGGGTGTTATAATATTAAAGTTGACATGTTTGGCGTCAGAAGTGGAGTTCAAAGGAGGCAGATCTTGAGAGGCGACGGACCCCCAGAACTGAATGAGGTACTCACACCAAACCCCTGTGCTCCTTGCTTCCATGAGAAGCCTCCTGTTTTCAGTTTGGTGGGTCTTCTCTGAGATTTCAAGTTTTGCTTTTTGTGCATTTTGAGTTCTCTGACTTTATTCTGGATCCAGAAAGCCTTTGTCCCGTCAGGGAAAAGATTTCATCTTTTCTAATTTAAGGTTTTGTCCTTGGTGAGTATTTAGTTGTTTCCTGAAGTGCAAGGTAGTGAGGCTCTCTTTGGGAGATCAGATTAACTGAAATCCAAGAATTTTTGTTTTTAGATTCCTTTCGGGATTTGGACTAGGACTCTACCAACTTATGTTTTCAGAAGAGTTTAGGAAAATGGGATGCCAGTCATCTAAATGCTCTGAGGCAGCCCTCCTTTGGGGACTCAGGCTCACTTGATGTTTAAAAACTGTGACCTCCCTACAAGCACGTCTTTAAACTAAGTGGTCTGAACAAACTAAGAGTGATCTCACATTACAATGGTCATTATGGAGAACTTTTTATTTCTCCAAATTCATTTTTTCTTAAGATTAAATTGGAGTACTGCAGTTCTAAAATTAAGCTAAACAAATGGTATGTTTATTTTCATTGGTATGCAGAAGCTTCCAATTGTGCACAAAAAATCTAAAATTGCCTCTTTGCAAGATACCATTTCTATGTTGGCTGGAACAACTGAAAAGCTAAGAAAAGAATAAAATGGCTTCTGAAGCTTCCTCCAAGAGTAGCATGATCAAATGAATTTTGGGAACAGTAAGTTAAACAAAGTTGAGTCGAGTTTCTTTATGTTAGGACTTAGCATGAGGCATTGTCTCTAGGACTGTGCATTGTCTCCCAAACTTTTTCAGCTATAGCTCCCTTCCCCTGCTTTTTCCCCACAGCATCTCAGGGAACTAGCTTTCTGTGGAACACACTATGGAAATGCTGGCTATGCTGGCTTAGAGGACAGAATCCAAACTCCTTGGTCTAGCCATTGAGGCTGTGTTGTCTTGGCTTCAACAGTTGTTGAATCTTATTTTCCTTCCTGAACGCTTTGTCTCAGGAAACTTAAACCTACTCATTGTGCCTGCCTATTGATGCTTCACTGGTTTTGAACATTTCATGTTCTTCCTTCTATATCTGAAGCCCTTTTTCCTCTTCTTTTCTTTTTTAAAGATTTTTTTTTTTAATGTGGACCATTTTTAATGTCTTTATTGAATTTGTTACAATATTGCCTGTGTTTTATGTTTTGTTTTGTTTTTTGGCCATGAGGCATGTGGGATCTTAATTCTCGGACCAGGGATCAAAACCATGCCCCCTGAACTGGAAGCCAAAGTTTTAACCACTGGACGGCCAGGGAAGTATCTTCCTTTTCTTTATCTATTGAAATGTATCCGCCCTTTCAAGCCCAGCTCAGTGCCAACTCAGAGACCTCTGGGAAGTCTCATCTGAGACGACATGATGTTTTTAACAAATGTTGGGGGTTTGCCAAATAGAGGTGGGGGAGTGAGATATACGGGCTTCCCAGGTGGCACAATGGTAAAAAATCTGCCTGCCAAAGCAGGAGGCGCAAGAGATGTGGGTTTGATCCCTGGGTCGGCAGATACCCTGGAGTAGGAAATGGCAACCTATTCTAGCATTCTTGCCTGGGGAATCCCATGAAGAGAGGAGCCTGGTGGGCTACAGTCCCTGGGGTCACAAAGAGTCTAATTTGACTGAGCATGCACGCAGCGGGAGATACAAGCTATTTGGGATAAGGCTCGAGGATGTATTGTACAACATGGGGAACATAACCAATATTTGTGATAACTGTAAACAGAAACTAATCTTCAAAAACTGTATAAATTTTTTAAGAAATAAAAAAGATCACGATAAAACTACATTATATAAAATTCACCATCATAGCCATTTTTAAGCGCACAGTTCAAGACATTGAGTACATACATATTATTGTATAACCACCACCACCACCTTCATCCATAGAACTCTACATCTTATAGAACTGAAACTGCACCCATTTAACAATAACCCCATACTACTCCCCTCAACTCCACCCCCCAGGCAACCACCATTCTACTTTCAGCCTCTATGAATCTGACCACTGTAGGACCTCATACGAGTGGAATCGCACAGTATTTGCCCTTTGGTGACTCGTTTATTTCACTCAGCATCATGTCTTCAAGTTTCATCCATGTGGTAACACAGGTCAGCATTTTGTTCCTTTTTAAGGCTAAGTAATATTGTATGTATATGCTGTGTTTTCTTGATCGATTCATTTGTTGATAGACACCTGGGTCGCCTTCACCTTTTGGCTGTTGTGAATAATGCTGCAATGAACATGTGTGTACAAATATGTGTTTGAGTCCTTGCTTTCAATTTTTTTTGAATTTATACCCAGCAGTGGGATTGCTAGATCTCATGGTAACTCTATTTTTAATTTTTTGAGGAACTGCTATACTCTTTTTCAGTGGCTGTACCATTTTACGTTCTTGAAGATACATGACCTTTTTTACAGTACTGTATGTTAGGAATTACTTTCCATTATGCTTTTAGTCACTGATACAAGTCTTTCCTTTCCTGATTATAAGTTCCTAAAAGGTAAGATCCATGTCCAATTTTTCTGTTTCCTCCCAGGTTTCTATATAAGTGTCTTAATATTGTGCTCATAGGTATTCTGCCCCTTAATGCTGGTGCCTTACTCGTTATTGAAGGGCTGAATTTCTTTTTCTTTTTTTTTAAGCTGTTTTATTTTATTTTTAAGTATTTAGTTGGCTGCGCTGAGTCTTAGTTGGGGCATGTGGGATATAGTCCTCAACAAGGGATCGAACCCAGGCCACCTGCATTGGGGGCTCAGAGTCTTAACCGCTGGACCACCAGGGAAGTCTCAAAGTGCTGAATTTCTATGCACAGCAATATCCTATCAATGATTCACAAGGAGTCGCACAAAACAGTCATATCATAGTCTTTCTGCTCTTCATCATGGTAAATGAAGTGTCTACTAAAAAATCTCAAGGAATATCAAGATGTTGATTTGCACCAAGAATATTGTCCTGATACAACAAAGTGCCCCTAAACACTGAGCAGAGATGGTACTTTTCCAGTGTTAGCTAATTATTGCATCAGAACAAACTCACCCCACAGACAAATTTACAAAGATGCGCTATGAACTGCACCTCATACATATGTGCTATGTATTGTTCAGTCACTGAGTTGTGTCTGACTCTTTGTGACCCCCTGGACTTCAGCACACCAGGCTTCCCTGTCCTTCACTATCTCCCAGAGTTTGCTCAAACTCATGTTCATTGAGTTGGTGATGCCATCCAACCATCTCATTCTCTGTCCCCCTGTTCTCCTCCTGCCCTCAATCTTTCTCAGCATCAGGGTTTTTCCAATGAGTCGGCTCTTCTCATCAAGTGGACAAAGTACTGGAGCTTCAGCTTCAGCATCAGTGCTTCCAATGAATATTCAGAGTTTATTTCCTTTAGGATTAACTGATTTGATTTCTTTGCTGTCCTTGGGACTCTTAAAAGTCTTCTCCAGCACCTCACTTCCCAAATCCATAAGTTGAACCTTAATCTCCAATGTGTTGGTGTTTGGAGGTGGGGTTTTTGTGAAGTCATTGGATTTGGATGAAGTCATGGGGGTGGGGCCCAAGTGATGGGACTGATGCCCTAAGGGGATGAAGAGACCACAGCCATGTGAAGACACGGGGAGAAGGCACTGTCTGCATGCAAAGAGGGTCCTCACCAGGAATCAAACTGAGTGGCATCTTCACCTTGGACTTCAAGCCTCCAGAACTGTGAGAAGTAAATGTCTGTTTTTAAAGCCACTAAGTCCAGGGTATTTTTGGTGTGTACATGTGTGTATACTCAGGCAGTCGTGTCCGAGTCTTTGCCACCCCATGGACTGTAGCCCACCAGGCTCCTCTGTCCATGGGGTTTTCCAGGCAAAAATACTGGAGGGGGTTGCCATGTCCTCCTCCAGGGGATCTTCCTGGCCCAGGGATCAAACCCACACCTCCTGCATTGGCCGGCAGATTCTTTACCACTGAGCCACCTGGGAAGCCCATGGTATCTGTTATAGCAACCCAAATTGACTAAGACAGGATACAAAACTGGAAGGGTTCCAGGTGGCTCCTGACCTGGTTCCTCCAAGGTCAGGGTTGGTAACCTTCCTGCTTCCATTTTCATCCTAGAATCTAGCTTCTCTGAGAAATGAAGATGTTGCAAATCTCCATCTCTCCTGCCTGATAAGAAAACAAGATTGAATGGGAAACAGTCCCTCAACGATTTTGGGAAGAAGATGTTCACCCACCCAGAAGGCTGGTCTTTCTGTTTCTTTCTTCCTATTTCTCTCCCATGGTTACTATCCCTCTTTCCTCAGGTTAACATTTAACTTGAAAAAAGAAAGTCAGCTACTTAGAATTTTGAGCAAATGTTAATCACCACCAGCAGTCTCAGTAATCTGCTTTTACCATTTCTCCTGAGGTGGGCAGGCTAATTTAGCTTGTCAGTGGAGGCTTTGTCTGCTATTAACCTCTTCACCTCTTTGTCTTTCTCGAGTCTAGTTGCTCTTGCAGGGTTTAATTGGATTAGGGTTAGGGTCTCAGAGACTTTCAGATCTGGAGCTTTTATTAGATGAGACAGTGGAAAACAGGAGGCATGGAGAGGAGGGCAGTAATTCAATGCCTGGCTCACAGGAGAGAATTAAATCCTGAATTAGTGAGACCTGGGGGCAGGGCCCCTCCATGGGGGTTTCCTTTGGGTCCCAAATTACTCTACTAAAGGCATATGCATTGCTGTACCTGGGAGAGGTGAGCATAGGCATTTCTGGTTCTTCTCTCCCTTTTTTCTCCTGTGTAGGGAGGAGACAAGAAATACTGGTGGCTTGCTAGGGAGAGAGACAGCACAGTAAGTCATAAGCAGTGCGGTGTTGTGAAAAGCACCAAATGTTATACAGCTGGTGGGAAAAAAAAGTAACGATTTATGGTCTCCACAGAAGCTTCTGTCATAACACTAAACTTGGACTCTGAAGTGTGCTGGGAACTTGTTGGGAGGGTTAGGAGAAATGGCCAACATTTCAAACCACAGAACTCCAGAGGGTGTGATGGACTCAGTGCTGAGGTCTTCCAAGGAAGGGGGATGCAGGAGGGAGATACCAATCTGGTGGGTTGGAATCCAGGAATAAGCTATTCTACTGGAATCTCCATCGCACTGTGCACTGCACAACTTCAGATACCATTCATAGGACATTGGCGGTAATACCAGTGATATTACTCGGTCAGGACTTATTTCTAGGCAGCTGTCCCTCCCTGCCTTCCATAGGAGCTCCATGTACACACTTAACTCAATCGGGGTTTCCTATGCTTTTGGTTAAGTTCATTGGTCCAGGGGTAGGCACTTAACTTAATCTGAGCTGTAAAATATAAAGTCTGGGAAATCCCAATGGCCATGTTTCTTGCTGTGTAGACCTGGGAAGCAGAGGCTAGTCTGAAGAAAGAGAGAAGAATTAAATATGTGCAGAGAGGAGCAGATGCTGGAGACATAGAGAAAGATGTCTGAGTCCATGTTTCTAGCTGTCCTTGAGTAACAGCTGGATTCTGTGGGATGATAAATCCCGCTTCAGGTTTAAGCTGGTTCAAATTGTGCTTCTGTTGCTTGAAATTAGACTTCTGAATAATATGCTAGAAGTCAGGGTCAGGGTTGTGAGTCTATTGTTCTTCTTAAACCTTTATTGAATTTGTTATAGTATTGTCTCTGTTTCGTGTTTTGGTTTTTCGGCCACAAGGCATGTGGGATCTTAGCTTCCCAACCAGGGATCAAACCCTCACCCCCTGCACAGCAAGTGTGGAGTCTTAACCACTGGACTGCCAGGAAAGTGCTTTCACTATTGTTTTAACTCCTTTATCAGATTTGCAGTAGGAGTTCCCCAGAGATCAAGGCTAGGTCTCAGTAATTAGAGGCAGGCAAGATGTAGGAAGGGTTTCAGAGACCCAACCAAGGAGGCCGGTTTGAGGATTTAAGCACAAACTGCCAGGAGATGGATGACAGTCAGTGGGCATGCAGGTGACCAGGGCAATGACTTGATACCCATCTTAGGACAGAAAGACTGTCCTCAGTGGGTAAGGGACTGCTGCCTCCACTCCATTTGTCAGAACAGCCTAGGATTTGCCAACATAATTGTCACAGCGTTGGCAAAATAACAAATAACCTGATTTAAAAAATGAACTGAGGCCTTGAATAGACATTTTGCTAAAGAAGACATACAAATGGCTAATAAACACTTGAAAAGATTCTCAACATCACTAATCTTTAGGGGAAATGCAAGTCAAAAATCGCAACGAAGTATCATCATTAGGTTGGATACTAAAAATGAAAAAACAAAACAGTCCCCCCTCCCCCACCACACCCCGACCCCTCCGCTCCTAACCAGAAAATAAGTGTTGGCAAGGATGTAGAGAAACTGAAACTCTTGTGTGTTGTTGCTAGAAATTCAAATGGTGCAGTATGGAGGGTCTTCAAAAAATTAAAAATAGAATTCCTATGTGCTGTGGACTGGATTGTGTCTCCCTCCAACCTCAGCTTTGTAGGCTGAAGCCCTGACTCCCAAGGTAATGGTATTTGGAGATGGCAAATGGTGCTTGGGAGGCGATTATGTTTAGATGAGTGGGGTCATCATGATGGCCCTTATAAGACCAAACCAGAGCCTCCTCTCTGTCTCTCTCTTTGCCACATGAGAACATAGCAAGAAGGCAGCCATCTGCAAGTCAGGAACAGAGCTTTCACTAGAACTCGACCACGCTGGCACCCTGATCTTGGACTTCCAGCCTCCAGAATGGGGAGAAAATAAATTTCTGTTGTTTAAGCCAGCCAGTCTGTGGTATTTTGTTATGGCAGCCTGGGCTGACTAAGACACTATATGATCCAGCAATTCCCACATACAATCTGGCCCTGCACTTTCTTTCTGCTATATTGTCATTATACCTATGCTTTGTTCTGCAAATCCTCCCCACCCCAGGACAATGCTCTTGTTCATCTTACCATTTATGCTGCTCCCCCCACTCCCAAATTCTACCTCTTGAAATTTCTCTCATTGTCTTATCGGAAAAGGCATCTCTTTTATTTGAACTCCTCTAGCATTTTGCCTTTTCTCTTGTACGATATCAACTGCGTTTGGTTTCATTGAAATTATTTAAGTATTTCTTATTTTTTTCTACTGGACTCAAAGATTATGGAGGGCAGGGAAGGAGAGGGCCCTAAGTATCCACAAATTCCTCCTGACTGATATCAGAGTTTGATGAACAGCAAGATTTCAATAAAATTGCTTGCAAATGAATCCAGGGAGCAGAGATTTATAATCAAGAGCGCAAGAATTAGCACAGGGATAAATTTAGTGTGTTCCTCTCATATCAACCTTCTCCCATCTCCAGTGGTCTCTAAATATGCACCCAAGTCAGTCATGGGTGTGGCCATGTTGGTTCTGCCTTTCCTGCTGCACAGATGTACCAAGTGACTGTTTCCAAGAATAATCCTCCACAAGAGCCTTACTAACCTCACACATCAGTTCAGTTCAGTTGCTTAGTTATGTCTGACTCTTTGCAACCCCATGGATTACACACCAGGATTCCCTGTCCATCACCAACTCCTGGAGCTTGCGCAAGCTCATGTCCATTGAGCTGGTGATGCCATCCAACCATCTCATCCTCTGTCACCCTCTTTCCCTCATGTCTTCAATGTTTCCCAGCACCAGGGTCTTTTATGCACATAGGCAAATAATCCTGGAAGACTTCCTAAAGTTACAGTGAGGGAAATCAGGGAGATGCTTCTGAGAAATGGCCCCATCAGTGACAGCAAAATTGTCCCTGTAGAGGCCCTGGAGTTGCTGGACCTGGGCTCGTTTCACAGGCTGTGTGTGTCTAGCAAATGACAGCCTGGCAGCCAATCTGGAGTCTGAGGGAGGAGAAGGCACTGCTCCCTATTCCCATCTGGGGAGAGAGAGGCCCTAAGAGCAATGGCTAGTGAGTGTTTATTGAGCGCTGACTATACGCCAGATATTATGCTGAAACCTGCATTGCCTGATGGGAGAGCCGCTAACTACATGTAGCTATGGAGCTCTTGACAGGTGGCTACTGCAATTGAAGAACGGATCTTTGCTGAGCACCGAAGAATTGATGCTTTTGAACTGTGGTGTTGGAGAAGACTCTTGAGAGTCCCTTGGACTACAAGGAGATCCAACCAGTCCATTCTGAAGGAGATCAGCCCTGGGATTTCTTTGGAAGGGATGATGCTGAAGCTGAAACTCCAGTACTTTGGCCACCTCATGCGAAGAGTTAACTCATTGGGAAAGAGTCTGATGCTGGGAGGGATTGGGGGCAGGAGGAGAAGGGGACGACAGAGGATGAGATGGCTGGATGGCATCACTGACTTGATGGATGTGAGTCTGAATGAACTCCGGGAGTTGGCGATGGACAGGGAGGCCTGGCGTGCTGCAATTCATGGGGTTGCAGAGTCAGACAGGACTGAGCGACTGAACTGAACTGAACTGAAGCTTAATAACAAATACTCTAGGGACTTTCCTAGTGGTCCAGTGGTTAAGAATCCACCTGCCAACGCAGCTGACATGGGTTTGATCCCTGGTGCAGGAAGATGCCACATGGGGGAGGTTGGTGGTAAAAAAACCCATGCACCACAACTACTGAGCCCACACTCTAGAGCTCATGCTCTGCCACAGAAGAAGCCACCACAATGCGAAACCTGCACCCCCTCGCTAGAGAATAGCCCCTGACCTCCACAACTAGAGAAAGCCCGCACACAGCAGCCAAGACCAGCACAGTCAAAAATAAATAAATAAACAAAAATTTAATGAAAGAACATATTTGGAAAATAACAAGTACTCTCTTGGGTTATTAGAAAATACTTTTAAATGGTTGGAACTACCTTGGGTGTGTGAATTAGTTCTTCAACTCTAGATTGTATGAAGTCTAATAGGAAGCAACTCTTTCTGTTGAAAATTCAGTAACTGAACTGGGTGGCATGGTATGTGTTAGTTATACATCAGATTTTGAAGTTGTAGCCTGAATAAAAGAACATTAGATGTTTGCATGAATAGTTTTTACTCTGATTAACATGTTGAAATTATAGTATTTGGGGTTCTATGTATTGGGTTAAAGAAAATATATGATTAAGGTCAATGTTATATATCTCTTTTCACTTTTTAAAATTTAAGAGATTTAAAAAAGAGATTTAAGTTTTGTATATATTTGCATTATATTTCTATTGAACAGTGCTAAATGTTTTAAGGGAGATGACAGAGGATGAGATGGTTGGATGGCATCACCGACTCAATGGACATGAGTATGAGCAAACTGCAGGAGACAGTGAAGGACAGGGAAACCTGGCATGCTGCAGTTCATGGGGTCACAAAGAGTTGGATACGAGTGAGCAACTGAACAAGAACAAAATGTTTTTAACATGCATTCTCTAATTTAATCCATAAAACAGCTCTATGAAGTAGACACCATTATTATCATCACCTTTTTTGCGGAAGACATTCAGAGAGAGATAGCAACTTACCCAAAGTCATATACATTAGGCTGTGCTCTCTCTGGGGGCTGGGCCTGGGCCTCGGGGGCCCTCTGTGACTCTGGTCTCTGCTTGGGTGCCAGAATCACAAAGGGTCTCGTATGCAGACTTTTTGGTAATACTTTTGGAAGATGCTCTACAGACAGCATAGATACAGTAACAGAACTGAAAGCAGATATTAATCATTTAATTTCAAATTCTTAACTCTAAGCATGAAAAAAACATCACAATTTTGGTAACCCTTGCTTTGGCATTTCTTAATTTTGGAATAGCCTGGGAGCCTCAGGAAATGGAAGGGACCAAATCTCTCCAGACTCCTGAGAGACCCTGGTATCATATTAAATAATTTTCCTAGCCACCTCAAATGCTAGGGATAGCTTTTAGTCAGTCGTACAAGGAGGGATTCAGGAACTGGATAAGACAGGTTTATCAAAATAGGGGTGGGTGCAGGCCAGTGGCGGAATCATGCTCCTAACTTCTTGGGCTAGGCTGTTGCTCTCGATTAATCATCCCGGCAAAGGCAGCCAGACACTGAGGGAGAAAGAAAAGAGAGGAAACCCAGACTTTCTCCAAGACCAAGTTTTCTAAGAGGCTAATGGGAACCCAGGAAGGCTCTGGCAAGGTTCGAACTTACTGGCTTCAAGCTCACTAACAAAAGTCACAGGCCACTTGACTCTTTGCCCTGAAAAAATCTGCTCTGGATCCTGGCTTGGCATTGTTTGCAACATTGCAACTCCAAGAAAAATGGATGCTGTCAGGGTGTCAAGGATATGATGGAATTCCACTTAGACCAGGGAAGGCTGGCTAGGGAGAGGAAAGTGAACAAAAACAAGGCAGGGAGGTACCAAAGTCACGTGCTGCATCCTGATACTTAACCAGCTTTACGACCTAAGAAAAAGCCCAGACTCAGCGACAGAGACATCAATAGTTAATGGATGGGGGGCATCCCTGGTGGTCCAGTGACTGAGTATCCACCTGCCAATGCAGGGAACATAGGTTCGATCACTGGTCTGGGAAGATTCCATATGCCACCGAGGCCATGCACCACCACCACGAAGCCTGTGCTTTAGGGCCTGGGAGCTGCATCTACTGAATCCCATACCTAGAACTGGTGCTCCACAACGAGGACTAGCCCTGATTGTTACAACTAGAAAAAGCCTGCGCAAAAGCGATGAAGACCCAGCACAGCCAAAAGTAAAATAAATTAAAAAAAATAGTTCATGGATGGGGAAACTTACATGTCTGGAGCAAGATCCTGAGGCAGCACCCCATTATGTGGGGCAGGCAGTGGGCAGGACATGGGAGCGGTTTTCCCTGAGGGTCGGGGTGGGGGGTAGAGGTTAGCGGTGATGGTGGTAATTGATGTCAGCTGGGCCTGTTGGTTAGCAGGGAAACCAGCAGAGGAGCAAAACCTTCCCCTCTTCTTTGAGGAGCCATCAAGGTGGGGCTATTCTGATCCAAAGATTAGGACAATCGCCAGCTGGGGCCAGGGCAAGTATGCAGGAAGGCCAGCCATTTGAATAGGGTTTAGGTGAAGCAGGAATCAGTGGTGCAGAGGATGTTCCGAGAGCAAGGGAACAGCCATCTTGGGTAGCCTGATCTTATACTACTTGATTCCCAGGTTCACCAGAAACACCTGACAGTCTATTTTGAGTCACTGTAGGGAACTGAGCTCGCTGGGTCACAGCGTCCAATGTTTACTCAAATAATTAAGTGTGACTCTTTATGGAACAGTAAAATCAGAATTCAGTTATGCAAACTGACATGAGCAGACTGGCCTTAAAGGCAGTGGCCTTAACCTAGACTAATAGCATATAAGATGCAGAAGTCACAGGTGTTACAGTTCAAGGCTCAGGGTGCTCCTACCAGCCTTCAATTGGGAAAGGAAACCAAAGAGGGTTCCCCTGAGGTTCTTTTTTTTTGATCTGGCTGCACCAAATCTTAGTTGCAGCACTCGGGATCTTTGTTTCGGTATGCAGAATCTTTTAGTTGAGCCACACAGGATCTAGTTCCCTGACCAGGGATTGAACCTTGGCCCTTTGCATAGGGAGCACAAAGTCTTAGCCACTGGACGACCACGGAAGTCCCACCTGGGGTTCTTGAAATGTGTTTTCTTATTACCTGTGTCGTATGTTAGGGCCACCCTGGTGGCTCAGTGGTAAAGAATCTGCCTGCCAATTGCACAAGACATGGGTTCAATCCCTGGGTTGGGAAGATCTTCTGGAGAAGGAAATGGCAACCTATTCTAGTATTCTTGCCTGGGAAATCCCATGGACAGAGGAGCCTGGTGGGCTACAGTCCATGGGGTTGCAATGAGTTGGACACAACTTAGCAACTAAACAATAACAATAATGAATGTTTGGAGCATCAGTAGGTCTAGAAGGAAGGGGTGTTTTCCTCAAACAAATAGGGAAGTTGATGCTATTCTCCCCGCTGTTGGACGCATTCACAAGAAACTCCAACCTAGATTCCACTTAGTGCCTGTCGAAGATGTAAATATCTCTAGAAAATTTGAGACAAAGCAATTCACGTATTTGTGTGATATGGCTTAACTTCACTGCTCTCCTCCTAACACCTCTTGACCATTGGAAATATATGTATTTTCATGGGGCTCGGGGGAGGAGAGTAGAAGGAGAGAGAAATTGGTATTTATTTATTTATGGCATACCCCTGTCAGGAAGGGGCTTCCCAGGCAGTGCTAGTAGTAAAGAACCTGCCCACCAATGCAGGAGATGTGAAATGGGGGTTCGATCACTGGGTTGGGAAGATCCCCCGGAGAAGGGCATGGCAAGCCAAGTATGGCAAGAACCCATGTATTCTTGCCAAGAGAATCCCCATGGACAGAGGAGCCTGGTGGGCTACAGTCCATGGGGTTGCAAAGAGTCGGACACGACTGAAGTGACTTAACTCGCACGCATCAGTTGGGGACACCTTGGTTGCAGTGTGAATTGGGGGTGGTGAAGGAAGAGATTTGAGTCTAGGGATTGTTAGAAAAGAAAGCAAGTACTCTACAAGGAAGGCAAAAGGGCTCAAAGGAGATTTTTATACTCCTTTTTTTTTTGGCTGTGCTAGGTCTTCACTGCCGCACGGGCTTTGCTCTATGCTCTAGCTGAGGAGAGAGGGGGCTACTCTAGTTGCGTGCATGGGCTTCTCATCGCCGTGGCTTCTCTTACTGCAGAGCATGGGGCTCTAGGACACTCAGGCTTCAGTATTGCAGTTCCTGGGCCCTAAAGCACAGGCTCAATAGTCATGGTGGGATCGTCCCGGATCAGGGATCAAACCTGTGTCTCCTGCATTGACAGGCGATGCTTTACCACTGAGCCACAAGAGGAGCCAAGTTTTTTTTTTTTTTTTTAACTCTTTGATTTTACGTGTGGGAATGGGCATGTATGGGGTCTCTCAACCATGCATGAAATATCTGAAAATCAAGTCCACACATCTGGATGAGTTAAGCAGGGCTGGGGCCAGCGGATAAACCAGAAACAGTTTTCGGCCCCTTCCTTGCCGATGAGGCCACTCTATTTTCTGTCTAAGAGGTCTTCATGCATAATTGTAGGGTTTTTTTGCAGCCAAAGAAGAAGGGCAGCTGCTGCTAATTTAATGACATCCAATTTAGGTGGTATTTATTGAGCCTTATGTGGAAGACACCTTCTTAACAATGTCCCAGCCCGACACAACACTCGCCCTCATGTTGGCCCAACAAGAAACCCACAGGATTCCCAGACAAGAATGAAGGCCTCCGACCCCCTCAGCAGTGGGGCAATATGAGGCCTCAGCCATTGCCAGCTGCTCTGACATTTTGCTTTCTCTCAGTTCAGTTCTGATGCTGACACGATGCAGGTTGCTATAGAACTGTTAGAGGTAACTGAAAGAGCCTGCTAGAGCATTTGAAGCATTATTTCAAAATGGGGAAGAAGGGAAAAAAACAGGCAAAGAAGGATCTCGCTGGGAGGGGAGTCTGAGGCAGAATGGATACACATATATGTATGGCTGAGTCCCTTTGCTGTTTACCTGAAACCATCACAGCATTGTTAATCAGCTATATCCCAATAGAATATAAAAAGTTAAAAAATAAATAAAGATCTCCCTGCTTGTCGTTCTGATTTTTCCTTTTATTTTCCTGTTTCCAGAGCACCCATAAGTGGAAGTGTTCACTTCCAGATATCAATGAATTCTGGGCACACAAATAAAACAAGGCAAAAGACTTTTTTTTTTTTTAAGGCGATAGCCCCTAATTGTGACCGTTCCACACGGTCAGGAAGTGAAGCAGGATCGGTTTCCAGGGCATCCATGGGAGAGGAGACAAAAGCTTGCCTCTTCATCTCCAAAAAGGGTGCTTTTCCCAAATTGCTTTCTCCTTTCCCTCCTCGGAATGTGAAATGACAAGGTTCTAGCTCTCCGTGAATTGACGGTGTTATATCTGGGTGCTAAGCTCTCAGGCCAACCCCGGTTGGGCTCCTGGGGAGGTGAGGGAGGGCTGGGAAAGGGGAGGGGGGAAGAAGGGGAGGCCTCCAGCGTCTTCTTCTCATGGAAAAGTGCCGCTCCAAATTCAGCTCTATTCAATATCCTGTAATGAACCATAATGGAAAATTTTTTTAAAAAATGGCTCCAGAGAAAGCAAGCCCAGAAGTGGTGACTAGAGGAAGGAAAAACTTAGATTCCCTTTTTTATAAAGTCGGAATTACTGACTTCAAGGGCAAAGAAGAAATCTCCCTCAAAAGGAGGAAAAAAAAAAAAAAGCCTGAGGGTAACTGCCCCCCTCCCTCCCCCACTGGGCTAAGTGCTGGGACAAACAAACAAGAAGACTGATGTGCCCAGTAAATCATCTTGGGGTGGGGGAGGGGTTTGAATAGAGGCAAGGAAGAAACGCAGAAGCCAGGCCTAGTGTTCACTGATTCCAGCAGAGGCCGTAAGCAGCAAGGGGCCCGGGCTATGGGCTACATAATTGGCTAACGAATAATAAAGCCAAAATTGGATATTAACAGCAATTAGTTTCTGTAGAGGCACTGGGGAAAAGAACTGTAGAAAACCCCATTGGGCCTTAAACCGAGGCGATGTGAAATTAAACCAGTGTCTCAATTAAATGGGAATAAATATTGCCACATCAATCTGGGGATGTGTGACAGACTGAAGGGAAGCCCCCGGGCGACGATGTCCAGGTGCACCCTCCTGTGCCTTGTAAGCTATCCGTGGTGTGACCTTTGTCAGGCACCTTCTGCTCCTGACCTGTGTGTGGCCTCTGGTGGCCAACCTGTCCCTTTCCTTGGGTACGTCCCCTTGGCTGCAGGACTCTGAAGATGATTTTAAGGGACCGATCTGTTAATCCTATGGAGACTTGCATCACTAAGGCTGTACCGGGTGGGCCCAGCAGCTAAGAAAAAGGAAGAATTGAGTTCTCTTAAAAACGGAGACCAGGTCCAGTGGATGGAAGGGCCCTATCACTTTCTGTCTGGGTCGGAGGGCTGGGGTTTGGAGGTTCCCAGAGCCAGCAAGAGGAAGTCAGACGCACGTCTCAGCCACGGGGTCCCTTCTGGCATAGACCTGGAAACCAGCACGAAGGCTGCGGGAGAAATGTGTCTTTTTCTTCTGCATTGAGGGTTCTGCTCTTGTTTTGGCTTCTTTAGAGACAGTTGTGGGAGTGGGGGAAGGAGGGTGTTTGGGGAGGGCCAGGGCATGTTGCTGGGGGTGGTGGATGGCTGGGTCCGGGGGGGTGGGGGTGGGGGTGGGGGTGGGGAGAAGCCTGCGCCCTGGAGAGAGGATGGAGGAGGCTGGGTGGGCTTAAAGGGGGGTCCGGAGGATTCCACCCCAAAACCGCCGCTCGCCAAGGACTTTAACCCTTGCACTCTGCTGGTGGGAAGCCACAGGGATGGCTAAGAAGGGCTTTCAGGTCGGGTCCTCTCCCAGCCTGTTCCCAGGTACCCCCTTTCTGTCTCAGTCCGCGGCTTTGGCTTTCTCGAGTGAGGGGTGAGCTGGTGAGCGCCACAGGCCCCGGGGTTAGACAAGGAGGAGGCCTGGATGAGGATGAGGGGAGAGGGACCGAGGGGCCCGCACCCTGCCGTCCCCAGCAAAAGGCAGGCCGGGAAGCACTGGGGAGCTGGGAGGACAGGCTGTCTATCTGCCAAGGCCTCCCGTTTGTGCCGCTCTTCGAATCTGAAGGTGTATCCCCGCCCTCCTTTCCTATCGGACTCTGTAATCTTCTCTGTTGACCACTGTGTGTCCGCCTGGGAAACTAGAGAGCAGAGGTGTGCGGAAAAGCAGCCCCTCCGGGGACTGTCCCACTGGGAGCCATGGGGAGAGGGTGCTCTGCCCTCTCCGTGTCAGTCTGGAGGCTTCGGGAAATGAGTGCGGACCTAGGTCTTTGGGTCTCCAAGCTACTTGATTTGAGCAAGGCAGAAAGAAAAAAAAATCACAGCCAGGAAAACAGGAACAAAAAAGGAAGGCAACTCTGTTCATCTTCACCTGGCTCAATTTAGGGGTCTCAGGGCATGAGCAGAAAAAGTGAGGCGCGTTGGCACGCAGGTCACTGGGAGCCTAGCACAGCGCCCCCTCTAGCCTGCAGCTCCTGGAAAGGGACTAACCCTAAACTGCAAGAACGTGGCACGAAGCAGCAAATGGAACCTGCAGCCTCCTAGGATCCTAGGTCTCTTTATTTGTGTATGTTTAAGAAATAACTAGATTGGATTTTCGTTTAAAATAAACCTCTCTCCCCCCTTTAATTTGGAGAAAGTCCCTACTGATCCACAAAGTTTAATTTTTGGCATTTATGCAGCCCTGACTCAGGTCCTCATTTTTGGGGTAACATTTCCATTTTAAAACAAACAGAAGGATTAGAAAATGAAAAGGTGAATCCATTGAGAGTTGCTGACACTTCATTTCTGACCCCTGGAACATTCCTTGTTCTCAATAAAGTCTGCTTTAAAAAAATTTTTTTTGAGGCCATCTAAATTTGGCGCAGTTCTCTGCAGGCCTCCAGCAGACCCGCATACAGTGGCTCATAGCAGCATACATAGACAGGAATGCATCCCGTTTGAAGTCTTTTTCTTGTTCTATGCCTGTATGGGAGATGCAATTATGTACTTTTTATATATCTTTAAACTGAAGTCAAATTAATTAAGACTTGGCAAAAACACCCAAATAAAAGGATTGTAGATTGGACTGGGAAGAAAACATCTTTATTAGGTATTAAAATTGTCATAATTGTTATCGACATACTCAGCACCGTGAATCAGCCAGGCAAGCCACAGACACAAGCCACCAGCACATCCCTCAGCCCCTATTGACTCACTAAACCCACCCACAGAGTAGCTGAGGAAGGGTGGTTCCATCTGTCCTAGGAAGAAGCCTTTACAGCTGCCCCCGGAGGACTCTCTTCTAAGGTTGGAACAGGGGTGGGGATATTATGTAAGTTCAGTAGAAGGAAAGAGAAAATTATTTCTCTCCAGAGATAGGATAGGCGGATGAATTGCGTGTGTGTGATTCAATACTTTCCTATAAATACCAGCAATAGATATGACTGTGTGAGAAAAATCTCCATATATGTGTATATGAGCATATGCCTGCTGAGAAATTACCCCCACTCCCCAATATTTATTTCTCTGGCTAAGGCTCCTCAAGAGACCAGAAAAACTGTCCCTTCTCCCCACCCTGTGGGCAATAAGAATGTAGTGGTGATGGTTGGAATTTACCTTTGCCTTTGTTAAAAGTTCAGTTGCTTTTCTGCTTAGAGTTCTGGGCCTGGGCAGTCTGTGGCAGGGGAAAGAAGAATGTTACCAATTTTTCCTTTGATACATTTCTACATCCATCTTAAAGTATCTGATACTGACTCCTTGAGAAACCTATGAACGGCCATCACGATGAGGACCATAATAATGGTGGTATGTGTGAACGATGGCATGGGTCTTCAGAGCACATTCAGTCGGCAAACTGCCTCAAGCATGTCCCATATATATATATTTTTAATAGTTTTTCCTTCATTTAAGCCATAGGTTGTCATTAGAGGCGCTCAAATGGGCAGAGGTGAAGATATGTCAACAGTTAAAAGAAGACTTCACCTTCCAGCACAGGGGGTGTAGGTTCCATCTCCAGTGGGAAGCCAAGATCCCATATGCCTCCCGGCCAAAAAACCCAAACAAAACAAAAGCAGTATTGTAACAAATACAGACTAAAAAAAAAAAATGCTTTGAAAGAGCAGAAATCATTAAGTATCGCTAGGCATAAACAAGCCTCTAACAGAGCCGAAAGGAAGATGCCAGGACTGACTTTCACCCTACACCTCTATCTGTTGCACACAAAAGGGCCCTCTTACCCAGGGGGCAGAGTGGTGTATTCATCCCTGCCATTTCAGCCATTAAAGCCCCTTCCATACAAACACATTTCATAATAAGACCTGGTGAATACAGGAAAAGCCCCAACAAACCCAGAACACTCCTCACACACAAGAGCTTTCTGGAATAAGAGTTTACATAAGCAATAAAATAAAGCATGCCCCTCCCTCTTAATGATCCACAGCAGGAAGACGGAAGGCCTGGTCCATGGTGCCTGTGGTTTAAACTCTCAGGGAGAAGCGTGTTAGGTTTCCACCTTAGAGGGACATTACTTGGAAAAGGCGTCTGGAGATGCTGGCAGCAGGCACATCAGCAGAGGGCATGGCCACATCTGATGGAATTACAGGGAAGCAATTAGGGAGATAAAGCTCATTTATGTGAACAACTGTGGGGTCGAGGGTTGGTCATCAGAGGCTTAAGATCAGCCCCAAAGAACTGTCAGAGCAGCCCTCAGAGGAAGGAGAGAACCAAAGAGGGACTGTTTAGAGGGAGGACTATTTTGAAGGCGGTGGCTGCGGGCGCCTCTTAAGACAACCCTGGCTAAAGGGCCAGAGAAGCTGCTTTCTCTTCTGTCCTCCAGCCAGGCTGGCCTTCTGGGATCTGAAGGACAGCACTGTGCTTGCAGTTTGCATGATGTGGACAGCAGTCTTCTCTCTGCAGGGGTGAGCAGGTTTTGGTGCATTTCTGTCAGATCCAAAGAAGGTTCTGGAAGTGTCTAGATGGGACGCAGTGAACTTAATCTCACCTGACTCCAGACACTCCCTTAAGAGGGCAAAGGAAGAATCTAAGATACAACAATTACACAATGATTGGCACATAGTAGGTAGTAAAAAAATATTCGGGAGGAAATAAGGCTAGGGGTCCATGAATACTAATTGACTGAGTGGGCTAGGCTGAGGCTTTGGAGATGAAAGAGCTCCTCAGCAAGTTTCAGTGGATACTCTTAGGTTTTGCTTACTGTGTCAGGAATCAAATAAAATCCTCAGCATCCCTTATGGCCTTGGCCTTGTAGAGACAGGCCCCTGCCCAGGGCGGGGGAAAGGGATGATCATAGCCTTCCTGAGTAGGAAGATCCAGTTCTTGGCCTCCTTTCTCTGCAGAGACCTGCCCTGCCTCCATTTTCTCCACCTGGAAATTAATGAGTTTAGGTCTCCACCATCCACTGGAGCTCAAGGTGGGGGTGGAGGCGGTTAATACAGAGCTAGAGGTGGGATGGGGCTGTGCCTGTGGAGAGCAGGGGGATCCATAGGACCGACTGCTGCTCCAGTTCTGGTGATGTAGAGGAAGGCTGATTTGGGTGGCAGGTTCTTCAGGAGGAGGGCAGGTTAACCCTTTGCATTCCCTGAACGGCCTCCTTCAAAAATAATCTTTCCTCAGACCCCCTCCTGTACACATTCTGGTTTTCCTTCTGTTCAGATTTTTAAAAGGCATGAACCCTCCCTTCCTCTACCCTTGGGTCCAGGTAGGTTCCTGCACCTCTCCCCCTCATCATCTCCCGGATCTCTGCCTACAAGGGCAATCACAGCGGCAAAGAGGAAGTGAGTGGCTCCCCAGAGTCCTGGCCAGACTTTCAGCTCTGACAGAGCTTGAGAATGGTCCAGGAGTTTGATGCCTTCCCCCCTGTATCTCAATGACTTCCTTAAGCCTGTAACTACAGCTCCACAGCAAAGGGGGACAAATCCCTTCCCTACTCCCTTCCTGCGGGCTCCCCTGCCCCCACCCCAAGAGCAAGCAGAACCCAATAATATCTGCAGCCCCAGCCCTGGCACAGTCTGCCAGTCTTCTGGATGCCCGGTTGTTTAAAGGGTAAACCAAAAGCTAAAACCAGAGCAAAAACGCAGCCGTGAAGGAAGGTGTCGACCCTCATACAATGCACCCGGAGCCCAGAGAAAAATCTGCACAGGAAGCACTCCGCAATGCGCTCACAGCATCCTCCCGCCCCCATCTGTGCTTGCACAGATCTGTGTTTCCGTCACAGAATCAGCTTCTGTTTCTCTGAGTTTGTTTGCATCTCTAAGCCCCTGTCTGTCACAAGCTACACACCTCCCCACCCCAAAGGCTTCGGTTGGGGCAGCCCAGCCGGCGCGAGCCCGCGACCCCCGCCCCCCCCATCCACCCCCACCCCTTCCCGAAGCCGCGGCGCTGAGCTCTGCGGCGGACGACTGGGCTCTGTGGATCCTTCCTCGCAGGGCCCTCGCGGACCGACGGGTGCTCAGCCAGCCCCATTCTTGGCATTCACCGCGTGCCTTAATTGTATGGACATTTAAATCAAGGTCCGCTGTGAACACGGAGAGAGAGGCCTTTCTCCTGAGGAAGGAGAGGAGGAAGGAAGGAGAGGTGTAAGAAAGCAGGGGGGCGCGTAGGGAGAAGATGGAATGAGAAAACGGGAAAAACAAGTAAAAAGCGGCGCGTGTGCGTGCGCACTGACAGCGGGGAAAGGCGTGGGGGTGGGGGAGCGCCGGGAGGAAAGGACCACAGCATCCTCTACCGCAGCTCCCCCAGTCACACAGACAATGAGATAACAGCGACGTCTTGCAAAGGCTCTTTGTTCTCCCCCATCCTTTCGGATCCAGGCTTTTTCCTGCAAAGCGGAGGGAGTGGTGGGTTGAGGGGTGTGGGTGGAAGTGGGAGACGGAGGGGTGCCTCCCCCCGCTTTAATTACCCGATTCCCCGCGCCCCTTCCCCGCACATCGCCTCCCCTGTAGCCCCAGACAATGAAAAAAAACAAAACAAAACAAAACACCCCACCAACCCCACCTCGCCTTAACGCAGCAAATCCTACCCACCCACTTCGCCCTCCGCTTTTCCCAGGAAACTGAGGGGGCCCGGGAGGGGGAAGACGAGGGGAAGGAACCCGCAGGGCAGCAGGCGCTCCGCTGCCGCCTTTACCTAGCTTGCTGAGTCCAGGCGCAACCCGGCCGGGCGTGCCGCAGGGGCGAGCTGCCGGGGTCCGGGGCCAGAATTTGGGGAATCAGCCTTCCAGAACTCGGTTGCTGCAGTCCTCTCGCTCAGGTCCCAAGTGGTGGAAGGGAAAAAGGAAAAGAAAAAAAAAGAAAAAGAGGAAAAAAAACACCCATAAGACCGAGGCCCATCTGGCCTCTCAACAGCTTTGTCAAGTCTTGCATACGCTAAAATGCTAATGACCTAGATAGCTCATGCAAAATGCAGCAGGGAGGGAGGGAGCGAGGGAGGTGGGAGGGAGGAAGAGAAAGAGTGGGGGGGGGCACAGCGAGGGAGGAGGAGACGCAGGGGAGGGGGGGAGGGAAGAAGGGAGGGAGGAGGCAGAGAGAGCGAAGGGGAGAGAGACTATATGTCTTCGAAACACCCCTACCACTCTCCCCACCCCACCCCACCCCACCCCACCCCACCCCAAACTGTCAACGGGCTTTACCAGGTGAAGGGTGGGCACAGATATAAAAGGTCACTCTTGTCTAATGCGCTGGATCCCTGGGTCCAAAAAAAAAAAAAAAAAAAAAAGAGCGGAGGGAGAGGATCAGAGGATGAGAGTCCCCAAAACCAAAGGGATAATAAGACATTATTTTCAGCCTTTCCCTCTATACCCTCCTCTGCCTCTCCACTCTGTTTACATCCTTAAGTGTGTACATGGACAGACCAATTTTCCATCAGTTTCTCAGATCTCCTATCAACAGACACCAGTATTCTCATGCCCAGCAAAACTCATCCTGTGAACCCAGAGAGGGGTTCAAACAGACCCCTTCTTTTCGCAACCCTCCTCCGCCTGGCCCATCCCCACTCACACTATCCCCTCAGCCCTACGGCATCATCTTCGGGCTTCGACTCTGCTAAGCCTCCTGTTCCACAGTCTCCTCTTCAACGCCCAGATCTCGAGGGGGAGAGGCAGGGAGCAGGAAAGCCAAGTTAAGTCTATCCGATCTCCCACGGTTCCGCTCCCATACCCAGACAAACCAGCAAATGGAACCCCTCCCCAACAATGACACCGTTCAATCATACCAAGAGGCTACATAAAATTCGAGTCCCCTCGGAGGTCCGCACGCCGGGCAGACCGGAGATCACTCGTATTCCCGAGCCAGCGCTCCGGCGCGTCCCTTCTCGCCGAGCCCAAAGTGCTTTGTCCGGGGCGGGGGTGGGTGGGGGGTCCACTCAGGTCTTCGTCTTTTTGTTCTTCTCGAGGGACTGGTCTCAGTCCGCGGCGTTCCAACGAAAGGCAGTAGATCTACTGGAATAAAAAGGGATCAAGAAAATGTACATGCACATGAATGAAGGAGGGATGCGGAGAGGCGAAGGATGTCCGCATGTAAGAAGCCGCCGCCAGGGCCCGGCCCTAGTGGCTGCCTTCGCCGGGGAAGGGGCGGGCGGACAGAAGGCGCTGGTGGTCGCTCTCCCTGGCAGGAGGAAATGATAACCATGATAAGAAGCATCATGGTGATGATCATGAGCACGATAAAAAAAAAAATTCAGAATCTCCCTTTGGTGAGCCAGAGCATGCGTGCAGGAAGGTCTGCACTGCTGGCGGAGGCGGCGGCCGGGGGGAAGGAGAGGCGAGCTGGGCAGGAGGCAAAGGTTGCGGCGGCAGCACCCTCAGATGAATAATAATAACGCGCAGCGCAAGTTGCGGTTCAGCCTGGAAATCCAGCCCTCCGCGTGAACTCGCGTCGAGCGCGGATTGCAGGGGATGGGGAAGAAGAGGGTGGGGGAGGGGAGGGAGGAGGACGGAGGGGGAGGAGGGGAGAGAGGAAAGCAGAGAGGGACAGCGAGAATTTGGAGCCTTTTCATTTATCCTTACCAAGCCCTAATCTCGCTCGCCGTCCTCTTTGGGTGAGGTCGATCCCCCTTTCAAAAATTATTATTCCTTTAACGGATTATTCAGCTAAAAGAAGCCACATCTGCTGACTGTACCGAAAACAAGAGGATTAGGAGCCGGTCCACAGCGCCGGGCCCGCAGCCCCCCACCCCCTCTCTGCACCAGCACACGTCATTCTCACTGCCCCCGGGTACCTCCCTCTCCTTCTTGCTTGGGGAGAGCTGTGCCAAGGAAAATGCGGATTTGGGGAAAGTGAGAAGTGGGAGCGCTCGGAAGAGCGGGAAAGCCAAGTCGGGAGGTGGCGAGTCGCACCCCCACATTCACACGCGCTTCCGTTTATCCGTTTCTATGCTGGGAGAAGGGGGCGCTTTCGTCGTGCCCACACGCGCGGCACCTGCAGTGGGCCGTGCCCTCCGCCCCCTTCGCGTAACCCCGGCCGCACGGGTTGCGGGACCGGCAGCAATCCTACACCCGGTCCCCAACTCGGCTCCCCTTCCTCCGCCCCGCTGGCCGCCGCCCCGCGGTTGGTCCACCCCCTGTCTCTCTAGCTTTGGCAAACGGAGTAAGGGGCTCGGGGCACCGCACGCCCTCCGCTTCTAACCCCAGGCAGGGGTCGCGGGCCGAGGGTTTCCGCCGGCCGCGGCGCGGGCGAGGCCCGGGGCGGGGTGGCTGCGGGGTGGGGGCCCCTACGGAGGACGCGGTTGACATCACTGCGGAGACCGCGAGGCTGTCCCGCGGCTGCTGCGACCGCAGCGCCTTTGCGCCTCCCCCCTCCCCGCAGCCGGAGCCGGCGTCAGGGCAGGGCAGCGGCGGGGGAGGGGAGAGGGGCTGTCATCCGGGGGCAGGGAGTCCCATCCCCGCCCCCCTGCAGTCAAGGTGAACGTGAAGGAGAGCGGGCGCGCGTGCCCGCGCGGCTGGGTACGTGCGCGCGCCCCTGCGGGCTCCCCCCGCGTCGCGGCCCGCGGCGCCCTCCAGCCAGCCCTGCAGCCCGCGCCGCCGGGGCCAGAGGGACGCCCGAGATCAGAGCGCGCGGAAGTGCGTCCCCACGTCCGGCCGCAGCCCGTCCCGCGAAGGTTTAGACTCACTTCGGGAGGCTCCTTTTGTTGTGCTGCTGTGCCCGTGTGGAGTGTTTTTCGGCAGCTCTGGGTTAGCTTGGCCTTAAGGAAGGGCTCAGAATGAATCTGCCCGTGAGAACAAAACCCAAAGACACCCCCACCCCGACCCCCAACAAGAAACCCAGCGCCTGCAAGGAGGAAACTTCGGTCTTTTCCCGGGAGCCGGTTCAGCAGCCGCGGGAGTCAACCCTCACCCCGGCGATGTCCGCACACGCAGGTCCCATCTGCTTCCCCTACTCCGGCTTTTCTTCTTTGATGACTTTAAAAGAAAAGAAAAGAAAAATCTAAGTGTCCCTTGGGCAGCGCTGGATTCAGAGCAACGAGCGATGGGTAGCAAGAACAAGCCCCTGACAGCTAAAAGCAGCTCGTTAAATCAGATGGCCCGCGCGCGGCGGCCGGGAGCGGTCCCACCGCGCGGGCACTGTCCCAATGCGTGGTGACCCTGGGCTCTGCCCGGTTCGCTTCCAGGCCATTTCGGTTCTTGCCAACTATTGGGTATTTGCCCCATTAAAAGAAGAATAGCACAACCTCTTAGCACTGGCTTCTTGCCTCTAGCATGTACCACGAGAAGCATAAAATAAAGCAGTTTTCGTAAATTCTAAAAAGCGGAAAGTTTGCTTAAAATCGAGAGAGAGAGACGCAGAGAGGGAGAGACAGAGACAGAGAGAGGAGCGGAAAAGAATATAAAACACTCCTGTAGTAGATTTCTAATTTCTGAAGACTGTAGTTTGTAGGAAAGAGCCGTCATCTGGTATGTCTCTCCGGGGAAACTTACCATTCTGATAACGTTGCCCGCAAACTAAAATATTTTCGTGGTGGAAAAACTATATTGGCGGTCGCTTGGCTCAAGACTTCCACCATTTTGATGAGGGTTTTAGGTTCAGAACTATGTGTTTCCTATTTACTGAGAATTCCTTTAAGCAAGCAGTTCCTGAAGCCCTGCAACGTGGAGGCATGGGGGCCGAATTCCAGGTAACCCTGACTGAAGGGCAGCGGGACACACAGCTGTTGCCCTTCCCTTGGCTTTTCTTAAAGGCCTGGTTTTGTTTTACTTGAGAACGGTTTCAGTGCGGTCCTTCTGCGCCCGTTGCTGCAATGCAGGATATTTGCTCTCTCATCTTGCGGCATGGGGGGAGGGGAGCAGAGAGATGGTTTTGTAACAGGCTCTGCAGGCCTGAGTGGGAACGCCTTAAACGGTGAGCCCTGGTTTTAAAAAGAAAAGGAAAGAGAAGGAAAAAAAGAAAGAAAAAGCAGCTGATGCTGAAATAATAGTTAGAGCATATCCCTGGGGCTTTCTCCAATGAGGGGGGTCACGAATCCTTTCCCCTCCCCCAGTCACAGATTTCGTATCTGTTTTTAAACAGTCTCATCAGATGCTGGGACATTTGTGATGGCTTCTTAAAACCTAAACCCTTGGGCTTAAGAGCTGTCTGTTCTCCTGATCAAACTCACCCCAAATACTAACACGTTAAGAAATTACATTGTAAAACCTCCCCAAATCCGATTGACGGGGCTGTTTGGGGCCCATATGGCTGGACAGCTGTGCAACTCCACGTGAAAAGACACCATTGCCCCTCGGATGGTATAAAGCGGGGGTTCCCCAGAGAGCTCAGACATGACCTAAGTATTAGCTTAGCCTGGGGTGAAGACTGAGTTAAATCTCTCTCTTCTTGGAGGTTAAAATAAAGACAGCAACAAAAATTACAAGAGGTGTACTTTTGAATTCATTGTAAATTGCATGCCTCCTGCTGGTCCCACCAAAGGAAGGAGGAAGACCCTGAGAAATAAACTCTCTTTCCAGCTTACCACAAGCATGATCTTAGGCAAACTGAACACACAGGAGGTTGGAAAGAAATATATTATTTGCCAAGCGTACCATGTGTTAGTGACATTTGTGGTTCCCTGTTCAGAGAAGTGGGGTTCTGACCTCAGCCAAAGCCTCAGTGTTAACCATAAAGAATGGCCATCAGAGCGCAATTTCCATGGTGAGAAGCTGAAACCGTGCTTTAAAAAGGAAAGCCCATTATGAAATGCAGCCGGATTTAATTTTTAATATGATGGCGGATCCTCTAACGCATTCTTTGCTGGTGTTTGCATTCAGGACGAGTGATTCATCCTGTGGCAGAAATCAAAATAACTCTCTGCAGCACTTTGAAACGGGCGCCTCGTTTTTAAAAGTGTCCTGAAATAGAATATTCTATAACCTTCAAGTTGTGGTGGCTGGAGAAATTGAATATAAGACTCTGTCCCTACTGAAGTGTGCAGGCTAGATAAGAAACAGGCCTGTTCTTACTTATCTATGTGTGCGTTCGTGTGCTGCGTCTTCTTCAGGCCTTAAATATTTTAAAATAAGAGAAAGGAAAAAAAAACACACACACACACAAAACGCTCACAAATCAAACTGGAGAGTGAAATGGGAGAAGAGATACTGCTTAGAAGATTAGATTAATAAACTCCGAGTCTAAAGTCAGTCAACATTGTTTTGGAGAAATTATTTCAATAGTGAAACTACATCTTGTGAAAGCCTTACATAGATTTAACAGATACTGAAGTGTTCCTTTAGTGTCAGTTCACATCTTTGGAAATAGCCCCAGATAGTTCTGCAGTGACTGTGGCTTTAAAAAAATTAAGCAATTTTGGAGATATTATTTTAGTGGCATAACTAATGATGGAACTCTGGAGATCATTTGGTTTCTTTCTTACTCGAATAGAAGAGGAAAACATGGCCTAGAGAGAAGGAAAACTTGCTTCTAAATATCATATGGATGGTTTGTAGCAAATTCTGCGATAAAGTTAAGAAAAAAACCAGTTCATTTTTTTGCCTGTACGTTTTTCTCATATCATACTTGAACTTTAGGTTTTCTTAGGATTTTGTAAGTAACAGCCCACCGACCCTAGCAAGTACCTTTTGTGTGTAGGTGGGATTTAATTTTGAAATTCAAGTTTTTCTCTTTAGAATCTCTGGTTTGATGGATATTTCAGAACAAATTTAGGAACACACACACTGCCAACCTCTTATGGCCCCGGAAGGACAGGCTAGAGCCACACAAAAGTTTCCGAGCATGTGGTAGAGTGAATTAAGCGCCACAACAGGCCTAGAAGATAATGACATAAAGCCGGAGCTGGAGGTTTTGCAGAAGGACCCCGGGACAGAGGTCTGGCAAACAGCATCCTTTCATAATTATTTTGGAGAAAGGATAAGGCATGTGACAAGTTCCTGATACAGACCTAGTTTATCAGGTGGCAGTTCTGAAGACAGTTTGTTTTGTTTCTGCATTATTTAATAAATTATTCATATTGTACCAAAAAAAGGGATCTTTGGGGGAAAAAACCCCGAAAGTGAAAGAAGCTGTGGCGTGGTAAAGATGACCTCTGTGACCTTGGGCGAGTGAGTCACTCTATCATAGAGGATATGAAAGTTTCAACAGGAGATACTTGGAGTAGATGGTTTCTAAAGTCCCTTTCAACACAAATAACATTTGATTCTGTTGTTTAAAAAGCAGAAAATCCACATGTTCCCCAGTCTGGAAAATACTGTTTCCCTTTTAAGATCTACTCTTAGATACCGTTCTTAAGATATCTTAAGATACCATTCAGGTCCTGAAAAGTTGAACCTAGAAAGCTCTAAGGAGGGTTGTATGTGTGTTTCAATGACATTCATCTGAAAGTACAACGCTCTTTATTCTTGATGACTCTCTGGGTCGGGAGAAGGTCCCTCCAGCAGGTGAAAGCATTTTTCTATCGCTCTTAGAATCCCTTGCCACAGTGGAACTGTCTGCCTGTTGTGGCTGCACATAAGCAGATCCAAGCTGAGCCCTGTAGCAGATTTAAAAGCCCTTCCCTTTAGCTCCATCCTGACCTAGATTGCCGGATGAAGACTAATGATTCATTTGCAATGCTTATAATGGGCATCCAGGCAGGGTCTTCCCTCCCCCTTGTTCGGAAAGAAGCCCTGTTATCCTTATCATCTGATATTACCACAAGTAAATATTTTTGTTCAAATTGCTACATAGGGCATGAGGCTATTTCCTAATGAATTATCTGCCCCAGGGAGATCTATAACTTGCCAGTGCTTCAGGCAATTTTTAGCATGTGTCAGATTGTGTTTGCATTAGAGAATTTGGACTGGTGTTGTTTCTTTTTTTTTTTGGTGCAGGCAAACTATTCGGTTTTTTTCTTTCCGTCTTCCTACAGAGATACACAATTCAACATACCTTTACAAAGAGGAAAGCCTTGTTTGTGTTTAATAAGAGTCTGACGGGAGCACGCACGTAAACAGTGTTCTTATACATAAAGGATCTGGTCGTGGAGAGGAAAGAATGTTGGTATTCATATGCCGGATACTGTTTTAATGCAAACTGGACAAGGCTTTCTTTGAGTTTCATTTCAAGGCAGCTACCCAGTAAGTTATGAAACCAGCGTGTTACCCTTGGAAAAATGGTCCTGACTAATAATGAGATGCCAATTGGTGTGTTCATTGCATATACAGATTTGAAGCAGAATTAGTAGAAATTACTGAAATGGAAATCGTGTCAATCACAACTGAGACAGCTGACAAGTCAGAAGGGGGAAAAAAGCGCCAAGTGTGATTCATATCTTGTAGGATTCTGTCTGAGGATGATTTAAATAAATTTGGACATTAGGTGGTGACAAGATGAAAATGAAAAATAACATCCAATTGGGCAGAAAGACTGTAGTAGGCCTGGGGGAATGTGAAAAAAAAAAAAAGGAAAGGGGAAAGGGAAGATCGAGGGGGTCGTTTGGAGGATGGCTTGTTTGTAATGAATGAATGAATAGATGAAATTTAGAATATTTATTTCCTAGTAGCTGACACTCAGTAGACATTCAACTGTTGTTCATAAAATAAAATCAGTGTCCCTTCTGTGTTGAGCAGCATCGAACAGATTATCTGCATATATAACTCTGCTGGGAGGCCACCGGATCTGCAGTGAGCCGTGCAGCGCAGGCAGTCAGTTTACTACCCATCTTTAATTTCCAAATGCGGTAGACAGGCATTTACAAAACACTGTATGGAAAACAAAGGGCCGCTGCATGCCAGGCAGCTACGGGCCAGACACAGTGCTGTTCAGGTGTTTTCCTTCTGTGATCTAAACCTCAGAGCCTCCCTAACCCATTTTAAAAGAAGAGGTAACTGCTTTCCCGAGCGGTTAAATGACTTTGTCAAGTGCATAAACTGGAATTGGAATCCACTTAAGACCGGCCTCTAAGACTCCATGCCACAGGCTTCCCAGAAGAAACAAGAACGACAGTATATAATGTGAAGCCGATACATAGCGTTTGTCCTGCTTCCTGTACCAAGTTGAAGCCAGCAGCTTCATGAGACTGACAGAGCAGATGAGAAACACCACTTAAGATAATTTCTCCTGCTAGACTCTGTTGTACACTATGCAAATATGATTGCAAAAGTGGAACATGATCAACACTTTCATGCTAGTTACCTTTCAAAGATGATACTTGGAGTAATCAACATAAACTTAGTATACTGTATCCTAAATAATAAAAATGTTGGCCTGCATCATTCTGACATCTTAGTACAACCTACGAAAGCCTATCTAGATGATATGTAGTGATAATAACCTCCATCCAGACAGCATCTTCACAGTCACAGCTTTTCGTCACCTGGGGTAGGGTGGGGGAGGGGAGCTGGAAAATAGAAAAGGACTTAGGGGCTCCCAGAGTACCTGGGGGAATTCTTGGGGTGGAGGACTGTAAATCAAGATGAATGTACTTCCATTTGGTTCTGGGAGGTCTCCTGCATCCTGTCTCCCTCAAGGCAGGACTGAAAAGCAAGAGCCTTGCTCCGCAGAGATGTTTCCTGCTTTGTGTGTGTGACTCGATACCCTGAGCTGGTCCTAAACAACCACCACCACCACCAAAAGAGAAAGAAAGAAAGAAAAAAAAAAAAATTAAGAAGAAAAAGCCAAACATGGGTTGAAGCAAGTGATGGAAAAGGCAGAAGGTAAAAATAAAAAATAAAATAAATAAAAAAGAGAAAAGGTAGGAGGGAATAAAAAAAAGGAATGATGAGAGTTTCGTTTTTATGGGATTTGTTTCTCTGTTTAATATTTATTTTAAAACTATTGAGCTGCCCCGGAACAGGCAATGATCGCATTGCATTTCAAATTCCTTAACTTGTCA
This sequence comes from Budorcas taxicolor, assembly GCF_023091745.1. Taxonomy (NCBI): domain Eukaryota; kingdom Metazoa; phylum Chordata; class Mammalia; order Artiodactyla; family Bovidae; genus Budorcas; species Budorcas taxicolor. The sequence goes on along the minus strand of NC_068917.1, from coordinate 12,318,787 downwards.
TATGTCAACGATACTATAGATCGTTGTTACGATATTACCAAGAGTTCCTTGTCTGGTAAAGGAGGCAGAGTGCCCACAGAATGCTGTCTGCGTGGGGTGGGCCACTGGTCTGGGAGCCAGGAGGCCAGGTTTCTAGTTCTTGGTTTGCTGCAGTGACCTTGGACAAGGCACTTTCCCCAGTGGGGATGCAGGAGGTGGACCCAGGGCTCCAGCCTGCTTTTGTTCTGTTCCCCACTTCTCAGGGCTCCCTCCTGATGCTTGCAGGACAATGTTCCAACTCTGAAACCGTCACCTCACTACGTTTCTTATCCTCATACGTGCATGCTAAGTCACTACAGTCTTGTCTGACTCTTTGCAACCCCTTGGACTATATCCCGTCAGGCTGCTCTGTCCATGGGATTTTCCAGGCAAGGATACTGGGGTGGGTTGCCGTTTCCTTCTCCAGGGGATCGGAATCCCCGACCCAGGGATCGAACCCTTGTCTCATGTCTCCTGCCTTGGCAGGCGGGTCCTTTACCACTAGCGTCACCTGGGAAGTCCTTCGTCTCCTCAGGAGATTATAGGAACCCCTGAGCCAGTGAAGGATGGCTAGGGGAGACAGAGGAGGCTTTACTGGCATTTCTGAAATTGTAGCGGGTTTGCGTGGGTCCTTGTCTTCTTCTGCCATAGAGGGTGGACTCTCTCTTGGAGAACAAGCAGGAGTCTGGGGCCCAGACAGATGCAAGACCATACACCAGCCCCACAACCTACTTGCTCTCTTACTTTGGCTAGTTTTTCACGTGGAGTATGGGAATGATGATAAGGCAGGCCTCACAGGGCTAGTGTGCGCTGAGAGGACATCCCGTAAATGCCAGTGTTAGACTTCACTTTCTGCGTTCTCTCTAAAAGGCAGGAAGGGGCCAGTGATGATCTCTGCTCCTGTCGCCCCGGTGCCTCCCCAGTAAAAGAGGATGCAGGGAAGTGGGCAGGGAAAAATGCCATGGTCCGTGCTGTGAGGTCCACGGCTGGCCCCAGTCTGAGCAGAAGGGGGACCTGGGGAGGGTTGGGTTCATGACTCATATTCTGTAGTTGATCCACCATGCTGTCACTGAACAAGCAATTTGAAAACAGCATATTATGAAATAGGGGGAAATACAGCTATGAACTCCTCCTGAATCCTGGTGGAAACATTTTGGAATCCTGAGGGTCTCAGGAGCTGCTGTGTGAATGGAGCTGGAGCAGGTGGGGGTCATTGCCTTCTTGAGATGACCAGCCATCTTGGCATCCCCCCTCCATTGTGTGTGGAGTGGTCAGAGACGGAAGAGAAATTCAGAGCCGGAGGAGTGAAGCACCTTCTCTTGGCTCCCTAGTTATCATTAGGTGACTGGAATCAAAGGGGACAGGGCTGCACAAGTGTGGGGAGGGGCAGAGGAGGACACAGATGAGAAGAAGTAGAATTCTATGCAGGGGGCAGGGCGGAGGTGATGTGGAGAGCTGGGGACTTGTTTCCTCACTGGGCCTGAGCACACCCCTGGCAGAACTGCAAGCTTCTGAGGGTCTCTTTCAGGTGGGTAATAACTATACCTACCTCAGAGAGTGGTAATCAGGATAAAATGGCACAGTGTACAATAGATGCTTAACACAACGCCTTGTCAGAGTACGTGCTCAATCACATTAGCTGAAGACTTTTTTTTAACTAAAAAAAGAAAGAAAGGCAGCCATGTTGCTATTCACCAAGGAAGACTGTTACTGTTATTGGCTTTCTTCTTAGTGAAAATGCCAGGGAAGTTCCCCAACTGCCTGTGGTAATGACATCACCATTAATGGCAGAGAAGGCCAATTGTAACTCCATTTTCCAAGGGTCTAAGTGACTCTCTTTCTTTTGGAGACTTGAGTCTTAAAGTTAAGGTCTGTTTTCAAGAAATAGAGAGGCCTACAGCATCTACTTTGTCATCATTTCACTTGTAGTACTATCTATTAGCAGGAACACAAGGAGACTTCGAAGACTTTAGCTGTGGATGTGAAGTTCTTTGGGGATATATGACAGACACAAGATAAAATTTAGGACTTGTTTGATGTGATGGAACAGCACAGACTGAGTGAAAGAGTCAATTTTTAACATCCTAAGGGACGCATTCAGAGAAGGCGATGGCACTCCACTCCAGTACTCTTGCCTGGAAAATCCCATGGATGGAGGAGCCTGGTAGGCTGCAGTCCATGGGGTTGCTAGGAGTTGGATACGACAGAGCGACTTCATTTTCACTTTTCACTTTCATGCATTGGAGAAGGAAATGGCAACCCACTCCAGTGTTCTTACCTGGAGAATCCCAGGGACGGGGGAGCCTGGTGGGCTGCCGTCTATGGGGTCGCACAGAGTTGGACACGACTGAAGCGACTTAGCAAGGGAGGCATTGTAAAAAGACATCTTCTTACATTGCAAGGTCCTAGACCCTTAATTTCTGGCATTAAGAAACCGGAAAACTTCATGAAAATTAGCACCTAAAAATCTTAGATAAGATATATGAATATTCTTTTAATTGCCTAGTAGAGTTGGAAGGAAATAAATACAACTGGACCAGAGATAAAATCTAGCTATATGCTATTTATAAGAGTTGTATCCAAAACATGAAACAAAAAAGCTAAAAGGAGAAAGATGAGAAAAGAAATAGTAGGTAACTAATAACCAAAAGAAAACAGATGTAGTTTATTAATGTAATATCAAATAGACTTTAAGACAGACATTACTAGTGATAAAGATGGTCTTCACATGATGAACAATTTTAAAAGGACAATTAAATAGAAGAATAGTTCTAACATTGTATGCTCCTAGAAACATGCTTCAAAATATAAAAACAAAAAGTGAAGCAATTTCAGGGAGAAAATGATGAATTGGAAATGATATGAAAGCTTGCTTAGTCATGTCTGTCTCTGCGACTCCAAGGACTGTAGCCCGCCAGGCTCCACTGTCCGTGGAATTTTCCAGGTAAGAATACTGGAGTGGGTTTCCATTTCCTCCTCCAGTGGAAGTAATAGTAAGATACTTTAATGCACCTTTCTCCGTAACTGATAAAAACAGAAAGGATCAGCTAGAAGGTGTGAACAAAACATTCTCAAGCTTGCTTTAATGGATAGGGTTGGAAACCCCTTATTAATAATTAGAAAAATCACATTTTGTGCATATGTGAGACACTTAGAAAATCTGATCACGTACTAGCTCAGAAATGAAGTCCCAACAAATGCTGTGATATAATGTCATACAGATTGTATTATTTGACCACAGTATCATGTAGTGAGAAATCTTAGCAAAAAAAAAAAAAAAAAAATCCACCTGCTTCTCTCCATACATTTGAGGGTGAGGGGAAAGGCATTTCTAAATAACTCACTGGTTCAAGAAGAAATCATATGATAATTAATGAATTAAAATTCTATTTATCAGGATTTCATGTCTTTCAATCACAGAAATAAGTAAAGGATAACACATAGGCTGAAAATGCTTATATTAGTAAAGAAGAAAAACCAAAGATTAATGATCTATGTCAAATGGAGGAGGTGAAAAAAAGGGAAGAAAAACAGAGTAAGCCCAAAGAAAGGAGAAGAAAAAAAAATAATGGAGGAAAAGGTGATGAGATTCAGACTCTCATGACATCTGGAATAGGCCCATGGTTACTTTACGGTTGGGAAACATCATTCCATTGAAAATACCTATCCCTTCTAGGACCATATAATCTCTCTCCCCGAAAGACCCTTCCCACTGAATCTGCACCATCTTTGCAGTGGAGGGACTAAAACCATGTTTTATTCATCTCTGCTTTATGTCTAGCATAGGTGCTCAGCAATTCTATTCGACGACTTTTCCTTTGGAGTTATTTATTTACTCTCTTGGCTGGATTGTAAACTCTTTGAGGCTGAAACTAGATCTTTCCCAGCTCTGCTCCTCCACAGCCTGTGAGCTAGGACTTGTGAAAAGGAACCACCTGATATTTAAATGTGTTTGAAGTTGTATTGAATTTGTAGAGAGAGCATTAGCTTATAGGCTGGAAGAGAAATGGAAGGAGGAAGGTGGAGTGATTTCTGATTCGTTCAGACTTGGGAATCTGATCATATTCAGAATAGGCTACGGATGACTTTCAGCACAGAAAGAAATTTTCTGATGCCTGGGCATGATTTTAAGACTTCTTAAGAAACTTGGAAAAAAAATACTGAACTCTCCATTGGGGAAGGAATATATACCTTTCTGATTCCTGTCTGTGGTGGGGATGAATGAGAGATTAGGTGTAGAACGTTCTAGAGTTGGATGCTACTTAGCTTTAAGTTCCCCTCTACTTTTCTTTTACTACGATGATTAGATATCCATATGAAACTTACCCCTTTGGCCATTTTAAACTGTCCCGTTCAGTGGCATTAAGTACATTCATAATACTGTGCAACTGCCACCATTATGTATTTCCAGAACTTTTCCAATAATGATCTCAAACAGAAACTTCATCCCCATTCCTTTTTAACTGTGCAATTTTGCTAGTTTCTTCATCTGAGAATCAGGGCTAATCATATTATCTATTGAATAGGATTATTGTCTGGATTAAATGATGTAATGCATGAAAACTGCTTAGCACAGTGCCTGGCACTGTGTTTCATTGGTCAACAAATGTTATTATAGAAAAGAGCAAGGGGAGAGGAAAGTCACGTCCTCTAGAGCTGGGAGGGCGACTTGAGGTAAGCATAGTTCAGGAAAGCATGCTAGACAAGGTCTTGATGGGGCTGCTCTAGAATCACACCTGGTGACAAGTACCCTCTCCAGTCTCAAAGCTGTGGAACTAGGGGAGGTTATCTCCAAAACTCCTTCCACCACCAGCATCGCACCTGGAGTGTTGCAGGAACTCAAGAAACGTGCAAATACGTGAATGAATGAAACATACGCAAACATTTCACTGCTCCCTGGAAAGTAGAACTCGCTTAGTCTTAGCTGTCAGGTTATAAATCGGAAGACTGAGGCTCAGGAAAGTAAAGTGACTTGTTTCCAGATCACACAGTTTGGGGGAGAGCTGCGTTTTTAAAAAAAAAAGCCAAAGTTCCTAAGCATATGGTGTAATCTTAACTTGAACCAGAACTCAGAAAAATAGGAGAAAAACCCGAGAAAACCCGAAAGGTCCAGGCAATGCCTAATTTTAGAGGCAAAGGCTCCAAATGTTCTGTGACATTTTCCTACTCTGACTGCATATCTGATCCAGAATGTTGCAGATAATTGCTTTTTGTTCAGGGGAGAACATTTCCTACCATCTCAGGGGCAATGGTCATTCTGGTAAGGAGGACCACAGAAAATAACTATTTTTGAAACCGTAATTCTTGGAAGAGCTAGGAATTTTTAAAAGACCCAAACATAGCCTGCACCTTTTCATCTCATCCAGCCTCAGTTTTACTTGTCAGGTATAAATAATAATACTCGAGACGCAGCAGTGAGAATTAAATGAGATAAAGAATGTCACGGTCGCTTTTGCAGTGCCTGGCACATGGATGCTGTTCAGCAAATATTTGTTCCAAGCAAAGGGAGGTATTATTGATGAAGCATACCCTCCATTCGTATCAGCAGCCCACTTGACCCTGCTGGGAAGATTTGCTGGTGCCGTAGACACTTTGTTTGCAGTGTGACCCAAAGAATAACCTAGAGGGGAGGAGGTAGCCATTAGGACTGAAGCAATTTGTAGCAAACAAGTGCTGCTTTTTTTGCTTTTCTGCCCCAGGCTGCAGTTAGTCAGAAATGGCTTCCCGCATTTCCTGGAAACATCCAGAAGGGTTTCAGGGACTTGAAGGCTGTGCCTGTAGGTTTTCAGTCCATTCTCAGGGACAGAGGTCACTTGGCATAGAGGGGAGTCATCTTATACCCAGACAGAGCGGTGGGAAGACTCCTGTCTTGGGAGCCAGGATGCTGGCTTCTAGACCTGGCCGCTTACTAGCTCTGTGACCTCAGGCAAAGGGCTTCACCTCTCTGAACCTCAGGCTCCTCTTCTGTGAACCCAGGGGCTTGGAGTACATGATTTCTGTGTCTCTCTCCATCTTGACCACATTACATTCTATTTATTTATTCTACTCACAGCTTTCCAAGTATTGCTGCTCACTGAAAATATGAATGTCCATATATGTGTACAGTCACACACACACACACACACACACACACATCCTCTTACATCCAGAATCGTCACCTAGGGAAATAGCGCAAAAACCTAACACCCCAGTGAATAGCCATGTTACTCACCACCTTCAGAGTGACAAAGCCCAGCAGCTTCTGGACTAGAACCTCATCTTCCTTGTGACCCGGGACTTCTGCTGCCAAATGAGGTAGAAATGCTGCGATCTGATTTCTAACCCCTAGAGCAACGGCTGCTGTGGCTGCTGCAGCCGCCCGCCTTTTCGACCATGGATGCGGCGGCATCAGCACAGAAATGCTGAGCACAGCACATTTCTCAGCATTGGGAGGCGGACTGGGTTGCTGCAGAGGAAACTGGGTTGCCATTCCTCCGAGGGCTATTTCTACCCAGTGAGTTTTGGTGGTGGGAGGATATTTACTTTTAAACCTTGCACTCCTCAAAGGGACGACTCTGAAAAACCTTGGCTTTTGCCAAGATCAAGCCTCCCTTGCGGAGTCAGATTCAGTCATCAGGAGATTGTGATCTTGCTTCCTGCCCCAGACTTACACTTAGGGATCTTGGTGTTTGTGGATGAGGATGGTGACAGGGTCTTTAAGCATCCTTAAATGCTAGGGGAAATGCCTGGCTTTTTTTTCTAAAAGGGTAATGTTTCTATGGGCTTCCAGGGTTCCAGGAGACCTCATTCAGCCTGACAGGATGAGATATGCTTTGTGGTGCTGGCTTTCTTGGCATAATCTTTTGGGAACAGAACAGGGCAGAGCCTGGAACTCATTCGCTATGGGGGTGGAGTTTGCTTATTAATTTCCACAGATGTCTCCCTGAATTCCTCACTCAGCTTTTGGGGTGCCAGTTTCACTGGTGACTAGTCTTTTTCAAAAAATTTTTTAATTTATTTTTTAACTGGAGGATAATTGCTTTACAAGGCGATACTGGTTTCTGCCACACATCAACATGGATCAGCCATGGATCGATATCTGTCGCCTCTCTCTTGAGCCTCCCTCCTACCCCCACCCCATCCCACCCCTCCTGGTTGTCACAGAGCACCGAATGGAACTCCATGCATCACACAGCAGATTCCCACTGGCTATCTATTTTACATATGGTAATGTACATGTTTCCATGCTACTGTCTCTGTCCGTCCCACCCTCTCCTTCCCCTGCTGTGTTCACAAATCTGTTCTCAATGTCTGTGTCTCTATGGCTGCCCTACAAATAGATTCATCGGTGTCAATGGTGACTAGTCTTTGCTTCCCCATACATTCTGTAGCTGATGGGCTCTGGGAGTTTTTGGTCATCCTGTTTCAGTCTTCTCATCTGCAAAACAACACCACCCACAGGGAGATCAGGAAGAATTTACATGATTTAAGGCAATGGTCTCCAAATCTTGAGTGTGCTCTCCATCAGTAAAAATTTATTTGCGAGTGTACCCCCGGTGTAGGTATGTTTATGTATTTGTAAATTATATAACACATATGCCATTAGCTAACACCTCAAGTCAAAATATACACTAAAGATGAGGTTCATTACTAATGGTAGTGGATGTTAAATGATATTTCGAATGCTTGTGATAATTTAAAAAAACCTTGGCCAACTTCTTTTTGAACCTGGATAAGTCATGATTATTTTGATCTTATATTCTGGTTATGAATATGGTTGTAGCATGGTTGATCTCTTATTAGGACTGAAGGTGTCAGCTTCACCTTTTCTCATTGCTTGTGTTGTTAGTATTCATCTCCATGTGGGATTTCTTCATGGGAATATTTCTAAACCAAGCATCCACTCTATGTGTGTGGGGTTAGTTTAAAACTAAGATGGTTTAGATAACCAACAAGGCCCTACTGTACGGCACAAGGAACTCTGGGTTCTGCCAGGCTCCACTGTCCATGGAATTCTCCAGGCAGGGATACTGGAGGGGGTTGCCATTTCCTTCTCCAGGGGGATCTTCTCAACCCAGGGATTGAACCCAGGTCTCTTGCACTGCAGGCAGAGTCTTTACCACCTAAGCGGCCAGGGAAGCCCCAAGGAACTCTGCTCAATGTTATTTGATAACACGGGTGGGAAGGGAGTTTAGGGGGAGAATGGATACATGTATGTGTATGACGGAGCACTTTGCTGTTCCCCTGAAACTATCATAACATTTTAAATGGGCTATCCACCAATATAAAATAAAAAGTTAAAAAAAAAAAAAACAACTAAAATGGTTTGCTCTGCAACTCCACTTAACTCTTCCACATGTGGGACCCTCACTCTTTCCTCAGGATAACATGTTTCCTGTAACTGACACTGGGGCTTCTAAAAGTCATCAAGGTCAATCCATATATCAGATATTAGTAAAAATTAACTTCGTTCTAACATTTCTCTTGTGGCTCAGCTGGTAAACAATCGTCTGCAATGCAGGAAATCTGGGTTCGATCCCTGGGTTGGGAAGATCTGGAGAAGGGAAAGGCTACCCACTCCAGTATTCTGGCCTGGAGATTCCCATGGACTATACAGTCCATGGGGTTGCAAAGAGTCAGACACCACTGAGCAACTTTCACTTTACTTTACTTTTAACTTCTTTCTGACATTTAAGACAAAATAGACGTTCTGATATTCTCTCTCCTGCGCTTCAGCGAATGGCTCTGCATGTCTCCTGTGTGCGTGCTCAGTTACTTCAGTCGTGTCTGTAGCCCCTGGTGTACCTATTTGTATCCTTGTTTGGAAATTCCTGAGTTGATGGATGTAAATGTGCCTTGTAAGCTGCCAAGAACAGACTACGTGAAAGCAACAGTGAGGATGCATACTCAGGGAAGAATGTCTTCATAGGTAGAACGATTGTTACCTAAAGCTCTAAGGATTTCTGAACACTCTTCCAAGAAGGATGAACCCACTGGTGCTCACCAATGAGAACAGGCACACCAGGATCTTCTTGACCCCAGCTATGCTTCCTGCACAGAAGCACCTGAGCATGGATCCCAATTCCTTATTCTTTGGACTAGAGACCTAAGAGAACGCTCTGGGAATTGGCTTGTGGACACAAGGGGAAGGAGAGGGTGGGAGTGAGAGAGTAGCATTGAAACATACACACTACCATATGTAAAAGAGCCAGTGGGAAGTTGCTGTACAATATGGGGAGCTCAGCTGGGTGCTCTGTGATGACCTAGAGGGGTGAGGTGGGGCATGGGATGGAGGTTCAAAGGGGGGGTATGTGGCTGATTCATGTTGGTATATGGCAGAAATCAACACAACATTGTAAATTATTCTCCAACGAAAAATAAATTTTAAAAATGTTTCATAAATGAAAAAAGCGAATGCTCTGGAAGAAGGAAGTTTAGGGTGGCTATAGGATTATATTCTCTAAGTCCCTGCAGTGTTGGGTTTATTTGTTGCAGCACCTCAAAGTTAACCTTAATTCAGTTATTGCACGTGTGTACGTGTGCTCAGCTGTGTCCAACTCTTTGCAACCGCATAGATTGGAGCCTGCCAGACTTCTCTGTCCATGGGATTTTCCAGGCAGGAATACTGGAGCAGGTTGATATTTCCTACCCAGGGATCAAACTTGCCTCTCTTGTATTGGCAGGTGGATTCTTTACCACTGTGCCACCTGGGAGCCCAATCTCATTGGGTAGTGAGAAACAAAACCTGACTTGAGAACTAGAAGACCTGAATCTTTTTTTTTTTTTCCAAGAGCTTTTTTTTTTTTTTTACTTTGAACTTCACCTTTCTTGACCCTAATCTTATCTGTAAAATGAAGGTGTTGGATTAGATCATTTTAAAAGTTTATTCCAACATTAATAATCTGTAGTATCTTCTTTCTTACAAGTATCTCTTTATGAAGCTCTAGCGATATCCAGTGGTGGTTGTATTCGATGAAAATTTCCACCCAAGCAAAAGATTTGGAATGTGACCTCCATCATGACCTCTCTTTTGCTTCTCCTCATTTCCTTCTGCCCACACCACCTGTCCTCTATTCCTTCCTGATTCGTCTCATCCACCAGCCAGAAAACCTGAGGTCCAGAAAACCTCAGTCATTTCTTTGAGCTTAGCTGCTGCTGTATGCTTCCAGCTGAAATTCCATCTGGAGCTAATGTTTGAGGCCAACTCCCCCTGTGAGAGCTGTCTTTTTTTCCGTTGCGCCTCTCTGCCCTGCACCCCAGGGGTGGTTTGGGCAGAACTGGCCACTAAGGACAAACACTGTATTTTTTCTTTCCCGAGTCAGAGCTCTTTTGGAATCAGGACGCTCTTGATAACTCCCTCTGCGAATGTGAATCTGTGCTCGGCACTGTATTCGGTGAGAAGGACCCGGCCTTGCCTTCATGACACTTACATGCAAGCTTAGGTACTGTCACTAAGTCAGAAAATGGTTAAGCTTTTTATTTCATGGTGCTTTGAAGTCTAGGAAGTGTGTTTTTATAGTAACTCAATTCGTCTCTAAAATAACTCAGTAAGAGACCCCCTGCCAGTCCAGTGGTTAAGACTCTGCACTTCAGACGTAGAGAGCAGACTTGTGGACACGGTGGGAGAAGACAAGGGTGGGATGAATAGAGAGACTAGCCCTTCTACCGTGTATAAAATAGATGGCTAGTGGGAAGTTGCTGTATAACACAGGGAATTCAGCCCGGTATTCCGTGACAACCTAAAGGGGTGGTATGCGGTATGGCAGGGTCAGAGGGAGGCTCAAGAGGGAGGAGATATATGTATATTTATGGCTGATTCACATTGTTGTAAGGCAGAAACCAACACAATATTGCTTACAATAATCCTCCAATTAAAAATTGAAAAAAATTTTAAAAGGACTGTTTCCAATGCAGGGGACAAGGGTTTGATCCCTGGTCAGGGAACTAAGATCCCTCATGCCACATGGCCAGGCTAAAATAGAATAAAATAGCTCAGTAAGTCTGATGTTTTTCTTCTCATGTGACAGGTGATTCTCCTAAGAACACATCATAATTGGCAGAGTTAGGGCTGGAATCCACATCTTCTAACCACAAAATCTACACTTTTTTCCTTTTCCCTTTCATTAATGTAATAAATATCTTCTCTAGATCCATGCCTAGATCCTCCAGGCAGGACCCTGAGCACCCATGAAACCTGGCTCATGTGTTGGTGTATAAATGATTGGTTTGTAATATGCCACCCATCCTCCCAACTGGATTGGAAAAGCATTGAGAATAGAGTCTGTTTCTCAGCCATCCTTATGACTAAAAAAGTCTGGTTTATAAGTTAAGTGTGTTTTTTTCTATAGCACCAAAACCTTTCACATTGTGTCATGATAATAGTAACAAGGACCGGCTATCTGTCGAGACAGTCAGAAGTTGCTTTTGGGTGTGAAAACCTGGAGGACTCCCCTTTTCTTACTGCCTCCCAAATACCTTTCCTACGTGATTAAAAGAAAAAATTGCGGCTGTTATGGGTCTTTGTTGCTGCGTGCAGGCTCTCTCTAGTTGCGGCGAGGGGGAGCTATGCTTTGCGGCAGTGTGCCAGCTTCTCTTTGTGGTGGCCTCTCTTGTTGGGGAGCATGGGCTCCAGAGAGCATAGAGGCTTCAGTAGTTGCAGCATGCAGACTTTAGGAGTTGTGGTGCACGGGCTTAGTTGCCCCACCGCATGCAAAATCTCCCCAGACTAGGGATCAGACCCATGCCCCTTGCATGACAGGTGGATTCTTAACCACTGGACTACCAGGGAAGTCCCCAAAATACCTTTCTTAAGTGGTAGTGCAAACTTTCATGTCAAGGCATGTAAGATTTCAAATTAAGTCCCACACCGACATGAATTCACTAGTTTGTGAAAGATTTCTTGCAGACTCTCTTCCAAGATCAGGCTTGGGAAGCAGTTTGTGGAAGAGCTACACTCGAGACAGGGTGAGGAAGAACCACAGAAAGAGAGAATGAGGACATGAAAAGTGGATTCATGCACTCATGCACTCAGGAGGTGCATGATGTGACCTGGCTGTTTGCCTGGTACTAGTCTTAAAACTTCAAAAAGCCCTTTTCAGGGCTTGCAAGAAGCTGGCTTGAGTGGTGAGAGAAAAGTAAAGGTGGGTATTTAAGGCACTCTGTCCCCGATCTGAAACAAGCAATTCGGGGCCGCATGACTCCAGAGTAAAATCAGACGCAGAGCCTGGGCTGTCACCCTTGCTGCCTCTGTGAGTTCCCTGCGCCAGGCTGTGCTACTTCAGCACCGAAGACAGCGCCTCGGGAGCTCCTTGACTCTGAGCTGGGGACTCTGTGGCTGTTTACATTGGGGACTTCTGTCTGTTTGATTCAGTGTTCTTGGCAAGCTGTGCTGAAGATTGGGACCTGGGGAAGGCTCAGAATCCTAGGAACTAACCCAGATTCCCTTAAAGTACATTCTTTGGGCTCTCTTTTCTTTTTCCAGTTGCTTGAGGCATTTATCTAATCTTTCTTCCCCATTCTATCAGAAAGAAAGAAGATGGAGTCCTATGGCATCTCTTTCCCCATCCCCATAACTAATCTGTTTTTTTCTGGTCTAATTATGCTCTTTTTTTCCTTGGACCCCTTGCTGTTTTCCATGCAAGAGTTGTCTAAACTACCCTGGATTTTGGGGAAAGCATGGATAGGCACTAAAGTATAACTGACAAGACAGCAGAGTGCCTATTTCTTTTCCACTTTCCCAGGTGGTACATGGACATTTTGCAGTGCCTTAGATCAATGGGTATGTTCCCACTAGTAGGAATTTCAGGCTCAATTTCAGGCCAAGGTAGAAGATCCAAGAATCTTCAGGGCCTCAGAGATTTCTACCTCTACAAGAGGCTGCCCTGGTTATAGTTCTAATTCTTCACCAACTGTGAGGATTAGAACAGGTCACTTAACTTCCTGGAGCCTCAGTTTCCTCAACTATAAAAAGAGGGTAACAACAAAAACCCATGTTAAGTAAAAATTAATGGGATCATTCATGAGAAATCCTGTTGTTAACTGCAGAGTACTACCCAATAATTAATAATAACAGTCCCTGCAAAACCACTGATAGGGAGATATCGGCATTTCTGGTTTCCAAACCCCAATGTGGGCTGTGAGAGTGTCAAACAATGCCTGTCAGAGAGGCACAGATAGTGATGCCAGGACAATTCAAAAGGACACTTGTCATCCTACCTTGAGTTGGCCATTGTCTGTGAGCTTGGCTTTAGTCCCTTCTGTATCTGAATTTTTTTTTCTTTCATTAACTTAATAAGCCAGGGACACTCACACTGACACCCTTGATTTATCAGACAGTCACAGTGCTGCTGGAAACAGCTAGTGACATATCCCTGCCTCCACCCCACTTCCCACTGGCAGTTACACATCCCAGAATCTTGCAGAAACCTATGGGTTTTTATTTGTCATTGCCCACGTGCTCCCATCCACCCCTCAGCTACCTTCATGTCACTTCCACTCATTGCTGCCACATCTTTCAGATAATTTGACCTTCCTATGGAGTTCCTAAGAAAGACTACTCTGAGTTTTCTCTAAGAGATGGTAAACCCTAAGGCTGTGGACAATGCAATTCCTGCCTCTATGCTCACAGAGGCGTTCAGGCTTTGCCAGTTCTCGGGTGGTTTGTACAATGATCATGCTTGGTTATCTACACCGACTCCACTTCCCCTTCTTTTCTAACAGAGCTGCAACTGGGTTCACCTATCCTCCATTCCGCATGTAGCCATGTATCTGCAGAAAGCTGACCTTGCCCCCCAGCTCAGGGTAAGCCTGACTGTCCTCTCCCCTGTGCCAGCGGTTAGTGCTGTGAGGTCTTTGGAAAAGGCTTCCTTACCGCTAAGAGATGGTGACATGTCTGGATGAGATGCTGAGAACTGTTGCTGCCAAATTGCTGCTGGCCTAATATTAAAGCCAACAGCATGGATGACAGAGAAGTGAAAAGAACCTAGGTTCTTGGTGACATTGCCATGCTAGCAAATCAATCAATTCTGAAGCCTGCATTTCTTCTGGCCTTCCAGTTTTGTGAGATAGTCAAGTTCTTTGTTGATTGAGCAGGGGTTTCTGTTACTTGCAGCTAAAAGCATTCTTTTTCTAATACACTCAGTTGCTGGTCAGGAGATAAGTCTAGGTCATTTGTAAAAGATACAGTGCACACTTGACCTGCTGTTGAGCTCCGCAAACCGTACTCCAGATGAATTTACTGAGCTTCTTAAACCAACCGCATTTCACTTACTCCTGCCAATCTCAGCCACGTGTTTCCAATGATGTAAGCTGGCAGTTGTTAGGAGACATATTCTGCAAGTTTATGGATTCTGTTTTCTTAGATATTCAGATTTGTTCTTAATCATAGCTGATTCTATTTCTTCAGGATGCCAAGCTTCATCTTCTAACTCAATTGCGTGATGTACATAGTTTTTTTTGTTTGGGTAGGAGAGATATCCTTTGGTTACACAGAACAAGGAGCCTACCAGGGAAGGAGATATTTGTCAAGTAGCAAGACTCTTTTCTCCTTAGAAGCCAGTTTGGGAGCCCAAGATTCTATATATAAAGGGTTGCTGGAGGCCATATTTGTTAATCTTCCTTGAAGGACCATATTAAGAAAGTATCATGCCCACCCTTCTAGGCAAGACTCTTCAGCTGACAATCTGTCAGTTACAACAATGATTTCTTCCCAGCTCTGTATATTGTCTAACTCACAGGGGTGGTAGAAAGTGGAGGAAGCCATAAAAAAAAAAAATGTGTGGGTTTTTTTTTTGGCCATGCCATGCAGCATGAGGGGTCCTAGTTCCCTGACCAGGGATCGAACCCACACCCTCTGCACTGGAAGTGCGGAGTCCTAACGTCTGGATCACCACGGAAGTCCCGGAGGAAGCCATTTTTACAGACTGATTCTTTACACTCATAGCTAGATGACTGATGAGCCCCTAGATGGAAATTAGGGAAGAAAGACAAATGGGGAAACAGGGGGACACAAGCAGCTGTAAGGAGATTAGTTTCATCCGCCCAACAGATGCAATAATATAACCCGGTTAGAAAATCATATTGAGGGCCTCCCAAGTGCAAGTGTTGTTGAGAGGGGGCACTGAGATACTTTCTCTATCCTTGGGGTTTCATAGTCTAGCTGAAAGATGGTATAAACAAGCAAAAAGTTACTTTTAGCTGTAAAACTAACTGAATAGAAGATAAGAATTAAAAAAAAAGAAAATAGGAATAATTGTTCTGGACAACAGAGCTATCACAAAAAGACAGATCACTAATTTTTCAATTTTCCAAATGAAGTGTATAGATAACAATTGAGAAGAAAGGGAATTTGGGGCTACAATGACTAAGAAACTATGAACGATATGAGAATACTTTCAATATCATCCCTATCATAATTACTATGACTACTGCTGCTCTGACAATAAGATATTCTGTAACTTGAGCATCTACTGTAAAGCGATACTTGGCACTTCACTATCATCACTTAGTGTCCACATTAGCATTTTAAGATATTGTCCTCATTTTGTAATAATGAAACTGGGAATTAGATGCCTAGGAATTTTAAGAACAGTTTCACTGAGGTGTCATTCACATGCCATACAATTCACTCATTTAAAGTATACAATTCAATGCTTTTTAGAATATTCACCATAATGCAACCATCACCACAATTTTTGAACATTTTCATCACTCCAAAAAGAAACCACAAGTCCATTAGCCCCATTTCTCCCCAGATTCCCAAGACTTTTGCTTAAAAATTAAAAAAAAAAACTTTTGGCCACACCCCACGGCATATAGGATCTTAGATCCTTAATCAGGAATCACATGGTATCTTAGCTCCCCACCCAGGGATCGAACCCACAACACCCTGCATTGGCAGCATAGTACCTTAGTCAATGGACTACCTTTGAAGTCTCTTGCTTAAGGATTTTGAACTCAGGCATATCGGGCACTAAAGGATTTGTTAATGCTTGCAACTCTGACATTAATAGAATATCACTTAGCCTCCCAAGTCCTACTAACTTTGAGATTAATTCTGACAAGACAAGGAAGTAGATAGTTCAGTTTAAATATGAGGATGAATTCCTGAATGAATGCTTTCTAAATAGTGCCTAGAGTGTTCAATTTTCCAATGTACTGAGATATTGGAAGTTCTAGAATTGCATTTTTGTCCATCTCTCTCTTCTATGTTTATGTGCTGCCCAAGGCTGAGACTGTTGGAAATTTCAAATAAAATTTTCTGGGCAGTGTGGGCTGAGAGCTGAGAAAGATGATTCATAGATGACTAAACAAACAGTGCTTAACACCCTTGGCCTTACCTTCAAGCAAGGAAATTGGTTACTGAATAGCATGCTCTACAAAGGCAAGGGCTCTTTCTCTTCTCTCATCCCTGAGTGGTTTAACCAAGTTAGAAATCTCTAACCAAGTTAGAAATTGATCTGTCGGGAGTTCTGAACTCCCGACAGATCCTTCTGTAGGAACACGGGTCAACAAAACTGAAACCATAGTGTGTAAGTATAAAATCCTGGAGGGCTGAGACATGGAATCCAGAACTGAATGTTAAAATATCTGAACTGCAAGGACTAGGATGTTGAAACATTAAGCAAGGACCTGGATTCTTTTCTCTTTCAGTTTAAGGGCTTTAAAATTTTATTTAGTTTCATTGCACTTTAAAAACCCTCTCAGTATTCTGTCTTTTGCAGACTCTTTGTGATCCCATTGTAGCCCACCAGGCTCCTCTGTCCATGAAATTCTCCAGGCCAGAATACTGGAGTGGGTAGCCTTTCCCTTCTCCAGGGGAGCTTCCCGAGCCAGGAATCAAACCAGGGTCTCCTGCATTGCAGGTGGATTCTTTACCAACAGCTATCAGGGAAGCCTCTGTATTTTGTCAGGTGCAATATAAGATGAGTAAAGAAAATTTATTCTTGTTTCTAGAAACAGTGACTCCTAAAAGTTCTCCTGTTCCTGCTCTTTTTTATCTTAGAATAAACTTTCATTTATTTTAAAAATTTGTTTATTTTTGATTGGAGGATAATTGCTTTACTATATTGTATTGGTTGGGCTTCCCACATGACACAGTGGTAAAGAATCTGTCTGCTAACGCAGGAGATGCAAGAGATGTGGGTTTGACCCCTGGGTCAGGACGATCCCCTGGATGAGCAAATGGTAACCCATTCCAGTATTCTTGCCTGGAGAATTCCATGGACAGAGGAGTCTGATGGGTTACAGTCCATGGGTTTGCAAAGAGTCAGACATTACTGAGCACACAACACAGCAACAGTATTGTGTTGGTTTCTGCCACACATCAACATGAATCAGCCAGGTATACATATGAGGATCTGGACTCTTCTGATATCTCATTTAAGTAACCTAGAACACGAAATCAGAGTGTTGGACTTCAAATGGGTCCATCCAGACTGTTTTTGGCCCTGAGATGGAAAGACTATTAAGTAGCTTGTCTAAAATCACACAGTTTTTCAGTGGAGGAAGAACTGAGCTTTAAACCCAAGTCTGTCTGATTCCAAAATGCATGTTCTTTCCACTATGAAAGCGTTAGTCACCCAGCTGTGTCTGACTCTTTGCGACCCCATGGACTGTAGCCCACCAGGTTCCTCTGTCCATGGAATTCTCCTGGCAAGAATACTGGAGTGTGTTGCCATTCCCTTCTCCAGGGAATCTTTCAGACCCAGGGATCGAACCCGGGTCTCCTGCATTGCAGGCAGATTCTTTACTGTCTGAGTCACCAGGGAAGCCCTCTTT
Organism: Budorcas taxicolor; assembly: GCF_023091745.1. Lineage (NCBI taxonomy): Eukaryota > Metazoa > Chordata > Mammalia > Artiodactyla > Bovidae > Budorcas > Budorcas taxicolor. The sequence goes on along the minus strand of NC_068917.1, from coordinate 12,301,012 downwards.
CCACTACACCAATGTGCTAATAGCAAGTAGTCAGGAAGGAAAACCAAAGACCCAGAAGACTGAGTGATGAACAAAACACACTCTGAGCATCCTGGAAGGGGTAGAAACTGCTCCTCTCCTGGCCACAGGAAAGGTAGTCCCAATCTCCAGAGGCTATTTTGAAGGTGAGGAGCTGAAGTTTGCTCCTTTCAGTTTGCTCCATCTCTCCAGGCTTCTGTTTGCTCCTCTGGAAGATGTGAGGTAGGTGATGGAGAGGCGGGGAGGTCAGAATGGGGCTCAGAACAGGAAAGTCCCTCTCATCTCTAATAGTCTCCAGACCTCACAGCATATTTATTTCTTCATCTTTTAAACTTGATGGGGCAAACCACGGGCCTCACATAAATTCCCACTTTCATGTAACATTGCCAATGGTGTGACATCTTTATTTTCCATGCTGGTAGGAAAAAAATGAAGAGGAACAAGTTCAGACACATGGGCGGGGGCCGTGAGCCTTCCTCTAGTCTCACCCCGCAGAGAATTGCCCCGGTCAATTCTCTGGTTTCTTTTCTGAGGTCCTGCAGAGAAGAATGAGATCATGTCTGAAAAGGGAACTAAGCTTCTTGGAGCAAGAAGCTAAATAACTCCAATGCCCACAAGTGCCATTATCTGGCTTCCATTTCGAATCCTGATTCAAGGACCTGATTGAGTTTATCTTTTAAAAGAACTGGTCAGCTCTTGAATCAAAGAGTTGAGTCCTCTTCTTTTCCTCTTCTGGGTTTTTGAATGGTGTTGAGAGCCCCTACTGCCATGGCAACAGGAGATGTGGAAAACCGAATCTGAAATTGTGGGATGGAAAGGACCCTGTGGAGAGGGCAGCCTCTGAGGGACAACAGAGTCCTTATCCTGAAGGTGGATGGGAAGCTGGTCCTTTGCTTCACCCTGACATTGTCCTCTGTGGCGAAGATTTTAGGCACAAACGTTGACTGGCTCTGGTGTCATGCAACCCTCAGTCTGAATGCCAGCTCTGATATGCCAGCTCTGTCACACTGGCTGTGGGACACCTGGCAGGCTGATTAGCCTCTCTGAGCCTGTGCTGTAGGGCCTGTTGTGTGGATTGTACCAGAGGATAAATCACTGGGTGCTTGGTACTTACTAGATGCTCAATAATTAGCAGTCCTTGTGGCCTGTTTTAAGTGTTAGTTTCTTAGCTCTTGCTCCTTGTGCTCTGCTGGCTGACTCTAAAGATGTGGTTCCATCCATTCAGAAGCATATGGGTACAATCAAGCTCCTACATGTCAGGCTTACTTAGATCTGGGGGGATCAGGAAAAATCTGCCTGACATTCTCCTTGTACACCCGGCTCTTCTCTGCTCAAGTAGTGATGATGATGGCGGGGAGAGAAACTTGCAGGCAGAGAGCCAGGAACCAGAAGATCTGCCTCCAGCCCCGGCACACACAGACACTCTGGGCCAGTCGTTTCTTCTCACTGGCTTTGAACATCTGCTCTGTCACCTGGGTTCCTGAGGCCTGTAACCTATTGCCCAAGCCTTCTCCCCTGGGCTAGTCCAAATTGGGTGTTGCAGGCCAAGTGCAATCTCTAGTTGAATCACCATCTCTCCACAGCTCTGGAAAAATTAGGAAAGGACAGCCATGTGCAGGGGTGAGGAGGGACGAGTACATAGAAACCAAAGCTGCTAGATGCCTCGGGCGTTTTGGCAACAGCTGGGCCATTGGTCACCTACCAACAAATCCCCATGAATCAGGAGAGAGGCTAGAGGGACTCAGAAGCTCACTGCATGCATCTGGGCAGGTTGCTCCATCTCACTGGGTCGCAGAATCCGCATCTATAAAATGAGAGGGTTTGATCCTTTCAACTCTGCTGCTCTGATTAGGTACTTACAGGGAGGATGCTGCCTGGCTTCCAAGGGCCAGGGGGCAGCAGCCCGGAACTCCCAAGTGGGGCTCTCAGTTCTAGCTTCTCTGCTGCTGGAAGCCTGCTCAAAGGGAAAGGCAAAGGTCATGGCTTGAACTGAGGTTTTCTTTGCCTCTCCTGTGATTTTCTTCGGCTCTCTTACAAGCCATGGAGGAGAGAAAGAGCTGATGGGGAGAGGAGTTCTTCAGCAAGCAGGCATGGTGCATTGAAGGGGACTCCCTCTCCCTTTCTCATTTAGGATTACTGTTTTTTCTCAATAAATATTTATTGACCACCTATGATGAACTCGGTACTTGTTCACATCAGTATACAAAACACACAAATCCATGTCTTTGTAAAGCATATGCTGTAGTGCAGGGAGACAGACAGTAAAAAATAAAGGTAGAAAATCATACCTGAACAATGTCTTCTTGGCGATAAAGACTAGAAGAGATACGGAATTAAGGTTGTGACTGTGGGGTTTTGATAGAGGGCAGTGGTAATAATTAAAATAGTTGACTTCTGAAGGAAGATTGATACAGGCTGGCCAAGCGGAGGACAATATTTAGAATATAACTACATTCAATACGCACAAAATGCTTGTTAATAATGATATTCATTAGCGCTACTTGTTTGTTAATAATGAATAAATGAGCCATCCTCCGTTCATCCGTCTTTTCCTTTCATAAAGTCTTCAGCAGCTTTGAGGTGTCCCCGGCTGTCCAACTTTTATTCTCTTTGTCTCCCTCCTCTCACGGATGTTCTTGTTTCTTGCCGGGTCACCTGGGCTTTTTCCATCTCGAATCTTCCTCCGGCCTCGTCCCTCCTCCACGTCCCTCCTCCACGTCCCTCCCCCGTCCCGCTCTGCTCTAGGTCTCTGGCCAGCCTGTCAGTTTCAGTCCGATGAGGGCAAGCCGAGTGGAACAAGCCGGTGGATGGGGGAGAAGACGACGGGCAAGCCTTCCAGCAGTCAGATCGCACAGCGAGCTCCCCGCCGCGGCTCGGGCGGAAGTTCCTCCGGCTCGCGTTTTCCACGTGGTTGGGGCGCTGGGGACCGACTGTACCGCAGTTGAGCGGGGAGGGCGGGCCGGGGACGGTGATGGTCTCCTCTCCTTTCTGAGGAAGAGGGCCACGCGCGCCACGGCGAACCCCTGCTTCTTCAGATTGAGAATAAGGGTAATGATGCTCGATTAATCATCACACTAGCTCAGGCTTCTTGTGAGAGATCAGTTTTAAAAGTAGAAGACAGGGCTTTGGTAGGTGCTGTGCTAAATCTCAAGATATTCTTCCCGATGCCGAGCAGCGGCTCTGTGCTGGCTTCCCAGGGGAAGGGCGATGACGACACCACCTTATGACTTCCAGGAGTTCGTGTTTCCCCATTGGGGGGGGGGGGGGGGGCGGGGAGGCGTGCCACTCCCTGTGGCAGAATGCAGGCTGTTTTAAAGCCAAAGGGAGGGTCTGTCCTGGCTGGAGGACTAGCGACCACCCCTCTAGGTATTGCACTGGAGTAAATGTAACTGTGACCAGAATATGTTCACATTCCAATGATGACTTGGATGGAAAAGGTACAGTTGAAGGACACGTTTAAATATGGGATGGGCCTCAGTTTCACATAAGAAATTTGGTGACCTGACATGCTGGGTATCGCTCAGGATGCTGAGCCTGGTGGGATGAAGGCAAAAGGGCTGAGAATGTTGTTGATGCTGGGAAGAAGCCATTTCCCTACCAGAAGGTTCACGCCTCACTGATGATCTTTACAGATGCCGGTCCTTCAGACTCCTTGGTGAATAGCCTGTATTTTTACATTCTGTTCCAGCAAAACACTTACAGGCAAGCATGTTTGTCATTTGTTTTTGTTTCTGAATCACCTACTTGTGCTCTGTACCCATTTTCCATTGTTTTATTTTTTGTATATTTTTTCTTTGTTGGGGCATTTAATATATTATGACTAATACTCTTTTTCTGACTTGCTGCCAATAATTTTTCAAGTTTTCTTGTCGTATTTTTTTTCTTATGCCTTTGAGGGTACAGTTGTGTACAATAAACTGCACATAGTTAAAATGTTCAATTTTGTGAGTTTTGAAATAGGTGTAAACCAGTGAAGCCATCATCATAATCAGATTAACATGCATTTTTATCACCCTTCAAAGAGTTTTCGGACTTCCCTAGTGCCTCAGATAGTGAAGAAAGTGAAAACCAAAGTGAAGGTGGCTCAGTCATGTCTGACTCTTTGAGACCTCATGGACTATACAGTCCATAGAATCCTCCAGGCAGGAATACTAGAGTGGGTAGCCGTTTCCTTCTCCAGGGGATCTTCCCAACCCAGGGATTGAACCCATGTCTCCCTCATTGCAGGTGGATTCTTTACTAGCTGAGCCACAAGGGAAGACAGTAAAGAATCTGCCTGCAATGAGAGAGGCCTGGGTTTGATCCCTGGGTCAGGAAGATCCCCTGGAGAAGGGAATGGCAACCCACTTTGGTATTCTTGCCTGGAGAATTCCATGAACAGAGGAGCCTGGTGGGCTACAGTCCATGCGGTTAAAAAGAATAGGACACGACTGAGTGACTACACTTTCACTGTCAAAGAGTTCTCGAGGGCCTTGGTAAAACCCCTTATTTCTCCCCAGGCAGCCTCTTGATCCCCTTTCTGCTACTATAAATTAATTTACAATTGCTAGAATTTTATATAAATGAAATTATACAGTATATGCTCTTTTTCATCTGGCTTCTTTCACTCAGTGTAATGATTTGAAGATTCATCCCTGTTGCTGCAGGGGTCGAGAGTGTGTTCTTTGTTGCTGAGTAGAGTCCATTGTATGGATATACCACAATTTGTGTATCCATTCACCTGTTGATAGACATTTGGATTGTTTCCAGTTTGTGGCTATTAAAAGTTGAGCTTCTGTGAAGATTTATGTACAAGTCTTTGCATTTCAAGTGGGTTTTGACAGCTGGAGATGAAAATATATTTCAGACAAAAGGTCACAGAGAAGCAAAGGCAAGAGGTGGACAGGGAACAGGGCTGTAGCAGTCTGGGGTAGACGGAATGAAGGATATTCACTTGGAGAGCAAGGTGAGAAGAGAACAGTTTGGGGGTGGATCTCAAAGGGCTTTGGAGCGTATGCCTTGGGCTTTACTTCATTCTATACACAATGGAGAGCCATATAATTTTTTTTATTGAAATATGGTTGTTTTACAGTATTGTGTTAATTTCTGCTGTACAAAAAGTGATTTAGTTATACATATACTATACATTTTTTTTTGCCATTATGGTTTTTTTTTTTTTTAAGGCAGGAAAGACACAATTGGAATTCCAACTCTTGAGATTAACAGCCCTTCAATCCATATTTTGCTGAATGTGTGTGTGTGTGCTAAGTTGCTTCAGTCATGTCCGACTTTGTGCAACCCTATGGACTGTAGCCCGCCAAGGTCCTCTGTCCATGGGATTCTCTCTGCAAGAATTCTGGAGTGGGTTGCCATTTCCTTCTTCAGAGGATCTTCCAGAACCAGGGATCAAACCTGCGTCTCTTAAGTCTCATGCATTGGCAGGTGGGTTCTTTACCACTAGCACCATCCAGGAAGCCCATATTTTGCTGAACAGTTAAGCTAAATGGTCAGTTTGCTTTTCATGTTAGCACGGGGAGACATTTTCTTATGCTGAAGTTCAGAACCTGCAGTAGCAGAGTCTCAAGGTCATGGAGGAAAGGAAGGTCCTCATCTCTATGTTCCCCACTTGTATAAGAAAATAATTCTATTGAACTCTTCCTTGTCCAGGTATCCCATAAGTAGTGGGATGTATATACTCTGAAAGGGTTTGTAAAATGTAAAAATGGATTTCTGGTAAATAAATTCAAATTTCTCATTAATTTCTATTAAAAAATTGGAGCTGTATGACTGCAGAAAAATGCCACCTTAGAAAAATCATCCTTATAAAGTGATTCATCAGGGTCCCAACAGGAAAAAGGCAACACACTAGAATTGGTAAGTCAAAGGAACGTAAACAAAAAGAAAAAGCTCTTTACAAAGGTATGGGGCTGTAGGGTGGCCACAGGAGACAGTGACATAATCAGAAAGGACAAGTGGAGAGAGTGTTACCGGAGCCTGAAAGGAAAGCTGTGTAGAGTCAGCCTCCCTTTGTGGAGGGACACACTTAGCCCGAGATGACCAGAAAAACAAATACTGTGTTCACATCCTTGTCTTTGCCAATGGCTAATCCCAGCTAGAAGCCCAAGATCATGGGAAGCCTTCGATATGGTCCATGCAAGTACAGAGTAGGATGGAGAAGGGTGAGAATACTTTTGGGAGGCATGTAAAGTTAACTTGTTACATTTGCACCCACCCCTTGTCCCCCATCCTGATCCGCTCTTCATCCTTCACTCTGCTTTGGGCCTCAGGACCACCCTTGCCCTCTGGCTTCAGGCACCACCTGGAAGAGTGGCGGGGTGTCTATTTCCCTGGCTTCTTCCTCGCTGCCTTGCTACAGATGGCTGTGTCGCTGTACCAAAGGCCACAGCTGCTATTAGGGAGCATCTCTTTATATAGTTACTTTCCTGGAGGCAGCAGTATTATACTTCTTCTTTTCCTTTTGGGTTCAGGAAAGGTAATGGGTTCCCAGTGTTGCTAGCCCTGGGGTACCACGCCATCTCTGGTTAGTTTCTTCTTATTCTGACCGCTCCTTTATAAATAATCGTTTATTATTGTCTCTCCCCTTTCACTTGGCTTGAGCTGCCATCCGTATCCTGCCAGGACTCTGGTTGATACAGAAGTCAAATACGGGTAAAATTCCACTTGGCTGACCTACTCTATGAGGTTGATTCTGTGAACCTGGATGAACTAACAGGCACCTAGAACAGCTGGCCCATTCCATCATCTCTCCTGGCTGCTGGAGGCCTCAAATCTTCCTGCAGATTGTTCTAGAGCCCCAGGAACCCTTTGCCATTTCAGCCTCCTGCACCTGACTGCTCCATCTTACCTGATCACTGTTGGGAGCTCTTCATTTTGATCACTGTTGGGAGCCCTTCACTTCTGGCTGGCTTCTTCCACACCCACACTGGTGCTTCCTTGAACAGAAATGGAGACCCTCAATTCCCCTTTTGTTTCATGCCTGTTGCCTCCTCCAGCCCACTCCAGCCTGTGCTGAACAGAGCGAAGACCTTTCCTTGCAAGACAGGGGAAGGCGGCCATGCTCTAAAATAAGACTTCTTATGGCAGTTTCCCCAGTGAGCGTACCAGCTAATAGGAATGTAAGCTGCATTGGCCATGTAGACTAAAGACCGTATAAGAGGAGTAGCTGGGGGAAACTCCCTGGTGGCCCAGTGGTTAGGACCTGACTTTCTTACTGACGGTGCCCTGGGTACAATTCCTGGTTGAGGAACTAAAATCCCATAAGCCTCAAGGCACAGTCCAAAGAAAAAAAGAATGGTGGGCTAGTGGTTGCATACCTATTCTAATCTGTCTTTTGCCAGGTGGCTCCATCTCTAATTCCTATCCTACTTTTCTTAATTGTGCTGAAACATTCTTGGATGCAGAATTTTCATTTTCTTCGGAGTCTATCTGCTTCTCATTGAACCGTCTTTGTTCAGGAGCCCCTGTCTGTGGAGCATTTATTTCCACCCTAATGATAGAGAGGAGCTTGGGAGGCTATTGTCCATGGGGTCACAAAGAGTTGGACACGACGTAGCCACAGAGCATGCGTACACACAGTGGTGCTAGTATTAGGCTGGTATCCACGTGTATAATTAGATATTAATGGCTTATTAATGATTGGTTAATCCACTAACCAAGTAAGTCGTTATTCAAATTAGAGACCGTTTAGCACATGCTGCTGCTGCTTCTGCTAAGTCGCAGCAGTCATGTCTGACTCCGTGCGACCCCATAGACGGCAGCCCAATAGGCTCCCCCGTCCCTGGGATTCTCCAGGCAAGAACACTGGAGTGGGTTGCCATTTCCTTCTCCAATGCATGAAAGTGAAAAGAGAAAGTGAAGTCGCTCAGTTGTGTCCGACTCTTAGCGACCCCATGGACTGTAGCCTTCCAGTCTCCTCCGTCCATGGGATTCTCCAGGCAAGTGGAGATTTATTAGTTTCAGTAAGGTTAGCTCTGAGGAATGTCAGTCTATTGCTGTGGTTTATTTAGAACCCTGGCCTTGTTGGATCTGCAATTTAGCGTGTTATCAGGCAACCTGTATTGTTAGGAAGATTGGCTTTGTAGTAAGAGAACGTGGTCCTCAAAGCTTGACTCTGCTATTTATTTCTTGTGTGATTTTGGGCAAGTGAAGTAGCCACTCTCTGCCCTAGTCCCAATGCTGGTCAAAGGGGAATGATTGAAGTATGCACCTTCTCGGTAGGTGCTTCCCACATGGCATCTGATTATGTGCACAGCCCTATGACTCTATGGTCTCTCCTTGAGTAACTGTACACTTTGCATCGCCTCTATCAGATTGCATGTACCTTGTCTTATACCCTTCAAGCTGCTACAACAGAATACCATCGATTTTCTTTAAAAAAAAAGAAAATTATTTCTCACTGTTCAAGAGCCTGAGAAGCTCAAAACCAAGTTTTATCAGAAGACTCAGTGTCTGGTGAGAGCCCACTTTCTGGTTCACAGATGGCCATCTTCTTGCTATGTCCTTACAAGGCAGAAAAGGAGACAGAGTTCTCTGGAGTCTCTTATAAGGACACTAATCCCAATCATGAGGGCTCCACCTTCGTGACCTAATCACCTCTCCAAGACTCCACCCCCTAAGACCATCAGGCTGAGGGGTAGGTTTCAACATATGAATTTTGGAGGGACACACACATTCAGTCCAGAACATACCTCTAGGGCAACTCTGTATTTTTCATGGTGCTTCACATAGGTACTTTCGATAGGTGATTATTGAAATATGTAGAGTAATTGCTCTTGTTGTTTAGTCATTCAGTCATGTCTGACTCTTTGCAACCCCATGTGCTGTAGCCCGCCAGGCTCCTCTGTCCATGGGATTTCCCAGGCAAGAATACAGGAGTGGGTTGCCATTCCCTTCTCCAGGGGATCTTTCTGAACCAGGGATTGAACCAAAGTCTCTTGCATTGGCAGGCAGATTCTTTACCATTGTGCCACCAGGGAAGCCAAAAATAGTTGCTGCTGCTGCTGCTGCTAAGTCGCTTCAGTCGTGTCCAACTCTGTGCGACCCCATAGATGGCAGTCCACCAGGCTCCCCCGTCCCTGGGATTCTCCAGGCAAGAACACTGGAGTGGGTTGCCGTTTCCTTCTCCAATGCATGAAAGTGAGAAGTGAAAGGGAAGTCGCTCAGTCATGTCTGACTCTTCACGACCCCATGGACTGCAGTCCACCAGGCTCCTCCGTCCATGGGATTTTCCAGGCAAGAGTACTGGAGTGGGGTGCCATTGCCTTCTCCGAAAAATAGTTGCTAACACTTACCAAATGTTCACTACCTGTTAGGCAACTGTTCTGACTCTTGATGCGGGCGAAAGCTCTGTGAAGGAAGAGGTACTAGTACTCCAGTTTTATAGTTGAGAGAATGGAGGTACAGAGAGCATTAAGGAAATTGACTAAGGTTATAGAGATTAAAAAAGAAAAATCAGAGTCACGATTTGAACCCAGGAATCTGGTTCTAAAGCCCAGATGCTCTAACTACTGCACTAAACTGACTCCCAGAGAGGTCTTTCATGGAGTTGTATATCCAGACAGCACAGTCAGGACACAGGGATGGATAAGAGATCACACAAGATCTCACGTTCTCGACCTGGCGGGAGGGCTCAGCTCTCTGATGTCACTAAGGCGTTTCATTCATTTGGCTCCAGGGCTGCTTTAATGGCTCACATCTGCATTTGAAGACGTGGCTACAGATTCCTTAGAGTACATCTGCTTGTTCTTTTCCTTGCAGTCTGCAGATCTTTCCAGGCTTTTTTTTTACAGAGTATCCCTTATGCTTTTGCAAAACTTCAGAGCTTCAATTACACAGTGGAACAGAGTGAGTCAAACTAACTGAATTATGTACCTGTGATCGTCTAAGTTTTTGTCAACTTCCAGTCCAGTCCCAGAAGCTGGCCAGCTCAAGAGGCAGTGGTCCAAAACGATAAGCTGGAGCCTAGATAGTGTATTTGGCCTTCTCTGTGACCAAGGGCTGTGCACAAGGAATTCAACTTCTGTGAATTTCATCAGCTACTGGTATTGGGTTGGCCAAAAAGTCTGTTCAGGTTTTTCTATACAATGTCATGGGAAAATCCAAACGAACTTTTTTGGCCAACCCAGTATAATGGAAAGACCTCTCCCACCTTGACGCTTTCTGATTTCATGTCATTTCTGCCCTACCTGTCAGACTTTGTTCTCCAAACATTTATTTGTGGACTATGTCTTAAGCCCAGCTAAGTGTAAGAGAGAGATGATTTTTTTTTTTACCTTGAAGAACTCCTGGTCCGGTGGACCTAGAGAATTAATACGCCGGTGAGGGGATCATCAGGCGCCAGAACAAGCTGTGTGCTGTGCCTAGTTGCTCAGTCGTATCCGACTCTTTGGGACCCCATGGACTGTAGCCTGCCAGGCTCCTCTGTCCATGGGGATTCTCTAGGAAAGAATACTGGAGTGGGTTGCCATGCCCTCCTCCAGGGGACCTTCCCAACCCAAGGATCAAACCCAGGTCTCCCGCACGGCAGGCAGATTCTTTACCATCTGAGCCAGTAGGGAAGCCCTGGTGAATAAGCTGAGGAGCCAGTTAAGAATTCAGATTCCTGGGCTCCACCTCCAACGTACCGAAGTAGAGTCTCTGCTTCTTATGCAGAATCAGGTGGAGAACTCTTGCTGGGCTGCATTTGGACGATGGTGGTGATGGACCACAGATGGGATGCCCAGCAAGAGGTTCCATGGAGGATGGCATTCATCCCTGGACCACCTTCATGTTCTTGGCCATAACTGTGTGAGTCTGCTGTGTTATTTACTTCATTATTTTCTTTAAATTTATTCACTTGGAGACCTGAAATGTATTTATTGAAAAATGAAAACCTTATGCCAGAAATGGAGATGTGAGTAATTATTGCCACAATAGAAGGCAACTGTAGAGGGAACATGATGGAGGAAAGAAGAAAGGTTATGCAATGCCAGCTAGAGACAGCTAAGGGCTCTAGTCCAAAATTTCTCAGCTAAAGTGGGAAATTTGCAAGTGTCAGAGAGATAGGAGTCTGGGCTCAGAAAGAGGAAGCCTGGTCACTGAAACAGAGGTCAGCTTGATGTTCAATTTGATATCACGGATGCTAAACACTTCAAGGTTGAACAAGAAAAGAGACTTTCAAATTGATTTTCTTGACCTTTCTTCAGAAAACATCTTACATAAAGATCAGTGTGTAAGACAGATTAAAAGCAACAAAATAAAAAAGCAGCTGCTCTGAAAAAAGTCAGGGTAGGGGTCCATTCCCTGCTGTTCAGACCCCAAAGCATTCAGTCTGCACTTTGAGAAGTAGTGGCCTTGGGGAACCACCGGGTTCTAGAGGCTGGTGGAGTAAGTGAAGGTTGAGGACCCGGGCACAGTGACAAGATCCTGAAATCTTTGTGGCAGCAGAGACTGAAGGAGGAGCATGGGGGTAGGTAATGGAGAATCGAAAGGTTGGCCATACCTGCGGTGAGGGGAAGGTTATGAGATTTCTGAGCTAGGAGTGAGTTTATATTTTATTTTACTAGTTTCTTTGAGTCTAAGGAGGCAAAAGGACAGTGGTTTCTTCGTCTGAAGCGCATATCTGGGTTTATCCTTTGGTCAGGAGGGACAAGGAAATCTCGGCATGGTGATTAAGAAAGGTACATTTGTATTTCAGAGTATTTGCAAAGGCAAAACTTCCTGGAATTTGGGGTTACCTGTGGCCTGGCTCCTGTCACTCTGATGAATCCAGGAATCATCTGACGCTGGAAAGTAACATCACATGGTCATTCTCAACACTTCTTGAGAATATTTTATGACAAATAACGGGAAGCCTCTTTGACTCTGGAGAAAAGTCTATGGTGAATCAGTGTGCTCATTTTGGGAGGAAAACCAGAGATGGCTAAGTTGTAATTCTTATCATGTGAAGGTTAGTCAAGACAGTAGCCAACTCTCATGGATATGCTGGCATCCCACCTAGATACCACCCCCCTTTTTAAGATTTTTTTTTCTTTTAGGCAGACCATTTTTAAAGCCTGTATTGAATTTGTTACAGTACTGTTTCCGTTTTCTTTTTGCCTCGAGGCATGTGGGATCCACCTCAAGGCATGTGGGATCTTAGCTTCCGGACCAGAGGTTGAACCCATTGAACCCATTGAACCCATTGAAAGGTGAAGTCTTAACCTTTCAACCCTCTAGAGAAGTCCCTAGAGCCCCTTTTGGGGGCTGAAGTTCCCAACCCTGGTCACCAGCAGCACTGGCTTTGAAGGGTTCAAGATTGTGCCCCTTGTTGCTATTGGCTCTGGCAGCAGGTGTCCAGGGTTCCAGTCCCCTCAGGGAGTGATCTGCCCCATGCCTCGCCAATATAGAGACACAAAGCCTGGGCCGCTTGTCTTCACACTGGGACAACTCTGAAGGGCCGTCTTAGCTCCCGATCTGTGTGTAGGATTGATTTGGGTTTTAGTTGCAGTCTCATCCTGGGTCAGCTCCTATCTTCCTGTGTTCCTGGTGACATCATGATATGAAACCAGACAATGGAATTAAATAATATTAAGTTTCCAGGAAAGTGGAATTCTCCAGAGGAATAAGGATGTCTCCATGAAATGAAACTGCTCAGAGCCACAGGAGCTTCTCCTAAGCCTCCTACATGGCGTGGCTCTTTCCTGGGGACAAATAATAAAGTCTGAGTCAATCAGGTAATACCTGAATGTGTATGTCTACATATACATTAAATATATTTAATGTGTATATATACATATATGTGTATTATGTGTTTTATATATATATATAATGTATAACCTCTTTCTCCCAGGGGGTGCTAATGGTAAAGAACCCACCTGCCAGTGCAGGAGATGCAAGAGATGAGGGTTTGATCCCTGGGTCAGGAAGATCCCCTGGAGGAGGAAATGGCAACCCACTCCAGTATTCTTGTCTGGGAAATCCCATGGACAGAGGAGCCTGGCGGGCCACGGTCCACGGGGCTGGAAAGAGTCAGATGCTACTGAGCACACAGCACACAGGGTGTGCACGCACGCACACACACACTCAGCCTCTCTCCTAAGCCTCCTGTATAGGGTGGGCTCTTCCTCAGGGACAAATAATAAAGTCTGAGTCAATATAGGTAACACTTGAATGTATGTACATACATTATATATAAAATGTATATATTTTATATAGCATGTACACATTATATAATGTATACATACTATATATACTATGTATTTTATATAGCATGTGAATATTATGTAATGTATAGGCACATTCTATATAATGTATATATTATATATATATACACAGTTCAGATATAAAAGTAGCATCTTCATGAGTAGGTGTTCATCTGTGTGTACATCTGTTCCAAGCCCAGTTTATATTCCTCCCTGATTTGCTCAGCCTCACCTACCCTCCAGTTCTTGGCTGCCTGATCAACGAAGAACCCCAGCTGCTTCCTCTGTCACCTCGTCTCCTAACACTGCCATCTGTCCCAGCTCCCCAGAGTGAAGGCCAGACTTTGGCAAAGCCTCATTGCATCTGCCGTGGTTGTAGCCACCACAGCTCTGGTGCCCAAGGGTGACCAGATGCACCTAAAGAGGCTTTGGTGTCAGGGGAAGCCCCAGGTCCCTGCAAGAGACTTGGTTTCCCCAGAGGAGCTGGCTAACATAACTTGCAGGTTTAGGGAGGTTGTAATGTCCCATTGGATGAAGTCTGACCACAAGGAGAGACAGGAAGGAACCAACAAATAAACGACTCCCTTTTTCTCCCCCTCCTAGACTGTTTCAGGTGCCCTGACTCCATATGGTCTTTCTGGAGACTTCCGGTGTGAATGAGCGGCTGGCTGTGCTGTCTGATGAAGTTGAAGCCAGCTTGGTAATTACCACCTTGCATTTGTCTCCATCCTTCCCCTCATCATTTCCTTCCCCTGTCAAACCCTGGTGGTCCTGGGATTGCATTGCTGGTAACGTGTTGGCACTTCAGATTTGCTTCAGAGGGCTTTCTCTTGGGGACCCACCAAGGTAACGCAGTATCTGAGAGCTTTCCTATGCATTAAAATGAATATTTTGTATTTCAGTACTGTGTTAGCATCCAAATATATGAAATGAAATACCAACACGTACCTAACAACTGAGCTGAACATATGTGTCACAACTGAATGTGAGTGTTAACATTCAAACAACAGTGGGAAACAGCTGAATTGGTGTCCATAGCTGTGGGGTCCATCCTTGTTAAAGTTGGTGTATTAGTTATCATCTATCACTGCATTATAAGTCACCCCAAAACGTTGTCGTTGTTCAGTTGCTAAGCTGTGTCTGACACTTTGTGACCCCATGGACTGCAGCACACCAGGCTCATCTGTTCTCAACTGTCTACCAGAGTTTGCCCAAATTCACGTCTGTTGAATTGGTGATGCTATCTGACCGTCTCATCCTCTGCCACCCCTTCTCCTCTTGCCCTCAACCTTTCCCAGCATTAGGGTCTTTTCTAATGAGCCAAATCTTCGTATCAGGTGGTCAAAGGATTGGAGCTTAAGTTTCAGCAACAGTCCTTCTAGTGAATATTCAGGGTTGATTTCCTTTAGGACTGACTAGCTTGATCTCTCTACAGTCCAAAGAACTCTCAAGAGTCTTCTCCAGCACCGCAGTTTGAAAGCATGTTCTTCAGTGCTCAGCCTTCTTTATGGTCCAACTCTCACATCCATACATGACTACAGGAAAAACCATAGCCTTGACTAGATGGACCTTGGTCAGCAAAGTGATGTCTCTGCTTTCTAATACATGTGCAGCAGCTGAGAACAGCGAGTGTTCATTATCTGACAGTTCTAAGTGGGTCAGGAATCTGGGAGCAGCTTAAACAGCAGTTCTGGCTCAAGCTCCCTGATGATGCAGTCAGGTTTCAGCTGGGGCTCCGGGTTCAACTGGCGGAGACTCTGCCTTCACGCTCACTCACGTGGCTGTTGGCTGGCCTCAGGTCCTCTCCACGTGTGCCTTTTCGTGGGGCTGCCTCAAGCGTGGCAGCTGCCTTCTTCTTAAGAGAGCAGAGACAGCCTCCACAGGAAGCCGTAGTCTTTTTATAGCTAAACCTCGGAAGTGATGTACCATCATTTCTGCCATACTCTGTTCATTTGAAGTGAGTCAGTATGTACAGCCCACATCCAAAGGGAGGGGATTACACAAACGTGTGAATACTGAGGGTGGGGATCCTTGGGGGTTATTTTAGAGGCTACCTACCAACCACATGGGTATACTATTCCAGTGGTAACTTACATCAACTGTCTCTGCTGAGTCGCAGAGAAATCCCCTTCTGTCTTATTCCAGGAGCCTCTTGGATTTTATTCTGGAAATTTTTCTGATTGAGCTGAATAATTTCTGCTGTTTTTGTCTCCAGTTGTGTGGGAGCTGAAAAATCTGTGTTGGTGTTGGTATTTTGGTCAAGCCTGGGAGAAGTGTGGCGCTCATGTAGGAGTGAAGATGGACCGATCCCTGGAATGCCGCAGGGACAAGTCACCCTCAAGCGTCCTGAGAGTAGAACCACGGGCCTGAGCCATGAGGACTGGACTTTCCAGGCTGCATGACCCATCTCACCTCTGCATTTGGGAAGCAGAGAATGTCACGCAGCATCTCTCACCCACACCAGCTGCCTCAGTATTGCTGCAGGTACCATGAGGGATGACGGACAGTTGAATGAAGACAGTCTCTGTCCTCACGGCATTTATTTATATGAGCTTAGAGCTCAGAGTGGGAGTTCAAGGCTACACGCATAAATTTGGGAAGCATCAAGCGATATAAACACTTTTCGGCAGTGGTCCTTAACTTTTTTGGCACCGGGGACCACTTTCGTGGAAGACAATTTTTCCACAGATATGGCAGGGGGTTGGTTTGGAGATGATTCAAGTGCATTACATTTATAGTACACTTTATTTCCTTTATTATTACATCAGGTCCACTTCAAATCATCAGGCATTAGATCCTGGAGGCTGGGGATCCCTGCTTTAGGGGAGTGAGTATACATAGAGTCCAAAGAGGCTAAAGATAGCCTCCTGGGCACTCCAATATTTAGTGATTAGGAAGAGGTGGAGCTGCAAGCACAGAAGACGGAGAAGTCCCATTTTATTTGTCCCTAAGCAACGTTTGACCCAGCAGACCAGGGGTTGACCTGATTAATCCCTGGTTATGCGACTGCCTCTGGGTCCTCACAGCAGCTCCAGGTTCCCAGACCTCCAGATGAGGACAAGCTCAGAATAAGGGAGTTCTCAGGCTTCCCTGGGGGTTCAGATGGTAAAGGATCTGCCTGCAGTGTGGGAGACCTGGGTTTGATCCCTGGGCTAGGAATATCCCTGGAGGAGGGCATGGCAACCCACTCCAGTATTCTTGCCTGGAGAATCCCATGGACAGAGGAGCCTGGCGGGCTATAGTCCATGGGGTTGCAAAGAGTCAGACATGACTGAGTGACTAAGCACAGCACAAGGGAGTTCTCAGCCGCAGGTTTTGTTTTTTTTTACATAGGCTTTTTTTTTTTTTTCGGAGTAGTCTTAGGTTCACAGCAAACGGAGCAGAAGTTACCGAGGTTTCCCACAGACTCCCTGCCTCCACTCCCAGGCATGCCTCCCCTACTATCAACACCCCACTCCAGAGTGGCACACCTGTTATAACTGATGAAAGTACACGGACACATCATTAAGCCTCAAAGTCTGATAAGTTACATTAAGGTTCACTAGGGCTTTTTCTTGGTGTTGTACCTTCTGTGGCTTTGGAAAAATGTCTAAGGACCGGTAGCCACCAAATGGTATCGTTCAGAGTACTTGCAGTGCCCTAAAAATCTTTGTTCAGCAGTGTTTGTTAAAACCTCTTTTTAAGGGCAAAATGGAAGGGGTTGGGGAAGCAAAGGAGCACCATGCTGCTTGTGGCTTCTAGAATAATCCCATATGTGGTCCTCTGTCTCACTCACAATTGGACCAACGTCTACTGAAGCTGAGTTTCCCGACCCTGGACACTGGAACCAGCAGCTGCGGCTTCAATCCTGCTCACACTTGCCCTCGTTTTTCTGTTCCATCTATAGTACATGGGAATATTTGTTGGCTTCTGAGTCAAGCTATCCATTTTAATTTTCCGCCTAAGATCATGTTGTCTATTAACACTATATAGATGGAGCAGAAAGGTCCACCAGATTTTGAACTTATTGCATCATTTTGACTCCAAGTCTTTTTTGGAGTCAGATTTGCTTCCTTTTGGGTATGAATGATCCCCAAATCTCAGATCCCAAGAGTTGAGCCTGATAACAGGCACAAGAAGGCTAAATTTTATTTAGATTATACCTGAGGCAGATGATCCCTATGGGTGAGAGAATATTGATTCGTGATTGTGAAATAAGAAAAATGATATCTTATTTTGCATAGTGTCGATGAAATGATAATGTGGCAGTGTTTCATAAACTGTCAAATGCCCTGTGAATTATAACTGTTACTAAAGAAGGGTCATCAAATAGGGAGGGGGCCCTTTCCATAGATTTGGTTCATGGAAACCTAGTATACCCACTCTGCTTTCTTCAAGCAAAGTGCAGTCATGAGAACTGTGGGTTTGAAAAAAAAAAAAGCACATTCGTTTCTCATTCATCCTTCCTCTAGGCTCCAGTGCTGTAACCAGATATGGACCTGAGGCCATGCCGGAATGAAGGAAAAACATGTGGCCAATTTAATCAATTCAATAAAAGCATCCTTTCAAGTTGGTCCAGAAATTTGGAGCCCAGAGCTCTAGGAAAATGACTGGCAAAATCTTCTGATTCAGCTGATAAGATGTTTTGGGGTTGTGTAGATACTACTTAAGAGATCAAAGGTCAAGTAGTAAATGGAGAATCTAATTGGGATTAAAACTTGGAGTCCTTAGGCGGTGCTACAGTAGGGTAGAAGCTGGGGAGAGATAGATGAGTCCTGGAAGGGACTCATCAAGTTTGTTCTTCTGGGCATTAGTCAGGGAACTCCTTTCTGTGGGTCCCTGTCCGCTGGCTCTTCCCAGATTCATTTTAAATGTCACGGGTGATGAATCACTTCCTGGGGATGCCCTTTCCTTAATGCACCATCCTCCGGGAACTGTTCTTTCCTGCTTTTCTCCATGGAAGTCTCCATTTGGGTCAAGGTCACACTGGGGATCTCAGCCTATTGAGACCAATCTCTTCTCTTTCCCAGAATCATTTTATGACTAAGACCAAAGACAGGCTCAGAGGCCCTGCACAGCAGGAAGGAAGCTCAGGAAATAGAAGCTAGGATGGTTAGGGGGAAACTAAGAAAGGTGGAGAGGGGAATGAAGAGATTTTTCCATAGCATATTATGTCTATAATGACTATTATTATCATTATGGTCAGTTGCGTCTCTCATGGCAATTTGTTTCTTGCCACTCTGTAATGGTGAGAGAATGGATGCAAACTTCCTAGCACTGGGCTTGACACAAGTTGGTGCTCAAGGAGAGTTTTCTTCTCTGTGTGTGTCTTCTTTCAGGCTTCTCTGTATCACTCACAGTGCCTTGAAGGAAGCTGATGCTGCATTCAATCTCTTGACTGAATAGAGATGCTTCATTCTGTTTGACTTAACCAGCAAGCAAGCTGTTCAAAAATGTTTCTCAGTTAAGAGCACTCTTTGTCAAGGAAGGGAAACCATGGCCATTCACATCACTGCATGGAAGGGTAGCAGGGGCCTGGATGTCTGCAAAGACAAGGACATCCCTGGAAAGCCACATGAATTTAGTCTTTCTGAATTTCTCAGTGGGTGTTGATAGTTGCTCCTTGCGTTACATATTCATCCACTTACTTCTACCCCTAATTGGCTGCCCTAAAAAATTTCACTTAGGACTCAGGACTTTCACTTGGGACTTCCCTGGTGGCTCAGACGGTAAAATGTCTGCCTACAATGCAGGAGACCCAGGTTCAATCCCTAGGTCGGGAAGATTTCCTGCAGATAGAAATGGCAACCCACTCCAGTATTCTTGCCTGGAAAATCCCATGGATGGAGGAGCCTAGTAGGCTACAGTCCATGGGGTTGCAAAAAGCCAGACACGACTGAGCAACTTCACTTTCACTTTCAAAAAATTTCATTCAGAGACCTCATAATACCTAGTGGCTAAGCAATGGCACCCCACTCCAGTACTCTTGCCTGGAAAATCCCATGGATGGAGGAGCCTGGTGAGCTACAGTCCATGGGGTCGCTAAGAGTTGGACATGGCTAAGTGACTTCACTTTCACTTTTCACTTTCATGCATTGGAGAAAGAAATGGCAACCCACTCCAGTGTTCTTGCCTGGAGAATCCCAGGGACGGGGGAGCCTGGTGGGCTGCCGTCTATGGGGTCACACAGAGTTGGACACGACTGAAGTGACAGCAGCAGCAAGCAAGATCCTGATCCCCCTCTTTTTTCAGAGAGCTGCCTTTCCAGACCTACTTCCTGCTGTTACTGGAAACACTGAAATGACCCACTCTGGCCAGATACTATAGTAACCATCTGCATTAGTTATTATACAACAGGAGGTCCTCATAAGGAACATGAAACTAACAAGCCACTGCCAACCAGAAGAATTCGGGAAAGGTCAAAAGAAGATACCCCATGTCCTACCAACCTCCCAGAATCCTCTTTGCTGGAATCCATCCTGGCTGAACAATGCCTCCTGTGTCACCAGGAAGGACCCTGAGTCAGAATGATTGGCCAGAGACAACCCGGAAACTAATCCCATCACCATAAAAAGCTGAAACTGCAAGCCACGTGGCAGAGCAGTCCTGCTGGACTCACTCATCCTCCTGCTCTCCGCTTGGACAGTCCTTCCCAACAAAGTCTCTTCCTTTGTCAGTACATGTGTCTCCTTGGGCAATTAATTTCTTAGTGTTAGATAAGAGTCCACTCTTGGGCCCTGGAAGAGGTCCCCCTTCCTGCAACACTGCCGCTCCAGGACCTCATCCAGCTGAAAAGAGAGACGTAATCCACAGAGAAGCATGGCTGCAATCAGAACCCAGGGCTCTGGACTCTCCACCCTGTCCTCTTACTATTTTACTTAACCTAGTGGCCCTCTTCTTTTAAAAATATGCAACCCATGAAATGTTCCATTTCTCTGTGTTCTTAGATGATCATTTCTTGGAAAAAGGGAATGAATCAAATTAATGTCTAATGAACTCAGCATAAATGACACCCCCCAGAGATATGGCCACTTTTCAAGGTCCCCTCTATGGGGTATCTCAGGTGCTACACTAGGTTGGACTGTGGCAGGAGGGGGTGTCTTTTGAGTAGGAGGATTCTTCCTGAGGGGTGAGAAGAAGCTGCAGGACACCTGGGAAGCTGGCTAAGCATCGGTGGAGGGTAGGATGGGCTCCAGATTTGAAAGCCCAGCTCATTTGTCAGTGGGTTACCATATAAGTGAAAGTGAAAGTCGCTCAGTTGTGTCCGACTCTTTGCAACCCCATGAACTATACAGTCCATGGAATTCTCCAGTCCAGAATACTGGAGTGGGTAGCCTTTCCCTTCTCCAGGGGATCTTCCCAACCAAGGGATTGAACCCAGGGCTCCTGCATTGCAGGCAGATTCTTTACCAGCTAAGCCACAAGGGAAGCCCAAGAATACTGGAGTGGGTAGCCTATCCCTTCTCCAGCGGATCTTCCTGACCCAGGGTCTCCTGCATTGCGGGTGGATTCTTTAACAACTAACCTAGGCAAGGGTGTATCAAAGTTTTTGTCTCATCATAATTTAGGCTGAATAGCCTTCTTGGCTCAGCTGCACTAGTTTGATCTGTTTATTGAAAGTGCAAGTCCCCAAACTGACCTGGTTGAACATTCTTTTTGATCATTCCTCAAGTCCCATCTCTGGAAGTAGAAGTGCCCTGTACAGACCACATTAAGAGCTTGAAACCAGACAGCCCTTGGTTCCCAATCTGGCTCTCCTGACCTACCAGCCAGATTAGCTTAGTAGGGATAATGACACCAGTCTTGAGGGGTTATTGTGGTGTGATTACATGTAATGTATGCATATACTAGGTATTCCATTGGAGAAGGAAATGGCTACCCACTCCAATATTCTTGCCTGGGCAATCCCATGGACAGAGGAGACTGGCAGGCTACAGTCCATGGGCTCCAAACAGTCAGACATGACTGCGACTGAGCATGCGTGCACTAGGTATTCCATGAGTGAGCGCTACTGTGGTCATGAATATTGTTAATTATATAATCTTGGGGAAGTTACTTAACCTCTTTGAGATTCTCCTCTGAAAAGTAGGGATAATGTTAGTTTTATTGTAGTCAAATTTATCAGCCTTTTGAAAAAGAAATTGTTTTGTACTCTGAAGCCTTGAAGATTCAAGCTTCCTATTACTTTTTTTAAACAGGGGTTTTGTTTTTAAAGAATATCTGTTTTGTTTTTTTTTTTAAGTTTATTTGTTTATATTTTTATTTTTGTCTGCATTGGTCTTCACTGCTGCCCGAGGGCTTTCTCTAGTTGCAGCGAGAGGGACCTACTTTTTTGGAGCACAGGCTCTACTTTTTTTGGGCTCAGGAGTTGTGGTGCCTGGGCTTAATTGTCCTGAAGCACGTGGGACCTTCCCGGATCAGGGAGTGAACCCATGTCCCCTGGATTGGAAGGCAGATTCTTAATCACTAGACCACCAGTGTGTGCTTAGTCACTCAGCCATGTCCAGCTCTTTAAAACCCAAAGGCAGCATGCCAGGCTCCTCTGTTCATGAAGATTCTCCAGGCAAGAATACTGGAATGGGTTGCCATGTCCTTCTCCAGGAGATCTGCCCAACCCAGGGGTAGAACCCAGGTTTCCTGCATTGCAAGTGGATTCTTTACTGTCTGAGCCACCAGGGAAGCCTAAGACTACTGGAGTGAGTAACTCAAGAACACTGGAGTGAGACCACCAGGGAAGCCCCTTTCTACTTTTATATTGATGTGTACCTTTCTTATCTTAAAAGTTCTTTATAGACATCAGCGTCACTTAGTAACCCAGAGTTTTGCTTGCATGCCTCCTATGATGACTGAAATATCTAGTGCCTGTCCTGGAATGGGCTATGTCTGTTTGTCCTCTATTCTATGGGAACCATGCCATAAAGCTTCATACTATCTCTATGAAATAGGTGTTAGAATTATTCCATTTTATAGGTGAGGAAGTTGCCTTATATGATTGTTTTTTGCTTACAGCAGACATGTTAACTTCTGTCTTGCCTCCTTTGACTATAAAAGGGTGAGAAAGCTAAATATTCATTCTTCCAGACTCCTCTGCAGCTAGAAGTGTCATCTGACAGTACTGATCAACCTAAATGAGAATCTTTAAATGCTTCAAGGAAAACTCTTGTTTTCTTAATAAAGTGAACTGTAATGACATCCCTTCTCCCTTCTGTCTTTCTGGAATGCAGATGTGATGCCTGGAGCAGGTGCAGTTATCCTGAGACCGTTAGGTGACCAAAGCCAACAAGCTAAGGATGGCAGAATGGAAAGATGGACTCAGAATTGCTGGTGGCATCACTGAAGTCTAACCCAGTAGAAAAATAACCATCTCCCTCCAGGTGTCTAACTCTAAAATGAAAAGCTCTATAGCATGCTGCGATTCATGGGGTCGCAAAGTCGGACACGACTGAGCGACTGAACTGAACTGAACTGAACTGATGGACATCTTGGAGGGAGTTGCAAGAGCCCACCTTAAGCCAAGAGGGGATCACAGAACTTCTTGGCTTTGTCTCAGGGCAGACAGAAAGGGGCAGCTGAGCATATGAGGACATTTGCTTTCTTTGCCTCATTGGGAATTTTGAACGCATTACTAAAACAAGCTCCACAGAGGGACCTGCTTTGAGCTGTCCACCAGGGTGGTGCTGATACTTCATGTTATGGAGCTGAGCTAGTGAGAAACCTGGGTGCTGTGCCTGCAACTGCCACAGCGTGGCAGCAGCAAAAAGAGAGGACAAGGTGTGGGGTGTGTGTGTGTGTGTGTGTACCATTCCAGTAATTTATGCCTGACACCTGGGAGGACTCACTGGCCAGGACATTTCCAAATATTCTTTGCTAAGAAGGGAGAACAGGAATCTGGTGGGGATGGAAGGCTAAGAATTCTTGTGGGATCCCAGGTCAACTGTGAGAGAGCTTAACTGGTTTTCTAGTCCACTTGGTTCAATGTGGGGCACCACAGGGGATCTAGGAAGACTGATCACGTGATTTGGTTCTGCTCTTTCAGGTAAGTGAGGAATAAAATTCTGAAGTATCCCAAGGAACTGTCTCATCAACGGTCTTCTGGGGCAGTTCTCCTGAGAGCACATCTGGATGTCAGAGATGCCTCCAGGCTTCGATTTTTCTTTTCAGGACTCCAAGAATTAGACCTTTCGCTCAACTTTTTTGCTCTCCTGTCTTGTCACATATTTTTTCCCCTCACCTCTCATCCCTCAGTAAATGGACAATCCTAAGCACCTTTTTTTTTTTTTGGCTGATATTAACTACAGAGAAACTGACTTGGATAAAAACAAAACAAAAAACAAACATAGGTCAGTTGCTAAGTTACATGAAGCCTTAAAAGCTTTTGAGAAATAGCTGGTACTGATCTTGGTTGAAATCTAAATGCAACTTCTTTTGACTTCACTTAACCCCTTTCTGACCCTTTCACTGGCCCATCTCTTGGATTTCTTTTTCATCCCATGAATTCTTTTTTGATTCACTGAACTGGTGCTTCTGTATCTCCCAACCTCCTGCTTATTCACCCTTCGCCTGTAGGAAGGGGGCATTCTACTTTATAGAAAGTGTGAGGTTCTGAGGTTGATCCTAGATGACTTTTGGGAAGAGGAGTGTACTTGGTTCTTATCTGCTCATCCTGGGCTCTTTCTTGGAGTCCTATACCATGCTTATAAATGGATATATCTTTTTATTTGGGAGTTCATGACTTATGCTTGATAACTTAAACAGAGAGTTTTAAAGAACTATATATTTAATTCTGTTTCATTTTTCCTATTATCAAATTACCAGACTTTGCCCACCTTTTATTTTTTTGCCTATCTTTCAATTTGCCATTCAGGTTCCATCTTTTCTGTGAAGATATTCCAAGAAGTCTAATGCAGAAGAACACCTCCTTTCTGCCCATAGACTCAGGATACGCAAGATCACTTGATAAATTGCTTCTCTATTACATGGCTCCCAACCAGAATGTCTCTCTAGCTAATCAGGAATTCACAGATACTCCGCAGGTAATCGTGTTAAGAGAATTTTGAAACATTCTGGATACCAGCGCTATAAATCTTGAGATGAGTAAAAGAAATATTTAATCATAATTTAGGTACAACCCCCAGACTTATTGTGTCCACTCATCCTGCCTTCTGTTGCCTCCAATATGCTGTCTACTAACCCATCTGCTCTTATCAGCCTTCCACCTACTTCACTTGACCCTTGAGTCTTTTAGGTTTTCTTCTAGTCACCAAGTTATGCGTTATTATATCTACAGGTCCACTTTCCTCAGGGACAGGACTCTCCTTTCCTTTCAAGGGTGGGCTCCCTAGGCTCTCTTTACAGAATTCATTTCTCTGGCACACAGACAAGCTGTCCTCCATTGGACGTCTGTGGGGGTGATTTTCCAATCACGGTCTGTTTGAGAACTTCACCTGCATAGAACTCTGGATTGAACAAAAGCTTCATTAGTGAGTGCTTATCTATTATGCAAAGGATTCCTTTAAATAGAAAATTCCCAGAATGGATTTGAAATAGGTTTAATTTAACCCCAGTCCAAATGTATACCCCATTCAATAACACACTGATTGTTGAGGATGAGGTACACTTGTGCTTATATATAGACTAATTGCTTGTTTGTCCTTCTAACCCCCCTACTTCTTACCTAGTAGAGCACACTTCTTCTTTCAAATCCTTCAAGATTCACTTCTGTGGGAAGGCTATTTTCTGATGAAAAGGAGTGCCTTGGGGAAGACCCAGCTTAGTCTCGTTGTCACTATTTCCCATAATGAAAGAGAGGAAGTTATCTCTATCAAGTTAGCTCTATCCACCTTGTCAAGACCCACAGCCTCTCACATCTCTTTTCAGATTCTGTGTCTCTGTCTCTCTTTATATATCTCTCAGCATAGCCAATCAGCAATTTTAAAGTTCACAACTGATTTTCATCTAGGTCTCTGATTCCCCACTACCGAGATCGTGTTCACCTTACACATGGTGTTTGAAATAAAGAGAGAAAGACTACGGTCTCATTGCCTACACCCATGATCAAAACTAGGTTAAAGGAACTTTTCCTCCCTCCTGCTGAAACTTTACCTGAAATTCCACACGGAGCAGCACCGCATATTCCCGGGTATCCAACCTGTGGTTCTCATGCTATGGCTGTGTCTTTAGGATTCTGGCTAATCTGGTGAGAAACGAAGGTAATTGGAAGAAAAAGTTCAGATTGTCTATACAAGTGTTGCCTGAGTGTTTCATTACCTACTGGATGTTTTGGATGAGGGTCTATCCATAGGTGTTTGTTAAAGAACTTTCTCGAAGAGTGGTGTCACTAATCGTTACCCAAGCCTCCTAACTGGTCTTTCTAAAGCTTTACCTCTCTTTTTTCACTAAAATTTCTCCTTTTAGCTAGGCATCTCCGACTTTAATTTGCGTATGAATCATCTGCGGAGCTTGTTAAAATGCAGATTCTGATTTAGTACGTTTGGGATGGGAATGGAATTTTTTTTTTTTTAACCTCTAACAAGCTCCCATGTGATCTTGATGATGTTGACCTGCGGGCCACACTTTGAGGGGTGAGGCTCTAGAAACTGCTGGATGAACCTTCTAAATGTGAACCTGATCCTGTCACTTTCCTACTTGAAATCCATCCACAAACTCCATCACTTCCAAAGTTAAACCCCAAATCCTTAGATGACATATGGGTCTTTATCTTCCGCTCCTTGCCTATCTTTCCAGCTTTATCTGTCACTCTTGTTGTTTCCAGAAGTGGTCATGCCCCTCCTCACTTGGGCACAGCTTGTGGACCCCACTGGTCCAGCAGATTTCCACCCACCCTTTTAGATTCATCTCGTACTTACCTGTTCTCGGAATCCTCATCTGTTACCTCAAGGCTTCTTTGCTCCTCCATGCTCCCCAAGCACTGACTGTGAATTCAGTTACATATTGTATGCCAGGAAAGTTTGGTCTCCAATTCTTCCTCCCTGTTAGACTGTCAGTTCCTATAGGGGCATCATTTTCTATTCTCTTTATCTCAGACTCTCTATACCCTAGCACAGTGTTCGGCGCATTTAATAAAGACTTGAGTGAAGGCAGACATGAGTTTGTAGTGTTCCTTTCATGGTACTTGCTCAGCCAAGATCAACCTGTCTCTGGTTCTTGTCTGCCAAGCTTGAGGTCTCGGAAATCTGTGTTCAACCCTCTGTCTGGGGAGATGAATCTGATGCCTACAAGTCATGTCTAATCCCATGGTCTGAACATTAGCAGCAGTTTAAGTCATTGCTGTTGCTTGGAAAATGCTAATTAATCAACATGATTTGTCTGGTGCTCAAGGGAAAAAGTCAAACTGTTTTAAAAGCAGCATTTACCTCAGGTAAGTGACTTCTGTTAACTAAGGCAGGAGGTCTCAACCCAGTCTGCCCACTGGAACCACTTGGGAATCTTGTAAAACCCACTGTTGCCTTGGCCCAGCCCCTAGGAATTCTGACTTAATTGGCCTGGAGGTAAGGTGTGGCATCAACAGTTTAAAGAACTACCACTAACTATCACTGTACCAAATTAGGCATCATAACTCTTCTCTTTTTTTAAAAAATATTTTATTGGAGTATAGTTGCTTTACAAAATTGTGTTAGCTTTTGCTATACAACAAAGTGAATCGGTCACACATACATACATCCCTCTTTTTTTTATTTCCTTCCCATTTAGGTCACCGCAGAGCACTGCTATAACTCTTCTCTAAAAGAGCTGCCACTTATCTGATGGATTATCCAACCATTGTTCTTCCTCCTTGTTGTTGTTGGTCAGTCACTAAGTTGCTTCCAACTCTTTGTGACTCCATGGACTGTAGTTAAACTGCATGCTAGACTCCATGGGGTTCTCCAGGCAAGAATACTGGAGTGGGTTGCTGTTTCCTTCTCCAGGGGATCTTTCTGGACCAGGGATCAAACCGATGTCTCCTGCATTCCCTACTGAGCCACCAGGGAAGCCCCTTGTTCCTCCTTAGAAACTCCTGCTGTAAATTTCTTCTTGACATAGTTAGCAAAGGTGATAAATTTCTTATTGCAGCTTATTCAGTAGCTCTCACTTGTAGGTATGCTCTATGAAGTCTGTAATCTTACTAAGAGGACTTTTGAATTAAAACTCTTGCTCATCAACTCCAAATGACTTTGAATCAGAAAGAGGGGAAATCGGCGTTGTGGTGTTTTATATCAACTATGGAAGTGTTCTCTGCTTATCTCTAAAATGGACACAGGTAAAGGAGAAGTTCAGCTGAGGGCAGGGGTAAAGCTTTTAAGTTTTCCCTGGCTTAGTTTGGATGGAGTGATTTCGCTGAAGCATTGTGCAGTTAGAGCCCCAAGATATGATTTTGGAATCAGCTATAATTTTGAAAAACAGCTGCTCATGATATTCCTCCCTTGGCACAAAGAATGAACAAGAAAGCTTACAGAATCCGTGGTGCTTTTATAGTGGGTGGGCTTCCCTGATGGCTCAGATGGTAAAGAACCCACCTGCAACGCAGGAGACCTGGATTTGATCCCTGCGTTGGGAAGATCCTTTTTCCTTCAGAGGGGATGGGGTTCTTGTTTCTGTTCTTTTTTTGTTTTGTTTTTTGGCCACACCACACAGCATGAGGGATCTTAGTTTTCTGACCAGGGATTGAACCCTGTGCCCTCTGCATCCCTGCATTGGAAGTGGGGAATCTTAACTATTGGATCACCAGGGAAGTCCCAAGGGGATGGGTTTTGATGGGGCCTGGTCTGAGAAGGTACCCTTTACCCCTGCTCTCCTATAGTTGGCATATATTCAGGGTCCTGGGAGCCACCATCCCAATAAAGGGGAATTTGAAGGCCATCCATAAACAGCAGCCAAGAGCATCCTTGTATGTTTCCTAAGGCTGTAATACTTTCAGATATCAAACACATTGCTGCAAAAGCTCAGTGTGAGGGATAGGACAAAGGCTGGTAAACTCTTGGTCAACATTTGGTAGTTTAAAGTCACTCATATTACCTGCTGCTGCTGCTGCTAATTCGCTTCAGTCGTGTCTGACTCTGTGCGACCCCATAGACAGCAGACCACCAGGGTCCCCTGTCCCTGGGATTCTCCAGGCAAGAACGCTGGAGTGGGTTGCCATTTCCTTCTCCAATGCATGAAAGTGAAAAGTGAAAGTGAAGTCGCTCAGTCGTGTCCGACTCTTCGCAGCCCCATAGACTGCAGCCTACCAGGTTCCTCCATCCATGGGATTTTTTCCAGGCAAGAGTACTGGAGTGGAGTGTCATTGCCTTCTCCGCTCATATTACCTAGTCTGGTTCAAAGGAGGGTTAGCTTTTGGGCTCATATATATTCCAAGAAGATTTCCTACCTCTGGCTTATAAAGGTGACTTCTGAATAAGATCAAGGGTTTTGATGTGGTTTTGACTCAGGCTGGTAGCACCTTCATGACCCCAGAAAAAGTTGAGATTTTTTTCCTGAGCAGTTTATAGGAAAAATTTAAATGTAACCTCACTAGATATAATTTGCTTGAAAGTAGGGGGCTATTTTGTTCTTTTCCCTATTCTTTTTTCACCCCTTCCCCACTTTGCTTTGTATATTAGGGATTCTCATAAATGATAGTAAATAATTACAGCTAAAATTTCTGAGCACTTATTAGTTTTCAGCCTCACTGTGTGGCACATGGGATCTTAGTACCCCAACCTCATCAATCCTGTGCCACCCCCCACCGGGCATTGGAAGGGTGGTGTCTTAACCACTGGACCTCCAGGGAAGTCCTGCCTGGTATATCTTAAATGGTCCTAGGAATATCTCAACTAGCGTCATGGGGTGGGGAAGGTGATTTGTGGAAATTCAGATTTCTGGGCTTGATTCCCACGAGATTCAGATTCAGTTGATTTGGTGTCAGACCCGGTAGTCTTTAGCATCCCAGTCACAAGCTTGTTGAGTTGTTCGGCACAACAACCCAGCGCTCTCTCTTGGTAGCCTCATCTTTGTCTCATGCAACGGTGGTCAGGACACCTTGAATGGTTCAAACCTCATGAGCCCAGACTTTCTGTAGCAACATGAAGCCCTCTACACATGAAGAGGAGTTCTTGTATAACACAAATACATTTCACCTCCATCTCCTATGAGGCAGCTAGCTTCACCTGTTTACTGAAGTGGCCCACCTCCCTCACTCATATCAGTATTAATGTATAATTCACATACAATGAGTGAAAGCTCTTGGAATATATCAAGTTTCTCTACCACTGTAAACTATGCTCTTGTTCGTACGCTCCAAGTGTGGCATTTCCATAGCCTTAAATAGTTCTCCTGCATCACTTCATAAAGGTGTTGGCCCAGATTCTCAGGTAATGTGAGCTTATTCTTTCCTGCAAGTTCTAGAATATGACTTAAGGAAGAATCTGAGACTTGGAGCAATGGAAGGAAACTCTGGAATCCTTTTCGGACTTCCCACCTGCCCCGTGCCCAATGGAAGGGAATGTCTGTAATTGTTTGCTCCATTAGGGGGCGCTCATCCTCTCCCGCGACTGGATACAGCTGGTTGACAGCTGTAGTTATTCCTTTAAAAATATATCTTTATATAAATATATAAAATATATTATATATATGCAGGAGATGTGGCTTTGATCCCTGGATTGGGAAGATCCTCTGGAGAAGAAAAATGCAACCCACCCTAGTATTCTTGCCTGGGAAATTTTGCCTGGTGGGCTATGGTCCATGGGGTCTCAAAGAATCGGACACGACTTAGCAACTGAACAACAACAACAACGGGCTGAGCTGCTCCTCAGCACGTGTGATCCCTCAGTCAGGGATCGAACTCGCGTCTCCAGCATTGGCAGGTGGATTCTTTACCACTGAGCCACCTGGGAAGCCCGATTTCTTTCTTTCTTCCTTTTATTATTTTTCATTTGTATTTTAAAAATTGAAGCATAGCTGATTTATTAAAATGTTTCAGGTGTGAGCAAAGTGATTCAGTTACACATATAAACATATCTATTCTTTTTCCGATTCTTTTTCATTATATTATTACAAGATATTGAATATATTTCCATGTGCTATAACAGTAGGTCCTTGTTTATTTCACATATAGTGACATGTATCTATTAGTCTCCAACTCCTCATTTATCCCTTCCAATGTTGTTTTTCTTATAGGTGGCTCTCACCTGCCAGAAACAGAAATGATTTAAAAAATAAACAAACATACTTAATAAGTGAAAATTATCACTAGAGACCACCATTTTCTTCTTTTCTTAAATCAAGATTTCTTAACACTTAAGGTTTCCTAAGAAAACGTCCCTGTAAAATCAGCAGCTATAGGGGAAATATAGGTCTGCATTCTGAGTTTTCTGACTGAGGAGTAAGGCAAGAGGAAACTCAGTTTTCTGAGCCCTGAATTTGATTTTAAGCCCTTTGACGCCATCTATGTCCTCTTCCCTCCCTCTCCTAAGACACGCCTTGAGTCCTTGAAAACCCAGTGTGTACTCACAGTGAGCTATTAAGAGACTCAAGAAAGCTATGACGTTGAACCCAGGAACTTGCCAACTTTCTACCATTTTTGATTATAAGAAGGTCATTTTGTACGGTCCAATGTACCATTTAGTTTTCCAGATTTGACCCATTTCTTCTCGGGCCTCTCCCAGCAGATCTGTTGAGTAATCCTTTCCCAGAAATAGAATCTTTCCATTTCGAGGGGCTCAGAGAAGTCTCGAGTCCTAGATAGGGAAGTGTGTATGTGTTTGTGCCTGTGTGTGCTCAGCCATGTCTAATTCTTAGTGGTCCCATGGACTGTAGCCCGCCAGGCTCCTCTGTCCATGGAATTTTCCAGGCAAGAATACTGGAGTGGGTTGCCATTTTTTACTTCAGGGGATCTTCCTGACCCAGGGATCGAACCCACATCCCTTGCATTTCCTGCATTGGCAGGCGGATGCTTTACCACTGAGCCACCAGGGAAGCCTGGGTAGAGAAATGTGGCCTCATCTTACCTCCGCAGCCAAGCTTTTCATAGTTGCTACCAGAACCTAAGTCCAAGGACCAGCCCTCCCCCCACCCCAGGTATCCATCAAGGAAGAGCCTGTTTCATCATTCACAATGGATAAATCATGACTGACATGTGAACTGTTAAAGAAAAAGTATGCATGACCCTTGTTGGTGATGATAAGGAAGCCTTTATTCAAAGGGGTTATTACAGTGAGTTTTTTAAAAAATTCCATTTATATATTTATTTTTAACCCCCAAAACGTCTTGTATTGTGGTACAGCTGATTAACAGTGGGGTTTTGCAGGATGAGAGAGAGACTGGGTTCAGCTCTGAAAACAAGGAGAAGTAGGGATTTCTAACCAAGGAGGAGGGTTGATGGGGGAGGTCAATGGAAGAAAAATTACTAAAAGAAAACATCAGGAAGAGCTGGGTTCTTGCTAAACTGACCTCACAGGGTCATTGCTGAAGGCAGGCTGGGGTGAGTGGATGTTGCTCAGGGGCTTGATGGGGACAACGAAATTTGTTCAGATATTGAAGGTAGGGATTCACTCTAAACTGACGGAGCAGGATTCCTGCTAAAACTGTATCTATTAGGACAGAGATGGAAGCCCAATTTTGGGCCTAGCTGAGCAGAGGGCTCAGGGAAACCTGGTTAAATTTGGTCAAAGAGAGATTCTTTGAATGTGAGTGGGTAACTGTGTTTCTTGCAGCCAGGGGTCCAGGTTCTCTCCCAAGCACTGTTGTGAATTTGCAGCCCGAGCCGTCCTGTCTCCTGAATGCATTTCTGCAGCCACCCCAATACATCTGTTGTTGTTGTTTCTTCTCTAAGTCATGTCCTGCTCTTTGCGACCTCATGG
This sequence comes from Budorcas taxicolor, assembly GCF_023091745.1. Classification (NCBI taxonomy): domain Eukaryota; kingdom Metazoa; phylum Chordata; class Mammalia; order Artiodactyla; family Bovidae; genus Budorcas; species Budorcas taxicolor. Next base: position 12,269,022 of record NC_068917.1, on the reverse strand, counting down.
ACTGTAGCCCACCACGCTCCTCTGTCCATAGGATTTCCCAGGCAAGAGTACTGGAGTGGGTTATCATTTCCTTTTCCAGGGGATCTTCCCAACCCAGGAACTGAATCTGCGTCCCCTGCATTGGCAGGTGGCTTCTTTACTGCTGAGCCACCAGGGAAGCCCCCCTGCCCCAGTACATCTACACTTGACTAAAATCAGGATTTAAGTTGGACAATGGTTCAGCGCTTCTTCTGAGCTAGAAAAACTGATACATACATATATTTTTTGGAGTAGAGAAAGGTTTATTGCAGGGCCAAGCAAGGAGAACCAGTGGCCCATGCCCCAAATCTGATTATTTTCAAACTATTAATGTTCACACAAGACTAGGGGCCAGGGGCTCTGTCCACCTGATGTGAAAACAACTGTTTTTCATTCTAGCAATTGATCAGCTCTGTGAGGAAAAAAATCACAAAGGCTGTTTAAATTTTAGTCAAAAACAGTCAATCTATTGACCCTGGTTAACATATGTGTTTCCTGGAAGGCCAAGAGATGAATTTTCATTGTCATCCCATCTGAAAGAAGGGACATGTCAGTTTCTGCCTGCTGAAGTCTGCCTTAGAAAATTCACGCCTGCCACTGGCCCTCAAACTGCAGGACAAGCTGCCAGAGGCTGTCACAGGTTACTGATCCTGTGCTCAGAGATGGGGGCCTGAGAGCCCCAGCCGAGCCACTCGGTGGGAACCTTACCCTCTCTCCTTTGTGACCTTCTGCACACACACAGGGCTGGTACACACGTAGACACAAACACAGAGATCACCGCAGACCTACACAGACCCACACTCACACCACGGGCGCTGCCACAGACCCCTACTGCTAGCAGCACGGGAGTCGTGAGAGAAGAGCAGTCGAATCCAGTCTCAGCTTAATCAACAGGCAAGCTCTCAAACGGAGTAAGTAAAGGTCTGGGCAGTCGAAGATCTGAATCTACGGCAGATCTGAATCCAAATCCACAGTGTGAGACTCTGGGGGCAGTAACATCACCTCTCTGTGTCTCAGTGTTTCTGTCTGTACAAGGTGAGTGTTGAAATAGCACAGTAGTTCTCAACCTTTAATGTGGAGTCCTATCCCAAGGCTGGGGCTTCCCAGGTGGTGCTAGTGGTAAAGAACCCGCCTGCCAGTGCAGGAGATGCAAGAGGTTCGATCCCTGGGTCGAGAAGTTCCCCTGGAGAAGAAAATGGCGACCCACTTCAGTATTCCTGCCTGGAGAATTCCATGGGCAGAGGAGCCTGGTGGGCTAGAGTCCATGGAGTCGCAAAGAGTTGGATATGAGTGAAGCACCTGAGCCAAGGCCGTAAGTGTGAGGACTTGCACTAGGGCCACAGAAGCTGAGCCCAGAAAGAAGGTCATCTCCAGAACTGACTGAACCCCTTTGTAACTGTTGCCAAAAGCCCCCCTGATTATCACCAGCAGGTTTCCTGATCCCATATTAGTCAAAAATGCCCGCCCCCAGTACTCATCCTATAGCATCCTAACCAGTCACCTAAGGCCACTCTTTCAGCAGGAATTTTCTCTGTCTTGAGGCTATAAAAACTGGCTGCTGCTGCTGCTGCTAAGTCACTCCAGTTGAGTCCGACTCTGTGTGACCCCATAGATGGCAGCCCACCAGGCTTCTCTGCCCCTGGGATTCTCCAGGCAAGAATGCTGGAGTGGGTTGCCATTTCCTTCTCCAGTAAAAACTGGCTACTAACCCATGAAAAGCATCTGCTCTTCCCTGAGCCACCGCTGTTCTAACAGTGTCCTGTTGACTCTCCCTGATCTGTCAGGAGTTCAACCCACGGGGCTCTCAGTGCCTACGTTATCTCTACTCTCTGTTTAGTAAACTCACTCCTGTCTGCAATACTCCATGTCTGGGAATTCTTTTCCAGCTCATGTTCAGACCGCCATGACATTTAACTCTAGTCCAAATCACCTGGAAGGCTTATTAAAACAGAGTGCTTGGGCCTCATCCTAGGGTTTTTGACTCAGTCTGGGTGGGGCTCTCTAACTTGCATTTTTAACAAGTTTCTAGCTGATGCTGGTCAGGAGGACCACACTTGGAGAAGCAGAGGAGTAGAGAAACTCTCTTGTTTTTATTAGATCTGAAAAATTTCAACTCTGGACTGACGTCAGGACTAAATGTAAGTTGTCTCGGTTCTCAACCAAAGCTTATTCTGCCTGCAGGGGCCATTCGACAAGGTCTAGAGACATTTTTGATTGTCTTGGAATCAGGATGTGTTGCTCCTGGCCTCTAGTAAGTAGATTCCTGAGATGCTGTTCAACATTTGAAAATGTAGTGAGGACAGTCCTCACTACAAAGAATTATCTCGTTTAGAATATCACTGGAAAAAGCCGAGGCCCTTTCAAAGATTTTTCTTTTTTTTTTATATGGACCATTTCTAAAGTCTTTATATTGAACTTGTTATGATATTGCTTCTGTTTCTAGGTTTTGATTTTTTTGGCTGTGAGGCAGGTGGGACCTGAACCCGCGCCTGGTGCACTGAGAGGTGAAGTCCCAAGCACTGGACTGCCAGGGAAGTCCGGAGAAACCCTGCTCCAAGTGATCCAACTGGGCAAGGTTTGGATTTGTATAAAAATGGTGGACGTTGGAATACATCTCAGGGGACGATTGATGTTGACTTTTCATTTCTGGGAAGGAAAAGATCCTCAAAAACTACCTGACATTCTCCAGAGCTAGATTCTGCTCCTTGCTCCTGGACGTCACTCAAGGATGAGCAAGACAGTTACGCCTCTCAGGAAGCTTGCAGATCTCAGATCCCAGGGCAGCCGCCCAACAAAGCACCAGGGCTGGCTCCCAGCGGGGCATATTCCCAGAGCAACATCCATCCGGGATCTGCATCCGGCAGGCCTTGCTCTAGCTTAGGATGGCATAGGTATTGATTACACCGTATTCCCATTCTCTGCTTCCAACCCATGGGCTAACGAATGAGGGCAGTCCTTGTGGGTTCTGATTAGAATCTTCACATATCCGTCCCTAAATTTGCAGAATATCATAAGCAAGAAAGACTGTGTGTGTGTGTGTGTGTGTGTGTGTGTGTGGTGAGAACCAGATATTCGAACCATTCCCTATTTCTGCACCTCATCCTGCCAATTACAATCTGCTTGGTGGTGTGAAACTGACAGCCCGCAGCAGTGATGGAGACAGGAGAACGCTGAACGAGGGCTTTGTGCATTCTCAGCTTTAGAGAGAATGTTCAGTGGGGCGGACAGGCATGTAACTGGCAGGTTTAGGAATCAGTAAAAACCAAGAACTGGAAGTCCTAATTTATCGTCTGTTTCAGTACAAGGCTAGACACAGGCTATTTAATATAATGCATTGTTTACAAGTGGAGGAGAGTGGAAGTTATTGATGCATTACAAATGCAGGCAAATGCATCTCATAAGCCAAGGGGTAGGTAATAACAATTGCAGGAGACTAAATTTGACTTTAATCCCCTGAAGAATGGCATGCATACAGCTTAAAATGATAAAAGCTGGAGGGGGTGTGGGGAGAGGGAAAGAGGGAGGGAGGAGATCAAGGGAGACAGAAGGAGACAGAGTGGGTGGGTGGGGGGGAGAGAGACAGAAAAAGATAGAGAAAGGAGAGCAGGCTTTCTCCTGGGATTATGCATTTCTCGATTAGGAAATAGAGTGGAAATTGAAGGGAAGATTTTTTTAAACCTTGTTTGGATAAACAAGCATCACGCTTGGCAGAGTGTTTTCAGTAGCAGGTCTGGCGTCATGGTCAAGCAGCTTGGAGTGATTTAAAGACCTGCCAGTCCCTGAGATAACCCCCAAAGGCACACACAGAAAACAAGTCTTCGTTTGATCAGTGCGTGTAGGCTGTTCTGTGTCCCCCATCCGGGGGTCATTAGCGCCACAGCCACACTGGCTGGGTGTAAACAAACTTGCCCAGCCTTTGTGGTTAAAATTCCCCACTGTTGACACTTAGTGCCCAATTCTTCGGACACGGTCGATGTCCCGTGAACGTTGGCTGAGTGGACATGGGGTGATGCAGACGCCCAGAAAGAAATGATATAGCTAGACTCCATATTTCAGAGTCCCTGCAGGGACTGTGGCTTTGGAGTTAGTAAAACTGAGTCTGCCCCGCACCCACCCTGAAATCTCCTCTGCCAGATTATTGACTGCAGCTGCTGCTGCTTAGGCGCTCAGTCCTGTCCAACTCTTTGAGATCCCGTGGACTGTAGCCTGTCAGGCTCCTCTGTCCATGGGATTCTCCAGGCAAGAACACTGGAATGGGTTGCCATTTCCTTCTCCAGGGGATCTTTCCGACCCAGGGATCGAACCCACGTCTTCTGCATTGTCTTTACCACAGAGCCATCCAGGAAGCCCACTGTGTGGCAAGCACTGTGCTAAAACATCCATGTAGCGTCTCTCTCTTTATGCTCCTCTCCAACTTCAGAGGCAGCAAGCATCATTTATTTTTAAAGATGTGGAGATTGAGGCATGGAGAGTTTTCACAGCTGGTGCTGCTGGGGGAGGCTGGCTCTGCAGGGCATCCTTGTCACTGCTGAGGATGTTCTTCATGTGGACCCGAAGCTGGCCTCCCTTTCCCACCCAGCAGTCCCCGTGGGCTAGTGTGCCCAATGCCGGATTTCCACTATCCACACGGTTCACATTTGCCTAGTTTATGGATGTGTTTGCAGTGCACCATCTGCCTTTTCTGGTGATCCAGTGGCAAACATAGGGAGAAAGGAGGCTGGCACTGAAGGTCTTTCTATGAGGGCTTTCTGAGTGTGGAGCCAAGTGCATCCAGCCTGGGTCATGGAGCACGGAGGCCCTGCTCATCGCTGCAAGAACCCACTGTTTGTGGATCAGTCCGGGAGAAAGAAATGAACTTACTCTGGAGGACAAACAGTGGTCTCAGTGACCCCATCTGTGTGCTTAAGCCGATTGAATCCTGAAGGGAGCCCGTAATGTCACCTCTCTAGGCGAACCCCAATCTGGTAGGTCCTCAGTGAACATTTGTTGAGTATCTCATCAGACAGCATTCTGGCTGATGGTTATGCTGCCAGCCCGTGTCCTCGGAAAGGCTAAGCCTGGAGAGAGAAAACATTTTTTTTTTATTTGGAAGAATGATCTTGACCACTTGCCTCAGACTTTGGGTAATTAGACCTCATCATCTGAAGTACTATGTCCTTGCAGCTGGTTTGTATTTTGGGGCTTTGTGTCTTCTGGGTGTTTGCCCTTGAGGCACAATGGGGCTCATCCCTGGTTTTCTATGGGAACCTGTGGGCAAGTCAGCTCCTCTCTCTGGGATGTGTAAGACTTCCCTGGATGTTTCAAAGAGAGAAGCTGAACTATTCCGTGGTTGGCAAGCCCCGTCCATTTTGATTATTTCCTTTTCTTTCTGAGAGCCAGTTCTTTCTCTGTGTTTTTTTTTTTTAATTTATTGGAGTACAGTTGATTGATAATGTGTTAGTTTCTGCTGCACACCAAAGTGAATCATATATATGTATATACACACATATATCCACTCTTTTTTTAGGTTCTTTCCCCATGTAGATCATTGCAGAGTACTGAGTGGAGTTCCCTTTGCTATTGACATACGTGTGTGAGCAGTCAGTCAAGTTCGACTCTGCAACCCCGTCGACTATAGTCCACCAGGCTCCTCTCTTCATGAAATTTTCCAGGCAAGAATATTGGAGTGGGCTGCCATTTCCTTCTCCATGGGATCTTCCCAACCGAGGGATCGAACTTGCATCTCTTGCATCACCTGCACTGGCAGGAGGGTTCTTTACCAGCTGAGCCAGTGGGGAAATGCTGTTGACACATGTGTGTGTGTGTTAGGCACTTAGTCATGTACGACTCTTTGCAACCCCATAGGCTGGAGCCCACCAGACTCCTCCGTCGGTGGAATTCTCTAGGCAAGAATACTGCAGTGGGTTGCAATTCCCTTCACCAGGGGATCTTCCCAACCCAGGAATGAACCCGGGTCTCCTGCATTGCAGGCAGATTCTTTACTGTTTGAGCCACCAGCGAAACCCCTATTGACATATACATACTACTATATATATATATATATATATATATATATATATGTAAAATAGATAACTAATAAGGACCTACTGTAGAGCCAGTTCTTCTAATTGCACCTTTTCACAGTCTAACAGGCTTGAAAAATTAGAGGAATCTTTGTCCTCGCTCCTGACTCTTATATCCCAACCAACTGTCCTTTCTAGTGACTTTATCTCGGAAGTGTCTCCTAGGCCAGTCTGGCCTTCACGATTGCTCACTCATGCAATGACAGGAAACTCTGAACTGGCTTTGTTGCCCCCAGCTCTCAATCCAGTTTGCCCCTGCAGAGCCAGAGAGCTTCCAAATGCAGTGTTTACTGGTGACAATGAGCAGAACACCTTTTACCAAGGAATGACAAGGGAGGTGCGATGAAGTTTTGTGATAGTATGGGTACATGATAAGGGATGCAGACATCATGGTAGCTGGATCGCTTAATGAGCACCTACTATGTGTCAGACTGCTTCAAATGCTAGTCATACATAATTTATTTTTTTTTAATTTCTTGATAGGGATCATTTTCAAAGTCTTTAGGTATTTGTTACAACATCATTTCTGTTTTATGCTTTGGTTTTCTGGCCACAAGGCATGCAGGATACCTGACCAGGGAATGAACCCTCACCTCCCGCATTGGAAGACAAAGTCTTAAACTGCCAGGAAGTCCCCACAATTTCTAATCTTTGTTAACAGGCTTGATGCTTCTATTGTCATCTCAGTGGTAAAGAAGGCTCCTGCCAATGCAGGAGACATGGGTTTGATTCCTGGGTGGGGAAGATCCCCTGCAGAAGGGAATGGCACCCACCCCAGTATTCTTGCCTGGAGAATTCCATGGACAGAGGAGCCTGGTGGGCTACAGTCCATGGGGTTGCAAAGAGCCGGACACAACTGAATGACCAACACTTTCACCTTTTTATGGGACCATCAGCTGTATTTTGTTTTTCTCTTTTTTAAAAATATTTTTTGGCCACATCACACAGTGTATGGGATCTTAGTTCCCTGACCAGGAATAGGATCTACCCCCCTTGCCTTGGCAGCACAGAATCTTAGCCACTGAACTTCCAGGGAAATCCCCATCATGTGTATTTTGATAAAAATACTGTTTTATAGACTCAGGGTCCAAACTTTCTTGTAGGATTGTAACAAGGTTGCTCAGATTGAGATCTAAACTGGATCAGGGGGAAAATATTCTTTTATCTACATACATTTGATCGTCAAATACAGTTTCCGCCTATGGTAACCCACCCTCAACCAATCCTTAGAAAGTGAAAGTCTATAAAGGCAAAAAAATATGATTTGTTTTTTAAAGCTCATGTATCGTTGAAATGTTTCAGTTCATAATTGAGTTCTTGATACAATAACAGTGTTTTACTATAGTCAGAATGCAAGGAGAATCCAGTGTGGCTGGGGACAAATCTGGTAAATTTGTTCTAACACAACAGAGAATGTGAAATGGTCAAAGAATCAAATTGAGCGGACTTCCCTGGTGGTCCAGTGGTTAAGAAGAAGCTCCACCTGCTAATGCAAGGAACGTAGGTTTGATCCCCGGTCTATGAAGATCCCACATGCTGTGGGGCAGCTAAGCCCATGCACCAAAACTACTGAGCCTGAGCACCCTAGAGCCTGTACTCTGCAACGAGAAGCCACCAGCGGGATAAGACCGTGCACTGCAACTAGAGAGTAACCCCACTCGCCACAACTAGAGAAAACCCGCTCACAGCAACGAAGACCCAGGACAGCTGAGCAGGAAATAAATACATAAATTTAAAATTTTTTTAAAAAAGAATCAAATCTAGGGCCACTGTTGGCAGGGAGGGTGTGCCGGAAGTAGCAAGCCAGCAATGATTTTGCAGAGGTGGGGAAGAGAAACATTTCTATGTGAATTTGCAAAAATTATTATTCCTATCAAAAGGAGCAAGCTTCTAAATGTCCTGTCTTTCTTGAGGATTTTTTTTGGGGGCAACCCAGAGGTTTCAGACAGGGGTATTCAGGAAGAGACAGCCGCAGTCATGGAGGAGAAAAAGCCAGTCCCGTGGTGATAAATGGCTGGCAAATAGGCATTCAACAGAAGGCCCTGGGAGAAAAGCAAGCACTCTTCTGTAAGTACAATACACGAAGACTCTTTAGAAAACCTGAGGCTAAGAGACAGACATTTTCTGAAATTAGTAGTAATGATGCTGATATCAGGAAATAACCATTCTGGCACAGAATGGCCTGGAACAAGAACAGCCTGAGATGCAGAGGATCGGCCGAACCAGGATCACAGGAGAGGAAAATCCCCACAGGACCAGACAAAGGCAGTTCCCGTCACCTTTGAAGAAAGCTTTTCACCTGTTCTCCAATGAGGGGAGATTGGAAGTGGGCATCAGAACCCTGCTGTACGCTTCTTATCGTTGCCCCTCGTATAATTATATTTAAGTTAACTGTACAGGAAACTCTGCAGCTCTTATGCCACGGGTCAGATTCCATTCCCTCTTTTTGTTGTCTTCATTAATGCCCCGAGTGAGACAGCCACTTCAGGTGTTCTTGTACACTGATTTGTGGACCAGCTGGAACCTTCTGACTTCTGCACGTGAAATTTTGGTCCAAGCATGGTCCTCATGGAAGTTGGACTTAGCCTGGAGTATTCCTGTCTGAGTGTGTTGCACCTCCCCAGACCACTTTTAAAAAATGGCTATTTAGTAGCAATTTCCTGCCTTGATGGATTCCTTCCCCCCCCCCCTTTTTTTTTTCAAAGTTGTAGTTGATTTACAATGTTTTGCCAATCTCTTCTGTATAGCAAAGAGACTCAGTTGTACACATATTTACATTCTTTTTCAGTATTCTTTTCCATTATGGTTTATCAGAGAATGCTGAGTGGTAATTCCCTGTTATTAAAATCCTTGTACAGCAGGACTTTGTTATTCAGCCATTCTAAATATAACAGTCTGTTGGTAACTCCCGATCCACCCCTCTCCTCCTCCACCCCCTCCCTCCTCCACCCCTCTCCCTCCTCCACCCCTCTCCCTCCTCCACCCCTCTCCCTCCTCCACCCCTCTCCCTCCTCCACCCCTCGGCAACCACAAGTCTGTCCTCTCCCTCCATGAGTCTGTCTCTGTTTTGTCTTTGAGTTCATCTGTGTCATATTTTAGATCCCGCGTGTAAGTGATATCATATGGTATTTGTCTTTCTCTTTCTGACTTACTTCACTTACAACTCTCTGGCTGTTCCCATGTCGCTGCAAACAGCATTCTTTCTATGGCTGAGTCTTTTTTTTTTTTTTTTAATATGGGTTTGTCTTATTCCATTTGTGTATAGGCACCACATCTTCTTTATCCATTTATCTGTTGATGGACATTTAGGTTGTTCCCATGTCTCGGCTATTCTGAAAAGTGCTGCTAACAAACACAGAGGTGTATGTATCTTATTGAATTATAGTTTTGTCCAGGTATATTTCCAGGAGTGGAGTTGCTGGATCATATGGTAATTCTATTTTTAGTTTTCTGAGAAACCTCCATACTGTTTTCCATAGTGGCTGCACCAATTTAGATTCCTACCAACAGTGTAGGAGGGTTACCTTTTCTTCACAGCTTTTCTAGGATTTGTTATTTGCAGGCTTTTTAATGATGGCCATTCTGACCGGTGTGAGGTGGTACCTCATCGTAGATTTCATTTGCATGTCTTTAATAATCTATTTCTGCTTTATTGACTATGCCAAAGCCTTTGACTGTGTGGATCACAATAAACTGTGGAAAATTCTGAAAGATATGGGAATACCAGGCCACCTGATCTGCCTCTTCAGAAACCTATATGCAGGTCAGGAAGCAACAGTTAGAACTGGACATGGAACAACAGACTGGTTCCAAATAGGAAAAGGAGTATGTCAAGGCTGCATATTGTCACCTTGCTTATTTAACTTATATGCTGAGTACCTCATGAGAAACGCTGGGCTGGAAGAAGCACAAGCTAGAATCAAGATTGCCGGGAGAAATATCAATAACCTCAGATATGCAGATGACACCACCCTTATGGCAGAAAGTGAAGAGGAACTAAAAAGTCTCTTGATGAAAGTGAAAGAAGAGAGAGAAAAAATTGGGTTAAAGCTCAACATTCAGAAAATGAAGATCATGGCATCTAGTCCCATCCCTTCATGGGAAATAGGTGGGGAAACAGTGGAAACCGTGTCAGACTTTATTTTTTTGGGCTCCAAAATCACTCCAGATGGTGACTGCAGCCATGAAATTAAAAGACGCTTACTCCTTGGAAGGAAAGTTATGGCCAACCTAGATAGCATATTGAAAAGCAGAGACATTACTTTGCCAACAAAGGTCCATCTAGTCAAGGCTATGGCTTTTCCAGTAGTCATGTATGGATGTGAGAGTTGGACTGTGAAGAAAGCTGAGTACCAAAGAATTGATGCTTTTGAACTGTGGTGTTGGAGAAGATTCTTGAGTCCCTTGGACTGCAAGGAGATCCAACCAGTCCATTCTAAAGGAGGTCAGCCCTGGATGTTCTTTGGAAGGAATGATGCTGAAGCTGCCCACTTCATGTGAAGAGCTGCCTCATTGGAAAAGACTCTGATGCTGGGAGGGATTGGGGGCAGGAGGAAGAGGGGACGACAGAGGATGAGATGGCTGGATGGCGTCATGGACTCGATGGATGTGAATCTGAGTGAACTCCGGGAGATGGTGATGGACAGGGAGGCCTGGTGTGCTTCGATTCATGGGGTCGCAGAGTCCGACATGACTGAGCGACTGCACTGAACTGAACTGAATAATTAGTGATGCTGAGCATCTTTTCCTGTGCTTATGGCCATTTGTATGTCTTCTTTGGAGCTGCCTCAATAGATTTCTGGGGTCCACCAGCCTTTTTGTTTTCCCCAGCTATTTCTTAATGCTCCTAAAAATCTCCGGAGATGAACGCAGGAGTGGGGAGACATATACTGATCAAGGACAGAGGGCCTCCAATGGTTTTGCTCTTGAATAGAAAGTAAGAGGAGAAAAGGCCAGTAGGTAAGTAATCAGACTGGCACTGGGAAGAGCGTAGAGCCTTCTGCAATGATGATATATATATGGGCCTCCCTGATATCTCGGTAAAGAGTCTGCTGCAATGCAGGAGACCCCGATTCAATTCCTGGGTCGGGAAGATCCACTGGAGAAGGGATATATGCCGTGTTTAGTTGCTCAGTCGTGTCTAATTCTTTGCAACCCCAGGGACTGTAGCCCACCAAGTTCCTCCGTCCATGGGGATTCTCTAGGCAAGAATACTGGAGTTGGTTGCCATGCCCTCCTCCAACGGATCTTCCTGACCCAGGGATCAAACCCAGGTCTCCCACATTGCAGGTGGGTTCTTTACCACCTGAGCCTCCGGGTAAGCTCAACGCAACAGCAATGCAGCAGCCTAGACCTGAGCAGAGAACGTCTACATCTGGCTGCCTGTCAGCCGCTGGCTCTCGAGGTACAGCCCTTGAAGCTTCTTAAGGCCATCAGTCTTTTGATCTTCCCTCCCAGTGCTTGTTTACACACCCTGGTCCAGAGCAATTACTTGGCTAAGGGCTGCCCTGTACCAGACCATGTTCCCCTGCGTCACTGCCTCAGAAGCCAGCATCCTTGGTGGCTTCCCTATATGGAGGCACTTGACTTATGTTTCTCCCCAAATTTTTTTCTGGGGAGGACGAAGGGTGGGAAACATGAAGATGGATGAGGGTAGGCTCATTTTCCCTGAAGTAAGAACAAGCTGCCTTTTATTTGTTAATTTTTAATACTTATTCATTTATTTGGCTCTACTGAGTCTTAGTGGCAGCATTCGGGGTTTTCAGTTGCAGCATGTGGGATCTAGTTCCCTGACCAGGGATTGAACCCAGGCCCCCTGCATTGGGAGCCTAGAGTCTTAGCCACTGGACCACCAGGCAAGTTCCGCTGCTTTTTATTTTTAGTTAATTGTTCTTTGGCCTGGCTTCTGGGGCAAAATCCATCAAGTTCTGAGTCACCATTGATTTTCTGGATCATTTCAGGTGGGACCCCTTCCTTAGCCTCTGTTTCGATATCTGTGAATTGGAAAATTCCAGGTCATTTTTCTGTATAGTTCTTAGGGATATAGAAAAACCAGTAAGGCTGTGTTCTACACGATAAAATAAGTGTTGAGGTGGCAGAAGAGTCTAGACTCAACTTTCTGTGATGTTTTCATAGATGCGAAAGGCAACTTGAGAACATTTACACCCTGGCACCTTCTATCATGGGGCTGCCCCGCTGGGTCAGCAGTAAAGACTCTGCCTCTAATGCAGGAGACCTGGGTTTGATCCCTCAGTTGGGAAGATCCCCTGGAGAAGGAAATGGCAGCCCATTCCAGTATTCTTGCCTGGGACATCCCATGGACAGAGGAGCCTGGCGAGCTGCAGGTCACAGGGTTGCAAAAGAATCAGACATGACTTAGTGACTAAAACCACAACCTCCTATCACATGTGACAGAACTACAGTACAGGAAGTGAGAGAGGTCCTAAAGGACTTCATGGCTGGCTGACTCTGGGGCTCAAAGTCTCCAGTTCCGAAAACATGCCCCTCCCCCATTATACTCTGCTCTTTCCCCATTGCCTTTGTTTAAGGTACCTTGTCAATTCTCACATCTTAGACCTTTAGGCTCCTGGGTGCACCACTCAAAAGAAATCATTCTTTGTAGATGTGAATGTAATTAAAGTTGCTTTTCTTAACAATGTGGTAAGATTGACATTTTAGCAGCTTAAGTCCTTTTTTTCCCCCTGACAGATTATTTTCTTTATTCAGATAAAGCCTGTGGTCTATTTTGAATGCTGGGAGAAGGCAGAGTTTTTTTTTTTTTTTTTTTTTTCATTTAGAGTTTGAGGCAATTAGAGCTACAGATTAATTTCTCACATGAAGAGGAATGTTTTGTCTTCAGATCTGCACCTGCTCAACCCCCATTTCCAGAGAATCGTCGTAAGTTGTAGTACTAAAGAGGAAGAGGAAATACTTAGCAGGGTCAGAGGGAATCACTAATGGCAAATCAATAATGGAGTATTTCAGAACTCTAAAGAGACATGGTTTACTGTTATGGAAAATGGTGGGATCATTTAGGTGTGGTTTCACTTGTGTGGGGCTACTGGAAAGAGCCAGAACTGACCATCAGGCATCGAAGAACTATATGTCTTTTGTTGTTGTTTAGCCGCTAAGTCATACCTAACTGTTTTGTGACCCCCGTGGACTATAGCCTGCCGGGTTCCTCTGTCCATGGGATATGTCTCTTAGCTCTTTCCAACAACAAATTCATGTGTGCCCCTTACCCCTCTGTGCCACCCTCAAAGGTGCTTCTCCTCTTATATATCTGGTCTTTGTTAGGAGCGTCTATGTCCTTCTTCAGCTAGCCACGCCAGAAATCTTGGGGCCGTCTTTGATGATCCTTTTTCCTTTTACTCTCTATCATGGACCACAGTTGACTTCTTCTTAAAAATTATTTATTTACTATTTATTTATTTATGGCTGCACTGGGTCTTCATTGCTATGCATGGTTTTTCTTTAGTGGCAGTGAGTGGTGGCTGCCCTTCATTGTGGTGGGCAAGCTTCTCATTGCGTTGCTTTCTCTTGCCGTGGAACATTGCTCTAGGCACTTTGGCTCGGTAGGTGGGGCATGTGGGTTCTGGGGTGTGCAGGCTTCAGAAGTTGCAGCATGCAGGCTGGATAGTTGGGGCTCGAGGGCTCTAGAGCACAGGCCCAGTAGTTGTGGGGCATGCGGTTAGTTGCTCTGAGGCATTTGGGATCACCAGGGATTGAACCCATGTCCCCTGCATTGGCAGGCAGATTCTTATCCACTGCACAACCAGGGAAATCCAAGAGTTGGCTTCTTACCTAGCATCCATTCCTTCCCTCTCCCATTGCTCACAGACTGCAGATTTCCTTTGAAGAATCACTTCCTTACTTTGTATTTGCTATGCGGTTTGGGTAGATTTTACCCTGCCCCTCACAAAGCGACTTAGCAGCAGCAGCAGCAGCACCCAAGGGGTGGGCTCCTGATTAGACTCAGTCAGCAAAATTCTGTTCATATCACAGAGATTGGCTCAGAGGTCCAAGCTGTTCCATGTATGGGCACTCCTTTACTCCAGAGTGTGGTTTGGTTTGATCCACGTGGAGTAAATGCAGGACTTCTGTATGAGGGCTGGAGGAAGGAAAACCTGTTGTTTTTTTTTTTCCTTTGAATGAGGTGGTATGCAAATATGAGGTCTGGAGGAGCCGAGCCCATTTTTCTACCATGAAGGTCAGCAAGCTGATACTGTTGCAGAAACCAGTAATAGAGAAACCAAGCATCACCCTCAGGGAGTTGGAGAACTTAGGTTTATTACATCGGCAGGCCCAGAGCTCTGAGCCCCAAACAAAGGGGTTACAGAGTTTTTATAAACCTACTATAGTGGGCAACACAACTGCTAATAGGCTGGTTTAAAGCAAGTGGTTTCACGCCCGTGGGAACAGCAGTCAAGATGAGGAGGGGGAAGCCTGACCTTTACACGGACAGGCATGATTAAGCAGGTTTCCAGGGGCTGGGCAATTGCAAAGAGCAGGACAAGGGTGAGTGATATAAGCTCCAGTTCCTAGTATTGTCAGTCCCCACTTGCTGAGACTACGTGACCTACATGATCCAGACTTTGCAAGGAGCAAGCTGAGTTACAGAGGCAGAACGAGCAGGAGGTTATGTAAAGTTTTAACTTTTCCTCTTCAATACAGACCATTCCTCCAGGAGAACAGAGCCAATGGATGGTAGGGATACAGCATCGGAGCCCAGGGTTTGTCTTTTTGTGACTGGTTTATTTCATTTAGCATGATATCTCAGGATTCATCCATGTTGTAGGACATGATAGAGTTTCCCTCCTTGTTAAGCCTGACAAGCATCCCACTGTGTGTATACATTACCACATTTAGTTTATCTATTTATTTGTTGATGGACATTTGGGTTGCTTCTACTGCTTGGCTTTTGTGAATAATGCTGTTATTAACCTGAGTGTGCAAATATATCTTCGAGATCTTGTTTGGAGTGTTTTGGATGAATTCCCCAAAGTGGAATTGCTGAATCTAAAAATAGTTCTATTTTTGATTTTTAAAGGAAACTCTATGCTGTTTTCCATCTGGCTGCATCATTTTACAGTCCCACCAACGGTGCACAGGGTGTCATTTTCTCTACATCCTTGCCAACACTTGGTATTGTCTGGGTTTTTTTGGTGGTAGGCATTCCTATGGATGGGTTTCCCAGGTGGCTCAGTGGTAAAGAATCTGCCTGCAATACGGGAGATGTGGGTTCAGTCCCTGGGTAGGGAAGATCCCCTGGAGGTGGAAACGACAACCCACTCCAGTATTATTGCCTGGGAAATTCCTTGGTCAGGGGAGCCTTGTGGGCTATAATCTGTGGGATCACAAAGAGTTGAACACGACTGAGTGACAAACGCTTTCTTTCTTTCTTTCCTCCCCAGGAATACTGGAATGGGGAAGACAGTGATGTGTGTATTCTGAAGTTTCTCAAGTAATTCTGATGCCCGCCTCCATCTGCATTTCTTACCCCAGGATCACCCCGAAGGAGATCCTGCATCTTCTTGTGTCTTTTGTACTTCTGCCCAAATTCTTCCCTATATTCTGACTATCTTCAGTCTCTGCCTTTGCTGGTGTTGTTCCAGAATGTTCTTTTCCATATCAACCTTCTGTCACACCCCAGATCCTCCTGCTCACACCTAGCATCCCTGAATGTTCTCTTCTTCGCTCTGTCCCCAAACCTTCTTTACCACTCAACCCATGGTTAAAACAAAATTCACACCCCTTTTGGCCACCACATTAACTTCCACTCCGGGACAGAAACTTTGCCTCGTTATCACTTGTTTGCTTGCCTTCTGGTCCTACCCGAGGTGAACTCTTAGAGGACCAGGGCTGTGTGGTTTTCATCTTTAGAGCTTTGCCTGGCGCACACGGAGCTCAGTCACTAAGTGAGGGAATACATGCCTGAACACATCAGAGAGAATAAAGTCCAGGAGATATTTTGTAAACCAGAAAGTGCAGCGAAGATGGAAAGCATTATTGTTATTTGTTTATTTATTTATTTGGCTGTGTGGGTTCTTTGAACTTCATTGTGGCATGTGGGGTCTAGTTCCCTGACGAGGGATTGAACTTGAGCCCCCTCCACTGGAAGCATGGAGTCTTAGCCACTGGACCATCAGAGAAGTCCCAAGGTGGAAAGCACTGTTGAAAGTGAGGTCGCTCAATCATGTCCAACTCTTTGTGACCCCATGAACTGTAGCCTGCCAAGGTCGTCTGTCCATGGGATTTCCTAGGCAAGAATACCGAGTGCGTTGCCATTTCCTTCTCCAGGGTATCTTCCCAACCCAGGGATTGAACTCCAGATCTCCCACATTGCGGGCAGATGCTTTACCATCTGAGCCACCAGGGAAGCCCACTGTTACCACTATTTAATAAAACTGAAAAATCTAGAAAGTGTTCAAGTTTTTCTTCCCTGTGAATCTCTATCTTGATGTTCCCCAAGACAGAACTGATGACTCCTTTCTGGGGACTCTCTCAGTAGGCTGGATTTGATATTTTCTCCCAGGATTCTTTATGCGAATTACAATTCAGGCACCTGTCTCCCTTTAGGAGCCCTTTAGGAGAGGGGTGGGACACCTGCATCCTCTGGGTCCTGACTCGGACTCACCTTTGTGCTTGGACCATTAATATTAGTGAATTTTCTGCCCTACTTTTCCCTCAGGGCAAGAATTCATCCAAAACACTCCAAACAAGATCTTGAAGATATATTTGCAGACTCAGGTTAATAACAGCATTATTCACAAAAGCCACGCAGTAGAAGCAACCCAAATGTCCATCAACAAATAAATAGATAAACTAAATGTGGTAATGTATACACACAGATGGGTGCACCTTCATCTGCACCCATCTTCTTTCCTTCTTCAGCCTCAGAGAAAGCAGTACAGCTATGCTATTCTCCTGTGCCCTTGGGAGTTGACGATGTGGGTGGATCTAGCGCTTTCCTTAATAGCTGACAGCTAAGGTGTCCACGTGATGGATAAACACAAGAGGCCACTTTGCCTCCCTGGAGAGGACTTTATGCATGTGGCTTTCTTATAAAAAAAGGAAAGGAGGAGAAACCAGGGACCAGGGCTGAGAAGGAGCAGCACAGAAAATAGAAACTGGGCTGTGTTGAGGAGCAGACTTTCTGAGTAGATGCAGAAACCCCACAAGGATCTGCTGGTGTCTGTGCAGAGCTAGAAGCATCCTTGATGGAGAAAGGTGCCTGGGATCGCCTGGACTTAATCAGATTGGGCAGAACCTTGCAGGAGCAGCCTTCGAGCTGACCTCTGCATCTAGCCTGAGGTTCAGTGCTTGCCTGAGATGAATACGTATAGTGTTTGGCCCTGTTTATAGATCTTGCCTGTCTATGGTGGGGAAGCTGCTATTTTCTTCAAGATGGAGACCTGTGTGTGGACTGTGAATAGGTGACCAGCCCAAGGAGGAAGCTGAGGGGAAGGGGAAGGGCCAGGGCTGCAGCCACAAACAAAACTCAAAGCTGGCGGATGGAGCTGGCCAGCGTGACCCAGTATCACAGGATTCTGGGCGGGAGGAATTCTTAGAGATCACGCGGTGTGTCCGTTACTGTACGAGCACCTTTAGGATGAGGCCTCAGAGAGGTTAAGCGACTTGCCCAAGGTCATTCAGATAAGCAGAGCTTCAACAGGATTGCAGGTCTCACAGCTGATAGGCAATGCCCTGTCCACAGTACCACAGATTGGGCATCTGAGTAGAAAAAAAGGGCTTTATGGAGGTCAAACCAAGGATAGTCCTTCATCCTCAAGGGCTGGGAGCCTAGGGGTGGGTCAGGAGAGAAGCTAGTTTGGACCAAGGAGATGCTGAGATGGGGCGGAGAGTAGCTCTTCACTCCAGGCATAGATCGTGTTTGCTTTATCCAGCAGCTTATTAGATCAGTTCTGTTACTACTTGCTAATTGACTACTTGTGCTATATAAGGCTGGCTTCCTACTTTCCTCTGCCCTTCCCTTCTTTCCCTCTGTCTTCCCTTCCTTTCTTTCTTCTTGCCTCCTATCCTCCTTCCCTCCCTTCCTCTCTTCCTTCCATCCTATATTTTCCCTTTCTCCCTGTCTCTCCTTCCCTCCCTCCTTTTTTTCCTGAACACCACTATCAGGTCAGATGTCACGTACTGTTGATCAGAAATGGAAAACATCCATTTCTGTCTTCTGTGAAACACACAACATACGGAGGGGAAGAGATGAGCAGGGATTGGGTGCTCATGGGGGAATTCATCTTTGACCTGAGGGTTACTCAGGGCTCTCATCACAAGGAAAAACACTGGTAACTGAGTGAAGTGATGGATGTTAACTAGACTTAATGTGGTGGTTATTTCACAGTATATACAAATATCCAATCACTGCGCTCTCTGCCTTAAACTTGTAAAATGTTGTATGTCAATTATATCTCAATGAAACTGAGAACAATTTGTTGATTTAGAAAACTAATGACTCTGAAATGAGTTTGCAAAGGCAGCATGCAAAGACCGCCCCCTTGAATTTGGTGTGTTTCCCTTCCTCTCAGTGTAGAAGACAGTGTGCCTGGGATTCCTCAGCCTGTGTTTCAATCTCCTTCTCTCTAAAGGGCTGATTATTATGGAGTCTGAAAAGCCCAGCATCCCCTCCCTAGACTCCCTTGCAGTTCCACTTCTGATGTGGTTGATTTTATTTTTTAAAAGGTTTATCTTATTTATTTATTATTTGTTTGGCTGTGCTGGGGCTTAGCTGTAGCTCGAGGGATCTTCCATCTAAGTTGCAGCATGCGGGATCCAGTTCCCTGACCAGCGATTGAACCCAGGCCCCTTGCATTGGGAGCGTGGAGTCTCATCCACTGGACCACCAGAGAAATCCCCTGGTGTGATTTAGATCCTACCAAACAGTTACACTGGTGCGATAGGCACCTTTGGAGGTGGGAGGGGCAGGAGGCTGCATTGCAGCAGATGTGTGCTTCTGGGTTCAGTGGTATATTGACAGCTTTGGGATTTGACCAGGAAGTTCCTGATTGTGGCCGGAAACCTGGCAGTCTAGTTCTGTGGTGTGCATTTGAAAGCTGTTTTAGAAGGTCAGGGTAGCTCTCTCTCCAAAGGTAGCTCTCTCCAGGGTAGCTCTCCTCTGCCTCGGCTACTGTGAGCCGTGAGTATAATTCCTTGCAAATCTCCTTCTGTTTGAATCAGGGAGAGGGGCCTGTGTTCTTGGCAACTTATCTTTTTTTAAATTTTTTTTTATTTTTTTTTTGGGCAACTTATCTTGATGAGCACACTTCTGCAGGGTGCATGCATGCACGTTTGGTGGTTCAGTCATGTCTTTGTGACTCCATGGACTGTAGAGCCAGGCAGGCTCCTCTGTCCATGGAATTTTCCAGGAGTGGGTTGCCATTTCCTCCTCCAGGGGATCTTCCTGACCCAGGGATCAAATCTGTGTCTCCTGGGTCTCCAGGGACAGATACCTTAACTTTAGGGAAGGTAGAGTTCATGTGAGTCAATTTGCTTTCTTACTAGTGTATCCACATGGAGTAGTTATGAGAGAAACCGACTGCCCATCTTCTCAAATAATAAAATCCTACATGTTATTTGAGATAGAGTGTGTGTGTGTTTTTTTTTAAATCCAGTTACCTTGCAATGTGGAACTGGAGAGGAAGCAGGAAAGCTAGTAGGAGGCTATGGGGCTGTAAATCTAATAAGAAAATAACAGAAAGTAGGAGTTAGTTGACCCGTTGGGAGACGCAATAGTCAGACACTGTAGGAGGTCTGAATTCACACTGCATGCTGAATGTGTGTGTACCCCCAGACTCAGATACTGAAGTCCTAATTCCAACAATGTGGATTTTGGAGACAGCCTTTGGGAGGTTTGGAAGAGATCATCAATGGAGCCCTCAGACTAGGACTGGGGCCCTTATAAGGGAATGAAGAGACCAGAGCTCGTTCTATGCCACATGAATACGTAGTGAGAGGGCGGTCATCTGCAAGCCAGGAAGAAGGCTCTCCCCAGACACCAGATCTGCTGGCACCTTGATCTTGCACTTCCCAGCCTCCAGAGCTATGAGAAATAAAGGTTTGTTGTTTAAGGCACTCGATCAATATTATGTTTTGTTATAGTAACCCAGGCAGGCTAAGACTGAGGGGTAGCTGATATAGCAGTGAGCCCAACAAAGTTCTTGCCTGGGGCTTACCTTCTAATAGTGAATTACAGACAGAAAACAAAGGGACAATGAAATATCGTGTGTGCTTAGTTGCTCAGTCATGTCTGACTCTTCGTGACACCATGGACTGTAGCCAGCCAGGCTCCTCTGTCCAGGGGATTCTCCAGGCAAGAATACTGGAGTGGGCTGCCATTCCCTTCTCTAGAGGATCTTCCCGATCCAGGGATCAAGCGCAGGCCTCCTGCACTGGCAGGCAGGTTCTTAACCGGCCGAGGCACCAGGGAAGCTCTAAATATGTAATATATCAGGTCAGTTCACTAACGGTTTAGTCGATGCTTGCCTCAATTTTTAAAAGAAGTTTGTAAGGACCTTGTGGGGAAAAGGTCTACCACTTTGTGACCCCTAATAACCCTAGCGCCAGACTCATGGTGAGTCATAGAGAAATGCTTGTCAACTTATAATTTGAGGTGAGCTGGATTTGCATGGCAAGACTCAGCCTCGCTTATGTAACTCCAAATGCCATGAACAATTTGCCTCTTTCTGGGTTGGAAGTAATATTTCTAAGGTCCCTTCTAGCACTAAGAACTATGGATGTTTTTTTTTCCCGTCTTAACTACCGTGATTGTTTTAAAAATCAAATGCTACAAATATAGACTGAACATATATAATGTTTATTTCAAAATGACCTGGTTAAGGAATGGTATCAAAAGGAAAGAGAAGGAATTTTATTAAAATCGTTATAAACATGGTCCCAAGCGTACTGGTCTAATATGTGCAATTAGCCTATATTCTCCCCTTTAAAATGGATTTTTCCCTCCAAACCTACATAAATTTTGCTTTACAGCCTTTTGCCTTCTATATCCATATATCATTAAAACTTTATTGCTTTAATAGAAAATTGTATGCTCCTTCTGATTACAACCAAGCAAAATTATGTGTTCACATGGACGAGAGCCAGGAGAGAATAAGCACTGAGTGAGGACAGTGAGATGCATGGTTGTTCTTTTTTCTCCCTTAGGTGATCCTGGAATGCTATTTTTTAACTTTTGTACAAGACTAAAATTTACTAGTGATTCAATTTGAAAAAAAAGTTTCTCTAAAAAGAGTTTAAAACCCAGCAGAGCAACCCCTCCCGCTGGCCTCAGTGAAGGGCTTAATACACCCACAGACTGCAGAAAGGATCTCCTGGCCCCAGGTGCCCAGCCGCTCAGGTCCAGGATCTCAGATTTAGAAGGGCCTCAGAGTTTTCTGGAATGGCCTAGTTTGGGAAAGGATTGGGCAGGGAGACCTGGGCAGGCTCAGAGATCAGTTATTGCCATTGAGGCGCCTTTGCACCCCCATTTGTGTTCTCTGGCCTTCCTTGGTGGCTCAGATGGTAAAGAATCTGCCTTTAGTACAGGAGACTCTCCCCTGGGTCGGAAAGATCCCCTGGAGAAGTGAATGGCTACCCACTCCAGTATTCTTGCCTGGAGAATTCCATGGACAGAGGAGCCTGGTGGGCTACAGCCTATGGGATCACAAAGGGTCAGACAAAACTGAGCGACTGAACAACATAGAATACTCTGGTTGAGGTGACCAGAGAGGTCTCAAACCCAGAAATTCAATTTAGTCACCCACCCTAATCAAATCAACAGGACCTCCTTAGATTTAAAGACAGCATTGCTAGATAAACTTGGACTTTAATTCACAAAGCAAGGAACTTCCAACTTGCTAGGCAAATACACAGTACTAGGCATCCAACACACACAGGTTTGCAAAGACAGGAAGGCAAGGTCCTCCACTGGAGGTGGGGAGGGAGTAGAGGCTGTTGGTGTATATGGGGCATTCTTAAAACATTCTTTTTATGTATTTAACAAATTTCTTTGACTGCGCTAGGTCTTAGTGGGGATCTTAGCTCCCAGACCAGGGATTGAACCTAACTGGGAGCATGCATTGGGCCCCCTGCATTGGGAGCATGGGATCTTAGCCCCTGGACCAACAAGAAAGTTCCTATATTGGTCATTTTTAAGACAAAGTCCAGAGAGCCAATTCAGAAGCAGACTTACTGGCTTATTCTGTGGTCTGAATGTGGGGCCCCTGCATTCATATGTTGCAATCCTAACCAACCTGGTGATGGTTTTTGGAGGTGGGGCCTTTGGAAGTGATGAGGTGAAGAGAGTGGGATCTTCATGAATGGGATTAATGCCCTTATGTGAGAGCTCCCGCGTCCTCCTCACCAGGACACAGTGAGAAGACTCTGAGGAGGCTGGTTTTCAGGGGACATCAAATCTGCCAGCACCTTGATCTTGAACTTTCCAGTGTCTAGATCTGTGGGAAATAAATTTCTGTTGTCTATAAGCCTCCCAGTTTGTGGTATTTTGTTAAAGCAGCCCAAAGGTACTCAGATAGCCTGCATAATTAAAAGTCCAGTTCTGCACTCAGCTTGACTGAGGGAGTCTAACAAGTCATCAGACCTGAATTATTCTCTCTCTGTCTCCAGATCCTGGTCACCTATGCAGCCGTCACTCTGAGCCAGCCCCTCCTCTCAAGGAGCCTCAGGGCTCCAAGGAGACATTGTTCTCACTTCGAGGCTCATTCCCTAGGACAACCACCTTTTTCAACCATTCTGTTTTGGGTTCTTTCAGTTAGTCACTTTTATAGTCTCTAAGACATATGATATCATTGATATATATGATAACGTTGTTGTTGTTGAGTAGCTTAGTAATGTCTGAGTCTTTTGCAACCCCACTGGGAACTTACAGGGAAAGGAATTTTAAGAATCAGTTCTGTTTTGTCAAGTTGACACACTACAAAGCCACCACACTCCCAGATCTAAAATTCTGCTCGGAAAGATGTTGTGAATTATTCAAAGCACAATAATTTTTTAGTGGTAGAACTTAGACTAGAAAGAGGTCTCTTGATTATCAATTCAAGTGCCTTTTTAAAAGTTTTCCCCCTTATTATAGATATAATATATTATTATTTTTTAAAAATTGAGTAACATAGAAAAGTTGGGTGAGAGTAAAGATTACTCACAGTTCCATCATTTAATGAAACTAATTAATCGCTAATTCCTTTTGTCTTTTTCTATGCATATCTGCTTGTATTTCCATAATTATCATACATATTTTCATATGCATTAAAGTCTTTATTAGCATCATAAAACTATTTGTCTAAAAATAGACATTAAGGATACTTCTTTTTTAAAGAAGAAGGGCTTTTAAATTTTTATTATTTATTTAATTTGGCCATGCTGCTTGGCATGTGGGATCTTAGTTCCACAACCAGAGATTGAAACTGTGTCCCCTGCAGTGGAAGCATAGTCTTAACCACTGGTCCACCAGGGAAGCCCAAGGATACTTCTAATTTTGTGGCTATTACAAATACTGCTGAGTATACAGAAAGTGCTGAGTATCTTTGTGTATATATTTTATCCATTTTATCCTTATGAGAAAATCTTCAAATTGAAAGTAAACACCCTGATATTGTTTTCATCAAAATTTTTACCCATTGACCAGAATATCTGTCTTCCTAAACCTTTGCAACATTGGATATTATCTTTTAAATATTTTTATTACCAAACTTTATTTTTTAATTGTTTCAATTTGTATTACTTTGGTTACTTGAGAGGGTGAAAATTTCACCTGAGTTTGTTAATCAATTGTGTTTAATTTTGATGAATTTTTTCTTTATCCACTTGTTAATTGAAGATCTTAATTTTTTGTGTCATCTTTTACTATATTAAATATACTTACTCCTTGTTATTTTGTTGAAAACTTTTTCCTCTAATTCGGTACTCTTAACTATGTCATAGTCATAACTACGACAAAACAATGGGCCCCTGGAAACAGAAGCTGCAGAAACATGCAGAAGGTGGGGACAAACTGACATTTGGAAATATTCTGGTCAAGAGTTCTGACTGGTGTTTGTTGAGGATGCTGTTGTGAAGCCCAGATGAGTCATTAGGGGTCAAAGGTAACCCCCGAGCAGATTAACAGGGTCAGGTGGAGGCTGGGAACAAGACAGAGGGTGGTGAAGGGCACAGGCTCTGGGGCACCTTTAAAATCAGGAAAAAGTATCTGATGAGTGGATGTGATGGGAACAGTTGGAGAAAGTGACTCTGATATCTTTGACTTTATAGGCAAGGACTGTCCTCAGATTTTGGAGAAAGCTTCTTTGAAAAAGTTCAGATGACAGATGGATACAATTTCATTCCCTAGGAGGAAAGAAAGCTGCTCAAAAACAAAATTATGACAACTGCATATAAGAGGATCCTAAAAATTTAAACTTGGAGAAAAGAGCCAAAATATTTTGCTTTTCAATGTATGGAGAACAGTAGGATATGTGTTTGAATAGGGATTTTATTCCGGAATGACAAGTGAATTCTCTACACACTGAATGGGAATTTGTATTCTCACCTACATAGCTTGTAACTATCACATAGCTCATATATATTGCAAATATATATGTTAAGAACAGAAAACATGAATGATTAAGGGGAGGGTATTCCCTTATCTGAAGAAGGCTTTATTTGTCTTAAAGAGGGCTATTGAGGAGAGTTTCTGACCAGGTTTGAAGTAGACAGGATAAGAAAGGGGATTTTACAGAAAGTTATTAAGCTGTGTTTACAGAATTGAGATTATGTAAATTAATCAGTAATAGTTATTTCATAAAGCACTAAGCACATGCAAGATGATCTAAACTTCAGACAGACCTCAATTCAGATGCCAGTCCCTGTGTTTGTGGTCATATGACACTAGTAAAGGGTAAGCTCTCTGAGCCACATCTCTGAAAATAAGGCTAATAATTCACATTTTACATATTCTTGGGAAGAACGAATGAGCTACTAGCAAAGTGTCTACCATACTGTTAAAAAAAAGTTATATTATCAAGAAACAGTAATCATAATTCATTGATTATTTTTAAATACACTTTTTGAAGTGAACTTTTTTTGAAGACCTCTGATATGCTGTGATATGCTGGCTATTCAGCGGTACCTGCTGTTGGATTTTTCCCCATTTATATCAACAACCTCAGATACGCAGATGACACCACCCTTATGGCAGAAAGGGGGGAAGAACTAAAGAGCCTCTTGATGAAAGTGAAAGAGGAGAGTTTGGGTAAACTCTGGGAATTGATGATGGACAGGGAAGCCGGGCGTGCTGCAGTCCACGGGGTCGCAGAGTCGGACACGACTGAGGGACTGAACTGAACTGAACTGAACTGAATGTATAAACTTTAGTGTCAAGTTGATTCAAGGAAAAATATTTGTTCAAATGGGGTCTAACTAATTTGTGAGATACACAGACACATCTGATGTAAGAAATAAAAGATCTCAAAAAAAAAAAAGGAGGGGAATTCACTAAATGTTGCTGCGGCCTATATAAATTTCCTTTAATGTTTCAACAGAAGTGAGTTAATAGTTTTGTTTTTTATTGTCTGCCGAACTGTACCTTTTGGTAAAGAACTCCAAAACTGAACTGCTTGTGCTGCAGTTCATAAAGGTTGCATCTTCTTTAAGAAGCGTTTGGGACTTATTTTTAGAAAAAGAAACAAAAGCAAATTCCAAAATTTCTCATTATATATGTTAATGGGATTAGAAAGAAAAATTACTATTTTATCTTGAGATTAAAAGCATGGATTTTTGTTGTTGTTGTTGAGTCGCTAAGGCATATCCAGCTCTTTGAGACTTCATGAACTGTAGCCCGCCAGGCTCCTCTATCCATGGAACTTTCTAGGCAAGAATACTGGAGTTGGTTGTCCTTTCCTCCTTCAGGGTATCTTCCCTACCAGGGATCGACCCTCGTCTCCCCCTTGGCAGATAGATTCTTTACCACTGAGCCACCTGTGAGATTGATGCTCTCACTGAGCTTCTGGTGAGATTAATTTTATTTCAGAATGATTTTTTTTCTATGTTTACAATTATTTCTTTTTAAAAATCTTAATGTAAAATTTATTTATTTATTAGGGTATGGTTGCTTTACAATGTTGTACAACAAGGTGAATTAGCCATCAGTTCATTTCAGTCAGTTAGTCGTGTCCAACTCTCTGTGGCCCCATGGACTGCAGCCCGCCAGGCTTCCCTGTCCATCATCAACTCCCGGAGCTTGCTCAAACTCATGTCCATTGAGTTGGTTATGTCATCCAACTGTCTGTTCTTCTGCTGTCCCTTTCTCCTCCTGCCTTCAATCTTTCCCAGCATCAGGGTCTTTTCCAATGAATCAGTTCTTCACATCACATGTAAAGTACTGGAGCTTCAGCTTCAGCATTAGTCCTTCCAATGAATATTCAGGACTTATTTCCTTTAGGATGGACTGGTTTGATTTCCTTGCAGTCCAAGGGACTCTCAAGAGTCTTCTCCAACACCACAGTTCAAAAGCATCAAAACTTTAGTGCTCAGCTTTCTTTATGGTCCAGCTCTCACATCCATAAAAACTATTGGAAAAACCATAGCTTTGACTATATGGACCTTTGTTGGCAAAATAATGTCTCTGCTTTTTAATATGCTGTTTAGGTTGGTCATAGCTTTTCTTCCAAGGAGCAAGCATCTTTTAATTTCATGGCTGCAGTCATCATCTGCAGTGCTTTTGGAGTCCAAGAAAGTAAAGTCTGTCACTGTTTCTATAGTTTCTCCATCTACTTGCCATGAAGTAATGGGCCCAGATGCCATGATCTTCATTTTTCGAATGCTGAGTTTTAAGCCAACTTTTTCACTCTCCTCTTTCACTTTCATCAAGAGGCTCTTTAGTTCCTCTTTGCTTTCTGCCATAAGGGTGATGTCATCTGTATATCTGAGGTTATTGATATTTCTCGCAGCAATCTTGATTCCAGCATGTGCTTCATCTAGCCCAGCATTTCACATGATGTACTCTGCATATAAGTTAAATAAGCAGGGTGATAACATACAGGCTTGACATACTCCTTCCCCAATTTGGAACCAGTCCATTGTTCCATGTCTGGTTCTAACTGTTGCTTCCTGACCTGCATACACATTTCTCAGGAGACAGGAAAGGTATTCTGGTATTCCCATCTCTCGAAGAATTTTCCACAGTTTGTTGTGATCCACACAGTCAAAGGCTTTGGCATATCCACTGAAGCAGAAGTGGATATTTTTCTGGAATTCTCTTGCTTTTTTGATGATCCAGCAGATGCTGGCAATTTGATCTCTGGTTTTTCTGCCTTTTCTAAATCCAGCTTGAACATCTGGAGGTTCCCGTTTCACATACTGTTGAAGCCTTGCTTGGAGAATTTTGAGCATTATTTGCTAGCATGTGAGATGAGAGCAACTGGGCAGTAGTTTGAACATT
Source organism: Budorcas taxicolor (assembly GCF_023091745.1). Taxonomy (NCBI): domain Eukaryota; kingdom Metazoa; phylum Chordata; class Mammalia; order Artiodactyla; family Bovidae; genus Budorcas; species Budorcas taxicolor. The sequence continues at coordinate 12,241,497 of NC_068917.1, read as the reverse complement.
CTGTGACATTGCCTTTCTTTGGGATAGGAATGTCCTGTGGCCGCTGCCAAGTTTTCCAAATTTGCCGACATTTTGAGTGCAGCACTTTCACAGCATCGTCTTTTAGGATTTGAAGTAACTCAGCTGAAATTTTATCACCTCCACTAGCTTTGTTCTTAGTGATGATTCCCAAGGCCCACTTGACTTCATATTCCAGGATGTCTGGCTCTAGGTGAGTGATCACACCATCATGGTTATCTGGATTATTAAGATCTCCTTTGTATAGTTCTTGTATTCTCGCCACCTCTTCTTAATATCATCTGCTCCTGTTAGGGCCATAATCATTTCTGTCCTTTATTGTGTCCATCTTTGCATAAAATGTTCCCTTGGTATCTCTAATTTTCTTGCAGAGATCTCTAGTCTTTCCCATTCTATTGTTTTCCTCTTTGTATCGATCACTTAAGAAGACTTTCTTATTTCTCCTTGCTATTCTTTGGAACTCTGCATTTGGATGGGTATATCTTTCCTTTTCTCCTTTGCTATAAGTATACATAGACGTCATCCCTCATGGCCCTTCCTCCCATCTGCCTCCCAAGAAAAGCACAGATTTTAATCTGAATTTTGCCTTTAACCTTGGTGTGTAGTAAAGTAAGATATGATAGTATATAGCTTTGTACTCTTGAAGGCCTTTGTGTGTTTGTTTATTAGTGCCTCATTTCATTTCATAGTTTCACCTTTCCTGTCTTTGCTCTGTTGCTTCCCTTACTGGGAATAATTCCCTTCCTTCGCTTCTCCATCTGGTAAACTCCTACACAAAATCCAAGAGCCAAATGACTTATCACCTGCTCTATGAAACCTTCCCAGTTCATCCAAGGAGAATGAACTCCACCCTTCTGAATGCACGGCTTCCTAATGTATGGCTACCACATTGGATTGTTAATGAGTGTGTGCTTGCTCAATCATGTCCTACTCTTTGTGACCCCCTGAACTATAGCCTGCCAGCCTCTGTCCATGGGATTTCGCAGGCAAGAATACTGGAGTGGGTGGCCATTTCCTCTTCCAGGGAATCTTCCCAGCCCAGATATCAAACCCACGTCTCCTAAGTCTCCTGCATTGGCAGGCAGATTCTTCACCACTGAGCCACCTGGAAAATCCTTGGATTGTTAATAGTTTCTGCTAGATTATAAATGCTCTGAGGTCTCATTGATTTCTACATTCCTAGCATCTAACATAGAGCCTGCAGGGTATATATGCATGAGGGACTGAAGCATGAAGCACAGAAAGTCCTTTATGATGAATGGATGGTTTATACTTCTCTTTGTGTTTCAATATGGAGGGCCTTAGAAAGGAGTCCCCAACCTCTGGGATCCAATGCCTGATGGTCTGAGGTGGAGCTGATGTAGTAATAATAAAAATAAGGTGCATAATAAATGTAATACGCTTCAATAATTCCAAAACCAACCTCCTAGTCCATGGTAAAATTGTCTTCCACGAAATTAGCCCCTGGTGCCAAAAAGGTTGGGGACCACTGACTTAGAGTAACATTCTGGCTGCCCCTTGCCCTGCTCCCTTCCTCACACCTCCTAGGGGAGGAGGTTGATGCCTCTGATCAGCCTATTTTGAGTCATCTGATGAGCCAAGGAACTCTGATCAGTTCCTTGGTCAACCTGTTTTGCAGGCAATCAGACCTGACTGGGTGGATAAGTTTAATTCTGGGGCGAAGTGTGAGGAAGTTCACTGCGGCCCTGAATCCGTACCAGCTGTTATCTGTAGCAAGTCTGACGAGCTGATCTGCAATCTGGCTGACTCCCCGTGTGTCTCTGTCTCCACTGGTTTCTGACTCAGGAATGGAAGAAATGCATTATCTATTGCTCCCCTGCTAAGCCACCAACGTCTGACATTTGTACAGTGCTTTTCAGTTTACAAAGCACTTCCACATCTATTATTTCAAGGGCTATAAATGAGGTAACGAAGGGCTGTGGGAGTCTCGGGAGCCAGTGATTAATTTCAGTTGGGAAAACCACGTGGAGCTGCCTGTTATTCAGCACAGCTGTTGGGCCAGAAGGTTCCTGAACTTTGCCCCTTCCGTGTGCTGAGTCACTTCAGTTATGCCCGACTCTTTGCAACCCTACATTCTGTAGCCTGCCAGGCTCCTTTGTGGATGGGATTCTCCAGGCAAGAATACTGGAATGGGTTGCTGTGCGTCCTCCAGGGGATATTCCCAACCCAGGAATTGAACCTATATCTCCAGGGTCTCCTGAATTGCTGGCAGGTTCTTAACCAATGAGCCACCTGGGGAAGCCCCTGCCCCTCTCGAGCCCTCACAAAAAGAAGGAAAGTGTCAAAGGACACTAGCCCATTTCCAGGATTTGCCTCCAACAGCTAGTTTCCTTTCTGGTCCACTTCACACCTAGAGCAGCTTTCCCTGATTTCTGACATCTATTGGTTATGCCTAAAAGATGATGCTGTGAAAGTGCTGCACTAAATATGTCAGCAAATTTGGAAAACTCAGCAGTGGCCACAGGACTGGAAAATGTCAGTTTTCATTCCAATCCCAAAGAAAGGCAATATCAAAGAATGCTCAAACTACCGCACAATTGCACTCATCTCACATGCTAGTAAAGTAATGCTCAAAATTCTCCAGGCCAGGCTTCAGCAATACGTGAACTGTGAACTTCCAGATATTCAAGCTGGATTTAGAAAAGGCAGAGAAACCAGAGGTCAAATTGCCAACATCCGTTGGATCATCGAAAAAGCAAGAGAGTTCCAGAAAAACATCTATTTCTGCTTTATTGACTATGCCAAAGCCTTTGACTGTGTGGATCACAATAAACTGTGGAAAATTCTGAAAGAGATGAGAATACTAGACCACCTGACCTGCCTCTTGAGAAATCTGTATGCAGGTCAGGAAGCAACAGTTAGAACTGGACATGGAACAACTGATGGGTTCCAAATAGGAAAAGGTGTACGTCAAGGCTGTATATTGTCACCCTGCTTATTTAACTTCTATAGCAGAGTACATCATGAGAAATGCTGGGCTGGAAGAAGCACAAGCTGGAATCAAGATTGCCAGGAGAAATATCAATAACCTCAGATATGCAGATGACACCACCATTATGGTAGAAAGCAAAGAGGAACTAAAGAGCCTCTTGATGAAAGTGAAAGAGGAGAGTGAAAAAGTTGGCTTAAAGCTCAACATTCAGAAAACAAAGATCACAGCATCTGGTCCCATCCCTTCATGGCAAATAGATGGGGAAACAGTGGAAACAGTGTCAGACTCTATTTTTGGGTTCCAAAATCACTGCAGATTTTGACTGTAGCCATGAAATTAAAAGACGCTTACTCCTTGGAAGGAAAGTTATGACCAAACTAGACAGCATATTCGGAGAAGGCAATGGCACCCCACTCCAGTACTCTTGCCTGGAAAATCCAATGGACTGAGGAGCCTGGTGGGCTGCAGTCCATAGGGTCGCTAAGAATTGGACATGGCTGAGCGACTTCACTTTCACTTTTCACTTTCATGCATTGGAGAAGGAAACGGCAACCCACTCCAGTATTCTTGCCTGGAGAATCTCAGGGACAGGGGAGCCTGCTGGGCTGCCGTCTATGTGGTCACACAGAGTGGGACATGATTGAAACGACTTAGCAGTAGCAGTAGCAGACAGCATATTAAAAAGCAGAGACATTACTTTGCCACAAAGGTCCATCTAGTCAAGGCTATGGTTTTTCCAGTGATCATGTATGGATGTGAGAGTTGAACTGTGAAGAAGGCTGAGCGCCAAAGAATTGATCCTTTTGAACTGTGGTGTTGGAGAAGACTCTTGAGAGTCCCTTGGACTGCAAGGAGGTCAAACCAGTTCCTCCTAAAGGAGATCATTCCTGGGTGTTCATTGGAAGGACTGATGCTGAAGCTGAAACTCCAATACTTTGGCCACCTGATGTGAAGAACTGACTCATTTGAAAAGACCCTGATGCTGGGAATGATTGAGGGCAGGAGGAGAAAGGGACGACAGAGGATGAGATGGTTGGATGGCATCACCGACTCAATGGATATGAGTTTGAGTGAACTCCCGGAGTTGATGATGGACAGGGAGGCCTGGTGTGCTGCAGTTCACGGGGTCGCAAAGAGTCAGACATGACTGAGTGACTGAACTGAACTGAATGATTGGTTGCTGCTGCTACTGCTGCTAAGTCGCTTCAGTCGTGTCCGACTGTGTGCGACCCCATAGACTGCAGCCCACCAGGCTCCTCCGTCCACGGGATTTTCCAGGCAAGAGTACTGGAGTGGGGTGCCATTGCCTTCTCCAGAATGATTGGTTATGCATTTGTATTTCTGATTCTTACGTCAGGAAGCCCTGTCTTTGTCAACCTCTTCAGACATGCTTTTGTGACATGACCTGGCATCCTCTGTGGGTCAGGACCTGAGGATAACTCTCAGATAATGCTCTGTGACTAATGCTCCTTTCTCTATCACACCGCTGTAAATCAGGGGGTGTGGGACAGCTCTGTACTCTAACAGTCTATCATCACTGGACTTAATAACTTTGTTCTCAGAGTTATTTTTCCCAATTTTTATTTATTTTTTGGCTTCACCAAATGGTGCATGGGAATCTTAGTTTCCCGACCAGGGATCAGAACTGTACCCCCTGCAATGGAAGTTGGGGGTCTTAACCACTGGTTGACTAGGGAAGTTCCCGGATGTAATAATTTTAAAGCAACTGGGTCTCTTTCCTCAGTTGCAGCAAAGGCTGCACGACATCAGAGGCATTGTCATTCCTAAGACACACACCAGGTGACTTTGTAGTCACCCTCAGTTTCCTTTGGATGTGGGTCCGCCAAGACATCAATGTGAATGTGCTTAAAGGCATTTGGGGAACAAACAGCTTCCACAAAAGCGCCAAATTCTCTCTTTTTTTGCATTAAAAAAAATCTTTATTTTATATCAGATAATAGCGATTAACAATGTTGTGATAGTTTCAGGTGGACAGCAAAGAGACTCAGCCATACATACATATGTATCCATTCTCCCCCCAAATCCCCTCCTATCCAGGCTGCCATATAACATTGAGCAGAGCTCCCTGTGCTATACAGGAGATCCTTGTTGGTTATCTATTTTAAATATAGTAGTGTATACCTGTCCATCCCCAAATCCCTAACTATCCTTTCCCCCGATCCTTCCCCTACCTCCCTGAAAAGTGCCAAATTCTAATTGACATTGTTTTTCAAAGTGTTGGAATATAATTTGAATTTCAAGGCCAAGGGAAAAAATTAAAAGTGGAAGTCAAGAAAGGGAATTTGCAAGCAGAAATGAAACGAGTCAATCTAATTTCGAAGCCTGTCCTGAATCAAGGGTAAAATAACAAACAGGACTTGTGAAAAAAGAGAATCTAATGTTTTTATAAGGAGTTCCACATCTAAAAGATGATAAATGGCACTTGAGAGGAAGAGCTGCATTAGAAAAATGGTCTTGACAATGAACCCTTTCACATGCCTGTAGAGCTTGTCTCATACATCTGCTGTAGCCCACATACCAGTCTGTCCCTGGTAGTAGCTGAAGGGTTATTTTTCTGAGAAAAAAAAATCTGTTTGACTTAGAAGCTAGGAGAAAGGAGAGGGAGTCTCAGAGATTGGAATCCAAATGAGTAATAGAAAAATTTCAAATGCCGCCATGACGGGAAAAAGAAGAACAAGTCTTGGATCACTGACACCTCTTCCTACGTTGCATTCCATTCTGTATGATCTTCCACCTAAAATTCTTGGCCTGGATTAACATCACTGAGGTCGATTTAGAATCCTGATAGAGAATGTGACAAAGGAAATTAGGAAAATGCATTGTTGGGTGAAATTACCTCTGGAGATCACACCCTTGGAGCCGGGATGCTGGTGGTTCTGACACTTCTGACGCTGGTGGTGCCCCTTTCCAGGCACCAATGGGGCAGAAAGAATGAGGAGGGAAAGACCGAGTTCAAAGATGGCACTGTACAGGTTTGTGTGGGTAGGAAGTAAGGGGCACACACAGATGGTGTTTGTGTGCACACACCCATGCAGGTGAGCAATGAAGAGTGAAAATCAGAACCTAAACGGTGGGGTGAACAGGTGCGGTCAGGTGATGTTCTGGCCAGTAGTTTTTGCTGCAGTATCTCCTTTCTCTGCTTCATGATTCAGCTTTCTTTGTTGGTGATATCCCTTATTCAGAAGAGGCGCATAAGACATTGCAGTCTTTATAAGTGCCACTTGCAGTTATCAGTAAATGATCAGTCATGGCTGCTCACAAACAGGCATTTATGACGAGTACTTCAGTATTGAGAAGTTGGACAAAATGATCTCTTGGGCTCTACTCCATGGATGTAATCGATCTTAGCAAACCTGTAGGCTGAGCTGGAGCACAGAGTGGAGTGCTTATCACCTGTCTTGAACTATTTTGGAGGAACACATCTTATCTCCTGAACTGGTAAATTCTGGGAAGGCAGAGACAGTTACTTTTTATTCATCTCCACAGCACTGGGTGCAGGGTGGAGCACATAGTAGGTAGTCAGTAAACACTGACTGATTAAGACCTTCTAACTCCAGATGCTTATAACACCGGGACACCTGAAGTTGGGTCAGATCAAAGAAGGACTCTAAATAATGATCTTTAAGGGCCATTGTAAAATGTAGTAAAAACAGAACAAAAATATTATAGTGCATTAGGTATTCTAAGTAATCCACAAATGATGCAAAGTTTACAAGAGGATGTTTATAGGTTATAGCCAAATACTGTGCCATTTAACACAAGGGATTTGAGCTTCCTGGGATTGTGATGTCTGTGGGGATTCTGGAATCCCCACAGATGGTGGCTCAGATTGTGAAGAATCCTCCTGCAGTGCAGGAGACCCGGGTTCAATCCCTGGGTTGGGAAGATCCCCTGGAGAAGGGAATAGCTAACCAGTGTTCTTGTCTGAAAATTCCTTGGATGGAGGAGCTTGGCAGGGCTATAGTCCATGGGATCTTAAAGAGTTGGGTATGACTGAGCTACTAACACTTTCACACAGATACCAAGGGGTAACTCTATACATCCTCCTGAAAGTGATGCTATAAATTGAAACATGCTCAAATCTGGATGGAGACAATCAAATTGAGGGTACATCTATATACTATTACTGGGATCAGGGAAATGGAGAGAGAGAGGAAGTGAGAAAAAAGGCTCACTCAGTCTAACTGTTAGGGATACATCTCAAAACAAAACAGGCAAAATGTTCTGCTCTCATGGAGCTTGCAGTGTGGAGGAGGAAAACACAGCAAATAACTATCTTATGCTGTGCTAGAAGATGATAAATGCTAGGGAGGAAACCAAGGCAAGGAAAGGGATGGCCAGGAAGGGAATAACAGGATGCTGGATGAGGGATGCAATTTTCAATACAGTGATGAGGGAAGGCTGCAAGGACAAGGTGATGTTTGAGTGGATCCTGAAAGTAGAAAAGGAAGCGAGCTATGCAAATAATTACACGGAATGCATTCCAGGCAGAGCGAGTAGCAGGCGCAAAGGCTGAGGCCAGAGGCTGGATGGCTTGTTTAAGGAACAGCAAGCAGGGTACTTTCCTGGTGGTTCCGTGGTTAAGAATCCACCTTGCAATGCAGGGGACATGGGTTTGATCCCTGGCTGGGGAACTAAGATCCCATATGTCATGGGATCTTGCACATTCTGGAGCCCACGTGGAGCCAGAATGAATGATCCCACATGCTTCAACAACAATGCTGCATGCTACAACTAAGACCTGATGCAGCCAGATAAATAAATTAATAAAAGGGAGAGCCCCAAGCCATAGAAACAGAAAAGAAAGGAAACAGCAAGGAGCCCAGCATCCCTGAAACTGAATGAGCCAGGGAAAGCATAGCAGGAAACGGGCTTAGAGAGGTTATAAGCCAAGGGAGAAAAGTGTTAAATTTTATCCAGTTCTTTTTTGGACCTGTGAAATGATTATGTGATTTTTTTCTCCTTTGATTTCTTAATGTAGAAAATTATGTTTTATATTTGTCTATGTTAAATGTCGTCACCTTCCTGAAAGTGAAATTGAAAGGGTTAGTCACTCATGTCCAACTCTGCAACCCCATGGATTGTAGCCCGTCAGGCTCCTCTGTCCATGGGATTCTCCAGTCAAGAATACTGGGGTGGGTAGCTATTCCCTTCTCCATGGAATCTTCCTGACTCAGGGATCAAATTCAGGTCTCCCGTGTGCAAGGCAGATTTCTTTAGAGTCTGAGCTACCAGGGAAGCTTTACCTGCCAGGGCTAAGCTAAATTTGATCATGATATGTGACTTTTTAATATAAACTAAATTTAGTTTGGCAATTTTTTTCAGGATGTTTGAATCTATTTTCCTGAGTGAGTGGGGCCAGTCATTTTACTTTTAATACCCCCAAAGTCATACTAGCCCTCATGGAATAGTAAAAATGTTCCCTTATGGAAAGTGTTCCCTCATTTTTCACAGAAATTGTTAGCTTGGATTTACCCTTGTGTTTGTCAGTTTTCTTGTTTTCATTTCCTTCTTGCATCACAGACCTCCCTTACAGGAGTATTTTCTTTCTTCCTAGAATATGTATTTTAGGAGTCCCTCTAGTAAAGTACTGCTGCGATAGAGTATCATACTTCTATTTATTTGACAATGTCATTATTTTGCTTTCATTTCTTCTCTCCACTTTCATTTTTGAAAGACAGTTTTTCTGGGCTTATAGTCCTCAACTGACAGTTACTTTTCTCTCAGAACTTTGAAAATAGTATCAAACTTCGACTATGACACGATTTGTATCATATCAATTTTGTAAATGGACTAGGAGTAAACACAAAAATGATCATGAACTTAGAACCCACATGATTGAAGTTCTCTGTCTGTCGCTCCTTGATTCAACTACCTTACCTCCCCAAAGAGAGGGAAACTCTCTTGAATTTTGTGTTTACCATCCCTTTACTTAAAAAAAACCCAGAAGTTGTAGAACTAAGATCAAACAACTGTGAGAATATGGTGCTAGAACAGAAAATAGGTATTATCATATACATTTTCACTGGAAGAAAGAATAATATAGCTGAAAAAGTAAGACTAGGAAAGGAAATATGAGAAATGCCATTTCCTTATCTTTCATTATAGACAGTATTGCTTTTGTCTAAAATTAAAACATATACAGATCTTTTATTTTTAACTTTTAATTTTACATTGGAGCAAACCAATTAACAATGTTGTAACAGTTTCAGGTGCACAGTGGAGCAACTCAGTCATACATATACATGTATCCCCTCTTCCCCAAACTCCCCTCCCATCCAGGCTGCCAAATATCATTGAGGAGAGATCCATGTGCTGTACAGTTGGTCCTTGATGGTTATCCTTTAAAAAAGAGCAGTGTGTACAAAAACATGTACAGATCTTAAATGACTCCAATCTGTTTCTTCCTTAAACCTTTTTTACTTATAATTTCATAAAATGATACCAAGGGAATATTTCATGCAAAGTCAAGCACGAAAAAGGACAGAAACAGTCTGGACCCAACAGAGGCAGGGATATTAAGAAGAGGTGGCAAGAATACACAGAAGAATTATACAAAAGAGACCTCGATGATGCAGATAACCACCATGGTGTGGTCACTCACCTAGAGCCAGACACCCTGGAGTACGAAGTCAAGTGGGCCTTAGGAAGCATCACTACGAACAAAGCTAGTGGAGGTGATGGCATTCCAGCTGAGCTACTTCAAATGCTAAAAGACGATGCTGTGAAAATGCTGCACTCAAAATGCCAGCGAATTTGGAACACTCAGCAGTGGTCACAGGACTGGAAAAAGTTGCTGTTCGTTTCTATCCCAAAGAAAGGCAATGCCACAGAATGTTCAAACTACTGCACAATTGCACTCATCTCACACGCTATCAAAGTAATGCTCAAAATTTTCCAAGAAAGACTTCAACAGTACATGAACTGAGAATTTCCAGATGTTCAAGTTAGATTTTAAAAAGGCAGAGAAACGAGAGATCAAATTGTCAACATCCATTGGATCATGGAAAAAGCAAGAGAATTCCAGAAAAACATTTACTTCTGCCTTATTGACTATGCCAAAGCCTTTGACTGTGTGGATCACAATAAACTGTGGAAAGTTCTTCAAGAGATGGGAATACCAGACCACCTTTCCTGCCTCCTGAGAAATCTGTATGCAGGTCAGGAAACAACAGTTAGAACCAGACATGGAACAATGGAACAATTGTTCCAAATTGGGAAAGAAGTATGTCAAAGCTATATATTGTCACCCTGCTTATTTAACTTCTATAGCAGAGTACATCATGTGAAATGCTGGGTTAGATGAAGCACATGCTGGAATCAAGATTGCTGGGGGAAATATCAATATCCTCAGATATGCAGATGACACCACACTTATGGCAGAAAGTGAAGAAGAACGAAAGGGCCTCTTGATGAAAGTGAAAGAGGAGAGTGAAAAAGTTGGCTTAAAACTCAACATTCAAAAAATGAAGATCATGGCATCTGGTCCTTTCACTTCATGGCAAATAGATGGGAAAACAATGGAAACATTGACAGATTTTATTTTCTTGGACTCCAAAATCACTGCAGATGGTGAATGCAGCCATGAAATTAAAAGATGCTTGTTCCTTGGAATAAAAGCTATGACCAACCTAGACAGCATATTAAAAAGCAGAGACATTACTTTGCCAACAAAGGACCATCTAGTCAAAGCTATGGTTTTCCAGTGGTCATGTATGGATGTGAAAGTTGGACCATAAGAAAGGTGAAAGCCAAAGAATTGATGCTTTTGAACTGTGGTGTTGGAGAAGACTCTTGAGAGTCCCTTGGACTGCAAGGAAATCAAACCAGTCAATCCTAAAGGAAATCAGTCCTGAATATTCATTGGAGCGACTGATGCTGAAGCTGAAGCTGCAACACATTAGCATTGTGATGCAAAGACCTGAATCGTTAGAAAAGATCCTGATTATGGGAAAGATTGAAGGCGGGAGGAGAAGGGGATGACAGAGGATGAGATGGGTGGATGGTATCACCGACTCATGGACATGAATTTGAGCAAGCTCCGGGAGGTGGTGATGCACAGAAAAGCCTGGTGTGCTGCAGTCCATGGGGTTGTAGACGCAGATACAACTGAGTGACTGAACTGAACTGAACTGAACCGAACTGAGTGGTCTAGAAAAATATTTATCTAGACTTCAGCAATTCCTTAAGTCTCACTTTATTTTCTCTTCTTTCTATAAAATTATAGCAAAATTAAATTAATATTTTTAAATAAAAATAAAAGTTATATTATGATCCTATTTTTATGAAAGTGTTTCTTCTATGTAGTTTATATATGATGGAGAGCTCCTGGAATGATATGCACTTTGATAAATAACAATTTATTTCACGTCGTGGTGTTTGGGTTGAAATTTAGCTTTGTGTATTCTATGTTATTTGAATTCCTCGTTACTTGTATGTACTATTTTTAAAAAATCATTTAAAAATGCAGCATCAGCAACTTCGCAGGGCATTCCTTATTGAGACAATTTCCCCCTCTTCATCTACTCCTTTATTCATAGACTTAACCCTCAGCTTCACTTGTTTTCTTACTCCAGACACTAGTCAGTATATGCAAGCTAATTATAGCTGTAGAATTTCATATCCTCAGAGTTCTGCCCTGCAGTGTGCTATATCAACAGAATGTGATCTGGAAATTCATACGTTAAAATCCTAACATTTGGTGTGATGGTATTACTAGCTGTGGATTTTGGGAGGTGATTAGGTCACTAGAGTGCCGCCCTCATAAATGGAATTAACATCTTTTGTAAAAGCGACCCCAGAGAAATCCCTAGCCCCTTCCATCACGTGAGGATACAGTGAGAAGATGAATGGCTGTGAACCAGGAAGTGGGCGCTTACCAGACACTGAATCTGCTGGCACCTTGATCTTGGACTTCCTACCCTCCAGAACTGTGAGAAATAAACATCTGTTGTTTACAGGCCACCCAGTCTGTAGTATTTTTTGTTACAGCAGCCTGAATGGATGGAGGCAGGTGTCTGGTCTGGCCTGAGCTGGACTTCTAGATGTCATTTTCCTAATCTTGGAGTAGTACATTGTTTTTGCTGAGGTTGGTGATTTTTTTAAAATTAATTTTTACTGGAGTATAGTTGCTTCATAATGTTGTGTTAATTTCTTCTGTACAGCAAAGTGAATCAGCTATACATATACATATGTCCCCTTTTTTTTGAATCAAAAAAATCCTTCCCATTTAGGTCATCAAAGAGCATTGGGCAGAGTTCTCTATAGTACACGGTGGGTTCTCATTAGTTATCTATTTTATACATAGTAGTGTACACACATCAATCCAATCTCCCGATTCATCCCACCAAGATTAGTAATCTTAATCTGCCCCCATTGTTCTTCTACACAAATCTTTGTTCATAACTTTCTTTACTTCTTACGATGAAATCTTAGAGGTAGGGTCAAAGCATGTGGCTTTTTTCTTAATGCTCGTGATTTTATATAGCCAAATTGATTTTCAGAAGGGTTATACTAATTGATGATTTCACTAGAAGTATTTATAGAAATGCCTCTTCCTTAACTCTCTTGCCAACACCCATCCTGTCTTTGTTTGACATCTGTCCCCATTTGACAATCAAAAATATATTAAATGGCTGTTTTAATTGGCATTTTTATTATTTGTAAGGTTGAATATTCTTCATATGACAACTGAATTTTTAAAATTTCCATGGAATTCTGTAAGTGGGCAGAAAATATGATCATATTTATTTTTTAGAACTGTAATTTGGGTGGGAGTGTTGCAAATGGGTGGCTGGAGGAGCCTGGGTCAGGAATGCTGACCCAAAGGAGAACTCAGTGATGGGCTGCTGATAGATGATGAAGGCCTAAACCAAGTGGGGAATCCAGAGATGTGACAGCATTTCATCTCCACTTCTGAATTTTCAGGGTTCATGAGTCCCTGTTATTAATTTTCCACTTTGAAAAACTAGGACAGTAGCAATGGTGTTGTTCAGTCACTCAGTCGTGTCCGACTCATCGTAACTGCATGGACTGCAGTACACCAGGCCTCCCTGTCCATCACCAACTCCCGGAGCTTACTCAGACTCATGTCCATTAAGTCGGTGATGCCATCCAACCACCTCATCCTCTGTCATCCCCTTTTCCTCCTACCTTCAATCTTTCCCAGCATCAGGGTCTTTTTAATGAGTCGGCTCTTCACACCAGGTGGACAAAGTATTGGAGCTTCAGCTTCAGCATCAGTCCTTTCAATGAATATTCAGGATTGATTTCCTTTAGGATTGACTGGTTTGATCTCCTTGCAGTCCAACGGACTCTCAAGAGTCTTCTCCAACACACAATTCAAAAGCATCAGTTCTTTGACATTTAGCCTTCTTTATGGTCCTACTCTCACATCCATACATGACTACTGGAAAACCATAGCTCTGACTATACAGACCTTTGTTGGCCAAAAAAATGTCTCTGCTTTTTAATATGCTGTCTAGGTTGGTCATAACTTTTCTTCCAAGGAGCAAATGTCTTTTAATTTCATGGCTGCAGTCAAAATCTGCAGTGATTTTGGAGTCCAAGAAAATAAAGTCTGTCACTGTTTCCATTGTTTTCCCATCTATTTGCCATGAAGTGATGGGACCAGATGCCATGATCTTCGTGTTTTGAATGTTGAGTTTTAAGCCAGCTTTTTCACTCTCCTCTTTCACTTTCATCAAGAGGCTCTTTAGTTCCTCTTTGCTTTCTATCATAAGGGTGGTGTCATCTGCATACCTGAAGTTATTGATATTTCTCCCAGCAATCTTGATTCCAGCTTGTGCTTCATCTAGCCTGGCATTTCGCATGATGTACTCTGCTATAGAAGTTAAATAAGCAGGGTGACAATATACAGCCTTGACATACTCCTTTCCCAGTTTGAAACCGTCTGTTGTTGCATGTCTGGTTCTAACGGTTGCTTCTTGACCTGCATACAGGTTTCTCAAGGGGCAGGTCAGGTGGTCTTGTATTCCATCTCTTGAAGAATTTTCCACAGTTTGTTGTGATCCACACAGTCAAAGGCTTTGGCATATCCACTGAAGCAGAAGTAGATGTTTTTCTGGAATTCTCTTGCTTTTTCTATGATCCAGCAGATGCTGGCAATTTGATCTCTGGTTTTTCTGCCTTTTCTAAATCCAGCTTGAACATCTGGAAGTTCTCAGTTCATATACTGCTGAAGCCAGGTTGGAGAATTTTGAGCATTACTTTGATAGTGTGTGAGATGAGTGCAATTATGTGGTAGTTTGAACATTCTTTGGCATTGTCTTTCTTTGGAATGGAAATGAAAACTGACCTTTTACAATTCTGTGGCCACTGCTGAGTTTTCCAAATTTGCTAGCATATTGAGTGCAGCGTTTTCACAGCATCATCTTTTAGGATTTGAAATAGCTCAGCTGGAATTCCATCACCTCCACTAGCTTTGTTCGTAGTGGTGCTTCCTAAGGCTCATTTGACTTCACACTCCAGGATGTTTGGCTCTAGGTGAATGATCACACTATCAAGATTATCAGGGTTATTAAGATATCTTTTGTATAGTTCTTCTGTGTATTCTTGCCACCTCTTCTTAATATCATCTATTTCTGTTAGGTCCATACTGTTTCCATCTTTGCATGAAATGTTCCCTTGGTATCTCTAATTTTCTTGAAGAGATCTCTAGTCTTTCCCATTCTGTTGTTTTCCTCTATTTCTTTGCATTGATCACTTAGGAAGGCTCTCTTATCCTTCCTTGCTCTTTTTTGGAACTCTGCATTCAGATAGGTATATCTTTTCTTCTTTGCCTTTTGCTTCTCTTCTTTTCTCAATTATTTATAAGGCCTCCTCAGACAACCATTTTGCCTTTTTGCATTTTTTTTCCTTGGGGATGCTTTAGATCACCACCTCCTGAACAATGTTATGAACCTCCATCCATAGTTCTTCAGGTATTCTGTCTATAAGATCTAATCCCTTGAATCTATTTGTCATTTCCACTGTATATCGTAAGGATTTGATTTAGGTCATACCTGAATAGTGTAGTGGTTTTCTCTACTTTCTTCAACTTAAGTCTGAATTTGGTAATAAGGCATTCATGATCTGAGCCACCATCAGCTGCCAGTCTTGTTTTTGCTGACTGTATAGAGCTTCTCCATCTTTGGCTGCAAATTTCACAATTAATCTGATTTCTTCTTTTGGTGTTGACCATCTGGTGATGTCCATGTGTAGAGTCATCTCTTGTGTTGTTGGAAGAGGGTGTTTGCTATGACCAGTGCATTCTCTTGGCAAAATTTTGTGGGCCTTTGCCCTGCTTCAGTTTTTACTCCAAGTCCAAACTTGCCTTTTACTCCAGGTGTCTCTTGAATTCCTCTTTTTGCATTCCAGTCCCCTATGATGAAAAGAACACCTTTTTTTGGGTGTTAGTTCTAGAAGTTCTTATAGGTCATCATAGTACCATTTGACTTCAGTTTCTTTGGCATTAGTGATTAGGGCATAGACTTGGATTACTGTGATACTGAATGGTTAGCCTTGGAAACAAACAGAGATCATTATGTCATTTTTGAGCTTGCACCCAAGTACTGCATTTCAGACTCTTTTGCTGGCAATGAGGGCTACTTCATTTCTTCTAAGGGATTCCAACCCACAGTAGTACATATAATGGTCATCTGAATTAAGTTCACCCATTCCAGTCCATTTTAGTTCACTGATTTCTAAAATGTCAATGTTCACTCTTGCCATCTCCTCTTTGACCACTTCCAATTTACCTTGATTCATGAACCTAACATTCTAGGAGGTTCTTAGCCATATTCTTTCAGCATCGGACTTTACTTTCACCACCAGACACCTCCACACCTGGGTGTTGTTTCCCCGTTGGCTCAGCCTCTTCATTCCTTCTGGAGCTATTTCTCCACTCTTCTCCAGCAGCATATTGGGCACCTACCAGCCTGGGGAGTTCATCTTTCAGTATCATATCTTTTTGTCTTTTCATACTATTCATGTTGTTCTCAAGGCAAGAATGCTCAAGTGGCTTGCCATTCCCTTCTCCAGAGGACCACGTTTTGTCAGAACTCTTCACCATGACCCGTCCATTAGTAATGTTTTCATCCAACTAATCTCATGATGCTCCCAATCTATTTAAATTTGGGGAGATTTTATAATTCTCCGGAGAGGTCCATTTCTTCACTTCCCATCTACAGAATCAATAACTCAGAAAGGAATTTGACTGCAAGATGAGGAATTATGTCCCCCTATGACTTTGCACTAGTGGTAAAGAACCTGCCTGCCAATTCAAGAGACTGTAAGAGATGCAGGTTTGATCCCTGGGTCAGGAAGATCCCCTGGAGGAGTGAATTGCAACCCACTCCAGTATTCTTGCCTGGAAAATCCCATGGACAGAGGAACCTGGCAGGCTATATAGTTCGTAGAGTTGCACAGAGTTAGACACGACTGAAGCATCTTAGCACAGCATAGCAGCAGAGCACACATGACGCCTGCACTGGAAAAGTGGAAAAGGATTCTGTAGGTCCAAACAAGCTGAAGAAACACATTGATCTGCCACTGGCTTTTCCTAGTATTTGTTAGTCTCTTGGCTTTGACTTTAAAGCCCTTCCATGTTACATTTTTAAAACAGGGAAATGAAACATACATAGTCAGGTTTTAGCCAAAGCTAACCCTGATGAAAAAAAACGACCAGCCCTCTGTAATTCTGAGCTGAACTGTAATTCTTTGTTTTCTGTAGACTTCAGATAAAAGGATTCATGTGGAATGGTAGATAGTGCAGTTTTAATTTGGATCATCTGGACTTGCTGCTGGATTTTACACCAGCCATGCTGAGAGGCAGGGCCTTTGTTTTCAGCAATTATCAAACTCAGCCTGATTAAACTTGCTTGGCTTTGATGTGCTGTAATGCTTTCCATAATTTTATATTCTGAACCGTTTTCCTAAGTCCTTGTTTGAAATCAAGGGTAGACTGTGGATTCATTTTCGATCTGTCATGCCGTGATTTCATATGTATCTAATCAGGTTTTCAGGTGCTTACTTTGGGCTGATAGAATTCAACATGCTTCTTGTGTTTTTGCAATTTGGATGCATGGAATTGTTTTTAGATAAAATATGCTAATATCCTAAATACAGTAGATACATGTGAAAGGAAAGTGCAAAGATTTTCAATCCTACCAATTAAATATAGATCTTAAACCATAGAATACACTCTCCTGTCTTGTAAAATGCAATTGATTTCCCTTTTCCTTGTGTTATTCCTTAAGGGGACTCTTGTTTTTTTTTAAAAAAAGCTCATCTGGTCCAGTTGACTCCATGTATATTTCATTTGTTGTCTGTTTTGCATTTACAAGTTGTTCATTACCCACTTAGTGGTGCTTCTATTAGATCTCTTTTGCTTTATGGGTGCTAGCACACAATATGTAAGTGTTCTTTAAAGGACGTTTTTGTCTACCATGAAATAGAAATAATTTAAAGGCGCATTTACTTCATTCAGCTAGTACCCTACTTGGGGTTCTTGTTAGTCTCCATGTTCTCCTCTGCCTTTAAAAAGGAGTTGATTGTTCTTACTTCTTCATCCTAATTTCCTATAACTTTTAGCCTATCAGTTGGAATGGGCAAAGACTACAAAAACCTGATCAATTACGTGGCATGAATTCTTCCTTCAGCCTGTATATGAAGGGAACTTTGACATGAAGAGCCTTTTAAGCATCTTTGAACAAAATAATGCTTCTCTCTGAGATTTGTCTTGAAGAAGTATTACTCTAATCTGTTTCTATAAAAAAATTAGGAAAACATAGAGCTAAACTATTATTGATATTAAAAAACCACAGTTTGATAATATTTTTTTAAAACATTGTGTTGAAATATAATTCACATAGAGAAAAGGGCATGTATCGTGAGCACACAGGTCAGTGCATTTTTACAAATTGAACACACTTGTTTTAACTAGTACTCAGACTGAGGGAATATCACCAGCACCCCAGAATACTCACATGTTTCTAATCAGTCTTTGATCCCCACCAACTTATGCCCGGACACCCACTTTCCTGATGTCTAATGACGTAGCTTGGTTCAGCCTGCTTTTTCACATTATATATATGAATTATATGGCGTGCATCCCTCAGTGTCTACCTTCTTTCATCCAGCAGTTTATGTGTAGGATTCTTTGGATTGTTGAGTGTTGGTGTAGATGTCCACTCTCAATTTATTTATCGTTTTTACTGTTGAAAGGCAGCTTTATGTGGGGGGGGGGGGGGGGTGGTGATGAGAAGGCTTGGGAAGAGGGGTCACGTGATTTCACCTTTACTACTGTGCACCAGTACCTGATTAGCAGAAATCCTAAGCAAGCTAAATAGATTTGGTAGCATCCTCTAAGTGCTTACTCATTCTAGGTAGTGAATACCTTGAGGACAGGGACTAGCTTTGTTTACCCTGCTCGTCCCCACTACAGTGCCTCCTACAAAGGTAATTCAGTGAAAGGCGATAGGTTTTAAAACAGCTTACCCAAATAGAGAAAATAATTAAATGCAATTAAGAGGATGTAATAGAGAAGGAAATGGCAACCCACTCCAGTATTCTTGCCTGAAGAATCCCATGGATGGAGGAGCCTGGCGGGCTACAGTCCATGGGGTCGCAAAAAGTTGGACACAACTGAAGCAGCTTAGCACAAGAGGATATAAAACATGAGACATGAAAAAAATAGTTCAGGACTTTCCAGAAGGAGAGCCCACCAAAAGATAGAGAAAGCAGAAGAAGATATAACGTGAAACAGCATAAAACAGTACTTATTTATCTTGCTATCACATAAGTGAGTTTAATTAAATAGACTTTGTGGGGCTCTAGTAAATCCTCTGATAAAACATATAAATAAAACAATGGTTGGGTTTGCTATTTTCTTGCTCACTGCTACACAGTAACTTCCCCTGACCTCCCATATTTGAATCTTTGATCATTTTAAATGTGTTTTTTTAATTCACATGATTTTTTTTTTTAATCCTCAAAGCATCTGAACTGAAGAAAGCAATAATTGTGTAAAGTTGATGTTCATCACAGCCTTGCAAATGTTTGGTATTTCAACCAGTTTTGCTTTTCTAGTTTGTTTTTGTTTTGTATCAGGCTTTACTGTGGATTCTATCAAATCTAGTTTATTTATTTATCTGTTTCAGTAAAACACATGAATACTTCTATTATTTTTCATTTCTTATATTGACTTGATTGAAGCTGCTCCACAATCTCAGTAATCAGTACACTAGTATGTGAATAATTGTTGCCATATCCCAGCAAGTGGTAGTAAGATAATTGTAGAACTAATACCAGTGAAATACATAAATTATTCATTGAAACATCTAGTGCCTATTTAATGTATTGCTGCATTCTCCTAGCAAAAACATCAAATGCTTTATTGGAGTCTCTCACTTTGATTAAAAAAATTAAGATGACCCATTCTTTTTGGCAATTTTTACATCCTATTCTCTTTGAATTTTTTTATGGTAACATTAAAAAAAACTATAGTCTATAGAGAATAATCAAACACTGGAAAACACCACTGAACATCATTGAGTAATATTCAAATAATGTAATATTTGGATATCCTATTAAGTACTCCACAGAATCATGTGTTGGCATTGCCATTATTTTTTACCTACTGATGATCATATTTTCATTTATTATTTTTTTAATGGCTGCTCCATGTGCCACGTGGGATCTTAGTTCCCTGACCAGGAATGGAACCCTTGTCCCCTGCAGGGGAAGAGCAGAGTCTTAACCAGTGGACCACCAGGGAAGTCCTAGCATTGCCAAGTGAAGGATTCATTTGTTTCCAAAACTTATTTCTTAGAATATCACTCATAGAACCTACATAATGTATTCTATGCATTCAAACTTAATAATGTTCATTTTGTTTGCAAGCATAGTTTACCGTGAATAGCAGACTAGCCCCAGGAGACACACTCACAACAGGGCAACCACAAGCAGACCCACTCATGGCAAATGTGACCTCTTTCTTTATGCATGTCCTATCCCGGTTCCCAGAAACATCAGAACTGACTGTGGTCAAACCTAGTTGCTCCTGCTTTTAACTTGGTGTCAATGGGTTGCTTCACACTCTGTCTGATGATTGTTAAGCATTAATTCTCACAGAAGAAATCCCATTTTTTAGATTTTTTTAAAAAGTCTGCCTACAGTGCAGGAGACCCAGGTTTGGTTCCTGGGTTGGGAATATCCCCTGGAGAAGGAAATGGCAACCCACTCCAGTATTCTTGCCTGGAGAATCCCAGGGACGGGGGAGCCTCGCAGGCTACAGTTAATAGGGTCACAAAGAGTTGACACACCTGAGCGACTAACATTTTCACTTCTTAGGATTCAGAAAAAGGGACCTAATATACTCTCCAGAAGGAGCCCTTCCTAAAGGAAGGCAGGCACACTGGTTGGACCTTAAAACAATGCCTTAGTGTTCAGAGCACTGGGATGCTTCTGAGCACAGTTGGAATCTCCCTTGGAAGTGGTCCTCTAGGGCAGCTCCTTTGGACTCTGAGTTCCGTGGCAAGAAAGGGCCGGAGCCAGAACACAGGGGAATGTCTTCGCTGTAGGCTCTGCAGCAGATGTTCTAGAACACTGTATGAACTGTGGTGGGAGGTGGGGCTGGTATTTTATAAGCATAAGGAGACAGTACACGCAGTACTGACATTCAGACTCTCTTAGTGAGCCCCAGGGGTAGAGGCAGAAGGGAGAGCTTCATGTGGGCTTGTGAGGAGCTAGGTGTGAAAGGCACCTGTCTCTACTGGGTCAGAAAAGCATGAAAATGGTAGCTATCCTATTGGTATTGGAAGAATTTGCTCACTAGTATTGTCAAAAGTGAAAGTGAAGTCGCTCAGTCGTGTCCGACGCTTTGCGACCTCGTGGACTCTAGCCCACCAGGCTCCTCTGTCCATGGGATTCTCCAGGCAAGAATACTGGAGGGGGTTGCCATTTCCTTCTCCAGGGGATCTTCCTGACCCAGGGATCAAACCTGGGTCTCCTGCATTGGAGGTAAACGTTTTACCCTCTGAGCCACCAGGGAAGCCCGCTAACATTGTCAAAGACACCTGGAAATGCCAAGAAATAACTAAGGAGGCTTTCTTTTTCCCCCAACCAGGGATTGAAACTGTACCCCCTGTATTGAACCGCTGGACCACCAGAGAGGTCCCACGAAGGAGGTTTTCCGAGGCATTGGAAGTTTTATAATAGAGGGTGAGAGAAATATGACTGTGAATATGATCACTGATCACTCCTGGTATCATCATAGCAATGTGTGACTTGGGAAACTGAAAAGAACAAAACCCTGCATAATGAATGACTATGACCCTTGGCATACAGAGCTCTCCTATGCTTTCGCTAACAAAGGACTGTAAGACTGTCATCAGCAAACGGCTGCCCATCTCTGTGCTATCATATGTGCTGGGTATAGAAATGCTGGAAAAGGCCATTCATGCTTCTTTGCACAGCCAGAAAAGGATCAACCACTGCTTTCTTCAAAGGCTTAAGATGAGACTAGCAGCCCTTTGAGTCTTTACAAGAAGTCTATGATAATCTTGAAAGACTTCTGGGAGGCACTGACAAATGCCTGGGGATATTTGATCAAAGTTCGCTTTGTTTTTAGTTTTTTTTGAGTATGGTTATTTTACAATGTTGTGTTAGTTTCTACTGTACAACAAAGTGAATCAGCTATACATATACAGCTGGATTTGGATTTCCTTCCCATTTAGTTGACTGAAATTTTGATTTAAGTTCTTTAAAACAGTTGAGGCCCATCAAGAATTATGCCACACAGTCTACCATGTTTTACCTTTGAGTCTGTTTCAGAGCATAAGGCATAGTCTGTACCTTCTGACTTCATTAGAACTGCCACCAGAGATGCTGTACCTAGTTTAACCAAGAGGATGAAGAACCATTTTCAGGAATGATAGCATGATCACCTCATACAAGGCAATGTATGAGTAGTCATGTTGAAATCTTGTGTATGATTTAATTTCCCTAGCAGTGTCTCATAGGCATTCTTCAATATTTCCCCTCCCCATTAATCCTTCAGACTGCATCAGCCTGAAGAGAAAATAACCTATGGAGGTGACATATTATAAGCCAGAGTATTCAATAGTCAATGACCCAAGCCATTCGTATTCATATTACCGCAGACAAACACATAGATCTGAGTCTTAAGCAGACATTTCACCACTGCGTACATATGTAAGCCACACACAGAAGAAGGCATGAGAGAGGAAAGCAGTTAGACTCCATGGGGCAGTGGGTGTCTGGTTTAAACTCCAGTTGCAGTGAAGGAAGAGGGTGGGGTGAAGAGAGTGGGGAGTTGCATGGTGGAGGCAGGGCATAATCTTAGGAGAAATGGCTGCTGCATGGTGGGGGAGTGTTTCAGGCTGTACTTGGAATTAAAGGCCATTACATCATCTGAGGATGTGCAGAGGATATGCAGAGTGAAGGCCAGGTGTAGAGTCGTTCAGCGTTGGAGGGGAATCACCTCCACAGCATTTTCTACATTTCTTAGTTTTGTGAAAGGCAAACAAGGAAAGACATCACAAGAGCAGTAAAAATGCTCTTAATATTTTGATGCTCAAAGCTGGTAGAGTGAGTTTTGAGCAATTGTGGATGGCACCTAGGAGAACTTTGAAACCAGAAAGCAAATGGACTATTATGAGACCTGGGGGAAAAGCAGGCAGCAAGACACCTTTGTCCCCCAGACGCCCAAACCAGACCCCGACTCACTATCGCTTCCTTCAGTTTCCTCCTCTTGCCTTCAAATGAGTTGTTTCTAGTTTTTTTCTTTTTTTTCCTCTTAAGAATTATATTGCTATGGACATTTTATACGTACTTCCTGGTAGGTACATTTGTGCAAGAATTTCTATAAAATGATGCCAGATTGTTTTCAAAAGTGATTGAGCTGATAGTAAACCCACACACAGTGCATGAATCTTCTGTTAGGTAAAAATCTAAAAGATCTGTTTGGGACAAGTGGGAAAATTTGACTATGAAATGAATATCAAGTGATACTGTGGAATTACTGTTAATTTAAAAAGTATGAATGGTATTGGAGTCATGTTTGAAAATGTCCTTTCTTTATTCTTTAAGAGCATTTAGGAGTGAAGTGACAGGATATCCATTGTTCATTTTCTTTCTTTTTAAAATTGAAGTGAAGTAATTTTGGGGGACTTCCCTGGTGGCTCAGATAGTAAAGAATCTTCCTGCAATGAGGGAGACCTGAGTTCAGTCCCTGGTTAGGGAAGATCCCCTGGAGAAGGGGATGGCAACCCACTCCAGTATTCTTGCCTGGAGAATCCCATGGACAGAGGCACCATTAACATTGAGCAGAGTTTCCTGTGCTATACAGTAGGTCCTTGTTGGTTATCCATTTTAAATCTAGCAGTGTGTACCTGTCTGTCCCAAACTCCCTAACTACCTCTTCCCCCAACCCTTCCCTCCGGGAACTACAACACACAGCACCATTTCTAATAGCAAGAATATGATTTTAAAACAACTCAAGGGTTCAACAGTACAACATTAGATAAATATAGGTTATTCCTTAGGTGGAATACTCTGCACCATTTGGTAAAAACTGCACTGTACAAGTACGTCTGTTGACAATGAGAGATGTTTATGGTATTGCTTAGTTAATAAACCATGTTGTAATAGTGCATGTATAATGCAGCCTCATTTGTGTAAAAAATAGATAAATATAAGCGACACTTGAATGAACGTTCACCAAAATATTAACAGTATTTATCTCTGGGTGGCAGAATTATGTATGATTTAAGCATTATTTCTGCTTGTCAACAATTTCTAGTCTTTCTACAAGGAACATATATTTCTAGTGAAATGAAAAAGAAATATATGTTGTATGAAAACAATTCTTTTAGGATATGAATCCCAGTCAGCCAGTTGACCTCATAAAACTCTGCCATAAATATTTAACCAATCAGTTTAGGTGCGGAGTCAGCTTCGTTCAGGGAAGGAGCCCAAGCTCAGTTATTAATACCTATGTATGCTTAGTCGCTCAGTTGTGTCTGACTCTTTGCAACCCCATGGACTGTAGCCACCAGGCTCCTCTGTCCGTGGGATTTCCCAGGCAAGAATACTGGAGTGACTTGCCATTTCTTCCTCCAGGATCCTTGGTTACCTACCAGTTTTTAAAGACAGATTTTAAAAAAATGTTATAGAAGTCCACTTCTTTTTTTTTCCTGGAAACTTGTGCTATAGAACAGTAATAAGCAGGTAAGGAATGATCAGACCATGAATATGGCATTATTTTATTGGTTCAATTATTGTAAGGGCCATCCTCACTGCAGAGTATGGGTTGCATTTAACCCATGGGAAGGCATAAACCACCAGAGCTCTCACCTTGAATGGTTTGTCCAGCTCCTGGACGTATGGAACAGGTACCAGAACTTAAACATTTAGATGAATGCTCTTGAAGATGTATGTTTGATGATGTTGTTATTAATCAAAGCCTTTTTGGAGAAGCCTTTTTTGATCCATAACAATGGCAGTCATTTGGAAGCACCATGCTTCTGTGACTGCTCTATATGCACTGTTTCTTTTTAAAAAATTTTAATTGGAGGCTAATTACTTTACAATATTGTGGTGGTTTTTGCCATACATTCACATGAAAATCAGATCATCCCTAATCTTAAAGGACAGTTAAAAAGAAACAATGCATTCCCATGTACACCCATGGCTGACTCATGTGAATGCGTTGTTTCTTTCTAACCGTCATTTAAGATTAGGGATGATCTGATTTCACTGAGGAGACAGGCCTGGAGAGGTTAAGCCACTTGCGTGTGTGTGCTCTCAGCTGTTTTCATCACTTCCTGCTCTTTGCGACCCTAGGGGCTCCTAGGGTCCCTTTGCTACCCGCCAGGCTCCTCTGTCCATGGGATTGTCCAGGCAAGAATACTGGAGTGGGTTGCCATGCCCTCCTCCAGGGCATCTTCCCAACCCAGGGATCAAACCCAAGTCTCTTTCGTCTCCTGCATTGGCAGCTGGGTTCTTTACCCCTAGAGCCACCTGGGAGGACCATTAAGCCACTTACTCCAGGTCAAATAGTAAGTGGCAAAGCAGATTTCAGACCCTTTCTTTCTTCCTGGCTTCAAATCAAGTGCAGGAACTTGGTCAAGCTGTTTCTAGATCCATACTGAAAATCTATCCTGTATCTTTATAGCCAATCACGTTTGACCTAAAATATGAGTGCTCAGTTTAATCACCTGCTATGTTCTCCATGTTCTGCTCAGAAAGACTTCAGAGTTGAAGATCTGCCACTTTGGGGGTAATAAATAGTAGAATGTACATCAGGGGACTGCCCTGGTGGTTCAGAGGTTAGGACTCTGAGCTTCCATTGCAGGGAGCATGGGTTTCACCTCTGGTCAGGGAACTAAGATACTGCAAGTCACACGGTGCAGCTCCGCACCTCCCCCCTCCACCCAAATGTACATCAGGTTCTGAATACCGGAATCTTTGAAGTGTCCCCCAGATGAAACAAAGAACAGCTAATCATCAGAACTGCTGTTTAACCTGCTAAGAAATAGCTGTGAAGGGCATTATGTATTTGAATAATTCCAAGTCTTCTTGTGAAAGACAATTCATTGTTTTCTTTAAAATTCTGTCACCTGAAACTAACATGACCTTGTGAAGCAACCATACTTCCATTCAAAAAAAAATTTCCCCTTTGATTCTGTTACTTTGAGAGTCTGAATGGAGTTTTAGAAAATCCACAGCTTTATATGTATGGAATCTAGAAAGATGGTCCTGATGAACCAATTTGCAGGGCAGCAATGGAGATGCAGACCCCAGAGCACAGACTTGTGGGCCCCAAGGTGGAGGGGAGGAGAGGGTGGGATGAATGGAGAGAGCAGCATGGAGGCATGTGAAGTGAAGTGAAATGAAAGTCGCTCGGTCATGTCCGACTCTCTGCAGCCCCATGGACTATACAGTCCGTGGGATTCTCTAGGACAGAATACTGGAGTGGGTAGCCTTTCCCTTTTCCAGGGGATCTTCTCAACCCAGAGATCAAACCCAGGTCTCCTGCACTGCAGGCGGATTCTTTGCCAACTGAGCCACAAGGGAAACCCGGAAACATATACACTACCACATATACAGTAGATAGCCTGCGGGAATTTGCTGTATGACTCTGGGAGCTCAAACCCGGGCTCTGTGACAACCTAGAGGGATGATTTAACAGTAAATATATATTTTTTAAAACAGAAAAAAATAATCCAGAGACATTTTGAGTCAGAGACATTAGACCCTATCCCTTAGCATCTGTGTGATCTTGGGCTTGTCATTCACCTGTTCTGAGGCTCAATTCCACCACCTTTGAGGCAGGTCTTACACCAACTTCATTACGTTGTTTTGAGGATTAATATTTGGGCACCCAGTCTCTTTTGCCTGGCCTAGGGAATCATTTTTCATGGGGCATGAGCACTGAGATTTCCTCCTCCCATAAAGTAGTTTTGATCCTCTATGGCTGATTAAATCACAGAGGTAGTATCTTTCAATGCAAGTTATATATATATATGAAATGAGGTGCCAAGTTAACAGCCCAAGAAAACAGAAGGCTTATGTTTTTCCACATAATAAACTGTGAGGAAATGAGTCAGGCCAGCTTTCCATCCCCTCCAGGAGCACGATGTGCCTGTAAAACGCCACGGACAAGCAGGGTCTTCTTTAAGACACAGTGTCACTGTGAGTGAGGAGTCGCATGCTCCAGATCATCCAGAAATTTGCTTGAATCTGTAGCTAAACTCTAAAAGGCAGGGCGGTTCAGTTCAGCACTTGCACAGGAATTCTATTACGCACCAGACACTGAGTATGAAAGGTTCAGAAATAAATAAGCCCACCTCCCCCAACAGAATCCTGAATCTGGGCGGGGGGTGGTGGGAGAGGCACACGCAGACCCTTCTGTGGCAGAGCAAGGGATAGAGGATTTACCAGGATGTGCTAGGAGTCCAGAGGAGAGATGTTTAACTGATTCACATACGAAGAGTGAGGCTGATCGATGCTATCAACAGCAATACAAATCTTGATGAAGCTCCCAAGTGTGCTTCAAGAACTCACATGGGGAGAAAAAGGTCCTAATTCCTCCAGAGGGTTAGCCCCATCCCCAGAGCCACCTCCTACATGAGTGTCAAAAGAGCTGCTCAGGACTACCCTGGTGGTCCAGTGTTTTAAGAATCTGCCTGCCGATGCAGGGGACATGGGTTCGATCCCTGGTTCAGGAAGATCCCACATGCCACAGGACAACGAAGCCCGTGTGCCACAGCTACTGCAGCCTGAGCCCTAGAGGCCGTACCCTGCAACAAGGGAAGCCACCACCATGAGCAGCCCATGCACCACAACTCGGGTGTAGCCTCCATTTGTCACCACTAAAGAAAGCCTGTGTGCAGCAGCAAAGACCCAGCCCAGCCAAAAATAAAAATGAATAGATTGACAAAAGAGGGGGAGCTGCTCAGCCAACCCAGGGCAAGGCCTCAGCTTTGGGGATCTGAGAAGGAGAATGAGTGCGTTACTTTCTCTGCCACACCTGCTATGAGACACACCCTGAAGGGGAAAAGTGAGCAAGGCATGACCTGCCTTCCGGAAGCTTGCAGTCTAGTGGGGTGGGCTAGTTCCATAGAGCTGCCATGACAAATTATAAGCTGGATGACTTAAAAGCACGGAACTGTATTCCCTCACAACTGTAAAGGCTGAAAGTCCAAGCAATGTGTCTGCAGGGCCATGATCCCTCTTAGACTCTGGGGTGATCCTTCTTGGCCCTTCTTAGCTTCCAGCGGGGGCAGCAATCCTTGGTGTTCTTTGGCTTGAGCTCCATCACTCCAGCCTGTCTCCATCATTCCATGGCTTTCTCCCTTGGGTCGTCACACCATCTTCCTATTAGAACACTAGTCCTATTAGATCAAGAGCCCACCTTACTCCAGCATGACTTCATCTTAACTAATCCCATCTGCAATAACTCTATTTCCAAAGACAGTCACATTCTGAGATTCTGGGGGTTAGGACCTCCAATAAACCCTTTGGGGCCCACAGTTCACCCTGTAACAGGGAGTGAAGGTGAACCCACAAGTGTGACTGTGTGTCAGCACTCCTCCAGTGCCCCGCTTCCCTCTTTCCTCTTTGGGAGGGAGAAGATGTATGTAAACGTGGTTGATTGACTTTGTTCTACGGTAGAAAGTAATGCCACATTGTAAAGCAATTATACTCCAATGGAAAAAATAACACTCTTTACCTCTGCGGCCTGTGTCTCACATCACCCTCTGCTCCTATATGACCTCTCTCCCCTTGCCTCTCCCTACTGGTAGCCACTGGTTTGTTTTTTATATCAAGGAGTCTGCTTCTTTTTTGTTATATTCACTAGTCTGTTGTGTTTGTTTTTTTTTTTAATTCCACATATAAGTGGTAACATACAGTATTTTTCTTTCTCCGTCTGAGTTATTTCTATGAGCATAATACCTCCAGGTCTATCCACGTTGTTGCAAATAGCCAAAGTGTGTTCTTTTTAACAACTGAGTAGTATTCCATTATACTATTTGTGTACGTATTTATATATGCCCCAACGCTTTATCTATTCATCTGTTGACAGATCCTTCCATATTGACAACTGTAAATAATGCTGCTATGAACATTGAGGTGCATGTATTTTTTTGAAGTAGTGTTTTTGTTTTTTTACAAATATATACCCAGGAATGGAATCACTGGGTCATATGGTAGTGCTCTTTTTAGTTCTTTGGGCGACGGCTGTTTCCATAGTTGGTTGCACCATCTCATCAACAATGTATAAGAGTTCCTTTTCTCTACATCCTCACCAACATGTTATTTGTGTCATTCTGATCGGTGTGAGATGATATCTTATTTCTCTGGGGATTAACAATGTTAAGCACCTTTTTGTGTGCCTGTGGTTATTTGGATGTTTTCCTTGGAAAAAATGTCTACTCTTATCTTCTCCTTATTTTTTAATCAGGTTGTTTGTTTTATGATGTTGAGTTGTATGGACTGTTTATATAGGTTAGATATTAACCCCTTACCAGTCATGTCATTTGCAAATTATTTTCTCCTATTCCTAAGCTTGTCTTTTTGTTTTGTCAATTTCTTTCACTATGCAAAAGCTTCTAAGTTTAATTAGGTCCCATGTGCTTATTTTTGCTTTTATTTCCTTTGGTTTAGGAGACAGATCCAGAAAAATATTGCTATAATTTACATCAAAGAGTGTTCCAATTATGTTTTTCTCTAGGAGTTTTATGGTTTCTGTTCTTGCATTTAGGTCTTTAACCCATTTTGAGTTTATTTTATATATAGTCTTAGAGAATGTTTTAATTTCATCCTTTTATATAAAGCTGTCTAATTTTCCAGGACCACTTATTGAAGAGACTGTTTTTTCTCTATTTTATATTCTTGCCTCCTTTGTTATGGGTTAATTGACCATAAGTACATGGGTTTATTTCTGGGCTCTCTGTTCTCTTCCACTGATCTGTATTTCTGCTTTTGCACCAGTACTCTACTGTTTTGATTACTGTAGTTTTGTAGTATAGTCAGAAGTCAGGGAGCGTGGTTTCCCTAGCTCTTTTTTTTTTTTTTTTTTTAAGGCTCTTTTGGCTATTTGGAGTCTGTTGTGTTTCTAAATAATTTTAAAATTATTTTTTCCAGTTAGGTGAAAAATGCCCTTGGTATTTTGGTAAGGGTTTCATTGAATCTGTAAATTGCCTTGGGTAGTATGGTCATTTTAACAATGCTAATTCTTCCAACCCAAGAACACTATGTATCTTTCCATCTGTTTGTGTCATTTTCAGCTTATTTCATCAGTGTCTTATAGTTTTCTGAGTACAGGTCTTTTACCTCTTAAGTTAGGTTTTTTCCTAGTTATATATTTAAAAAATTTTTGGATTAATGTGATGTATACTTAAGTCTATATAAACTCAGCTTTCTGTTGCTATTCAATTTTTCCTCCTAGGTTCTTTGAGTATAATATACACATAACAATAGTTCCTCGAAATATAGAGCATTTTCATCATCCAGAAATGGCTCCTCCTGCTGCTTTGTAGTCAAGCCCATTCCCCAATCCCTGGCCCAAGGCAACCACGGTCTGCTTTCTGTTACAATAATTTATCTCTCCTAGAATTTTGCATGGTTAGAATTATACAGTTTTTAGTTTTTGTGTCTCATTTATTTTATTTATTAGAAACTTTTTGAGATTCAACCACATTGTATGATTTAATATAATATTTCCTTTTTATTTCTAAGTAATAGTTCATTTTATAGCATATGTAATTCACGTATCAATTGGTGGATATTTTGGGTTGCTTCCAATCTGGGGGCTACTATGAGTAATGAGATACATACATTCATGTACATGTCTTCGTGTGAGTACACATTTTCATTTCTGTTGGGTAAATACAGGGTGACTTCATGGGTGGGAACAATGGGCCTTGGCCCTCAGAAGGGCTGTGTGCTTGGTTTAATGTTCTGCCTTGCTGTCTTGGGCAGTCGTACCACTTTGCACCCCAGTGACAACATTCGAGATTTCCAGTTGCTCTGTACCTTTATCAGTCCCTGCTGCTTTCTACCATAGTCATCTCTTCAAACCTGTGAATCTAGAGCAGGCATTAGTATGCTGTAAGGGTCTTAATGCTCATCTGTGGTCAACCCCCACCCTCTCTGTCTCCTTTGAACTTGGGCTTCCATGACTTAATAAAACACTAAATAAACTGGTGGGATAGGAATAGTAGAATTCACAGAATCATGGAGTTTTACATTTATGGGCTTCTCTTTGTTCTCAAGCTGAAATTGTTATGGAGTCTAATATTAATAGCTGTACACTGGGAATTTAAGTAAAGGAATGTTTTCTAAACAAATAGACCAAGAGAATTACATTGCTTTTTTAAAAATATTTCATTCAATACAATTTTATTTTGTTTTTAGCTTTTATTGAAGTAGAGTTGATATACAATGTTGTGTTAACTTCAGAGGTAGAGCAAAGTGAATCAGTGATATATATACATGTATCCACACTTGTCTTTTCCCATATAAGCCACAGAGTATTGAGGAGCATTCCCGGTGCTACGGGAGGTCCTTACTAGTTATCTGTTTTATATAGCAGTAGGTATTTGTTGCTGTTGTTTAGTTACTAAGTCGTGTCTGACTCTTTTGCAACCCCATGGACTGTAGCAGCCAGGCTCCTCTGTGGATGAGATTTTCCAGGAAGAATACTGGAGTGGGTTGCCATTTCCTTTGTTAGGGGATTTTCCTGACCCAGGGATTGAACCTGTGTCTTCCGCACTGGCAGGTAGATTCTTTACCACTGAGCTACCTGGGAAGCCCAGTAGAGGGTATATATTAGTCTCAGTCTTCCAATTTATCCCCCATCCCCAACACCCCAGGTGACTGTGATCAACAGAAACTTTGGGAAAAGTTATCTGTGTTGTCCTATAAGAATAATGTATGTTTGTCATATGGCTATTGCCTTTTAATTTAATAAATAAACATAGAGTTAAACAGATAGCTCCTTCTCACATAGAAACTCTCCAACAAAGGAGTCAGCACTAGAGTATTCTTTTGTGACAGAACCATATTCATTAAGAACAAACACTTCCTGAAATCCAAGTGCTTCACGTGTAGTTCTTCACTCTTATCTAAAAGTCAGGTATCCTGATCAAAAAGAAAACAGATTGATCTGACATTGTGTGCTCTTCAAAAATCACACTTCCTGCAGTCACACTGTAATTTTCTAGGTATTTCCATAAAGCAACCAAAATATAATTTATAAAACGAGCCATTTCTTCATAAAAAAAAAGATGAACTCCTACGTTTTTCTCTGTTTTCTGTGATTTCTTAAAATACCATACTAGAAATACTTCAGTTCTTTAAGTGTCACTCTAGCTTGCACTTTTGGACACATTTTAAGTGCAGCAAAACTGGTGCAAAATAACAAGGAATAAACTTAATAGGTAGGCCCACATAAGGAGAATGCTGTGATTCACTGAGGCAGAAAAAGAAGGAAGAAATGGAGAGATCTATCACTTTCATGGATATGAAAACTGAAGATGTCTGTTTTCTCCAGTTTATGACATAAAAATGAAAAGATTTCAATCAAAACCCCAAAGAATTTGGGGGAGCAACTGACAAACTTATTAAAAATCTATCAACAAAAATGAATAGGGAGAAGGACCAAAGTAGTTTGAAAAAGAATACTAACAAGGGAATACTCAAAATATTTTATAAACAGTGCTTGATCTCATTGAGGAAACTATTCTCTGTTTATCTGACCATGTAGGGTTTAATAAAGACAATAATAAATATTAGAGCAGAAATGTGGTGAAGTATATATGTATCTTTTACTTCTGAGCATTTCAATAAGGGAAATGAGGTTCCACAAGGTTCAAATTCATTTCAATACTATCCTTGTGTGGACATCATCTCTTCCTTTAGATTATCTTACTGACTGCCTAAAAGTGACAGGGAGCTGTTAATAAAAGGGCTTAGTATCTTTCCATTAGTACATCTCTTATAAAATAATGTGAGGATGTTCTGATTGGTTTCAAGAGCAGATGGATACTGAGAGCATTTAAATGATTGAAAACCAAGTGTGTTGTTGATACCTAGATTAACAGACAGACTTGGTGAATCACAAGAGCTGTGTCCACAAGCATCCTTCATAATTTCTGGATACTCATTTTCATATTAACTGGAATGAATATCTTTTAAAATATGATAGGATGGAAGATGAGAGAGGAAAGTTGATTTATTGATAGAAGGAAAATAATTCCACACCGACCCCCCCGGCTGCTGTAAAGAATTAGGTAGCTTTTAAATTTAAAGTTCCAGTAAATGAATAGTGTTGATATTTCTTCAGAGTGACCTTGATTACCATTTGCCCCCAGTGTGAGATGGCCAGAAAAAGATGGAGGTGCATTTTCCATAGCTCCATACTGGCCGCTCTCATCTCTCCTCACTTTCCATTTCATCATGCTGGTTGGGTCCAGGGTTTAATGCTCCAAACAAGGCTGAAGATAAGCAGTGACAGCCTCCTGTGGATAAGTGTGACTGTGACTTAGCACTTTGACCTCCAGTATGGTAAAGAATCTGCCTGCCAATGCAGGAGACATAAGAGACATGGGCTCGATCCCTGGGTTGGGGAGATCGCTTGGAGGAGGAATCGACAACCCCTTCCAGTATTCTTGCCTGGAGAATCCCATGGACAGAGGAGCCTGGCAGGCTGTAGTTCATGGGGGTGTAAAGAGTCAGACATGACTGAGCTGACAGGCAGACAGATAGGGTATTAATGCAGCTGGACATACACTACACTTGGTGGAAAATTTATTTTTAGAAGTATCCACAATATCTTCATGAACCCAGATCTTCACTTCCCTCCAGGTCTCCCCCAACTTGACTCCAGTGCCATTTTCAGGCAGTAGTCTGCAGAAAAAGCTAGGCTGACTTCCTCCTATTCAACCGTCTGGGTGATCTGTAAATAATCAGGTGTATATAAGAACACGTGTTTATTCATTTGAAATGTATTTAACACATCTCTTCCAAAGCGGATATCACAATATTTTGGTCAGGCTTTATCTCATTACCTCTAAACAAAAAAATGTTATTGGAACACTTTCTGAGTTGTAAGGTTCGAGAAGGTTCCTAAGAGGCGGTGAAATTTTGGTGGAACTTTAATATTATTTTCTGGTGTCTTGGTGTGAATAGTGCCCATTTCCTGGTGTCCAGTGGGAGATAAACAAGACCAGTGAGGGTCTTCCTGTCTCCACTTCAGCGTGGCTATTATATTAAATAACACTTAGACTCTGTTCACATATCAATTTGTTCCTATTCCCTGAAAATATGGGAACTGCCTTGGTTTTTCTAACCTGTGCACTCTGCCTGGCACATGGTGGATACTTCATAAACCTTATCTTATTATATAACTGTAATGCTGCTCCTAAGTCACTTCAGTCGTGTCCGACTCTGTGCGACCCCAGAGATGGCAGCCCACCAGACTCCCCCATCCCTGGAATTCTCTAGGCAAGAATACTGGAGTGGGTTGCCATTTCCTTCTCCAATGCATGAAAGTAATAAAATAAAATAATTTCTCTGACTCCATCACCCATAGCCTTCATCATGTTGCCCTTGATACGCATGTGTTCCTGAGGTGAAAATCACGACTACTTCTTTTGGGTTTTTAACACCTACACATTACTTAGGTATCATGTCATCATAACATCATGTCATCATAACATCTCGTAAGAGACGTTAAGAAAAAAAAATGACAGAGCTGGCCTGTGTTGAGGGATGCAGGTAAATGCCCTTTGGCCATTTGGCGATGTTGTAGTTACAAGTGAAAGCCACCAGATGGCTTAAGGAAATGAGTTTATTTCCAATTGAGATGTTAGCTGAGAAATCTAGGATCAAGAAATAAAGCATGATTGAAGGCGTTCAAAATACTCTCTGTGGTGAACGCCAAATAACTCATAAACCCCCCGCTCACCAGTGTCACCTGATTGCAGGAATGGGTGTGTAGAGGCTCTGAAGTGAAAAACACCGAAGTGTGCCTCCTCCTCCCAATGTCCACATGCTTTAAAAATTACAGAATAATTACTGAAATTCAGTTTAATCCCACAAATATTAATTAAGTGCCTAAGTCCCAATTAGACCTTCTGGGAGGCTGATTGAAGCACATGGCACATGAGACACAGCTCACTCGAGATGGAAAATGTACCCGAGACTGGAGGTAAAAATGGATGCTTTTTCCCTCTTTGTGTGCACTACTGCTGGTTATAGTTTCAAGGATGCTGGTGGAAACTAATTGTGACCTAGAAAATTTTTGCATCTTATCTGTAGGCAGAGTAGGTAAAAGACGAAACAAAAGAAAGCAAAGCAAAACTTGAGAAGACCACATTATTTCTAACTCAAAATGTGTTTTATATGGTGTTTGTATATGAGAACCAGAATTGAAATTTCAGGCCAGATTAAAATGTTTTAATGAAGCAATTTAAAAATAAATCTATATTTAAAAAGATCTGAGAGGATGCATGCCAATGATAGAATATGTTCAAGTGGCTGCTTTATCTCTGGATGTTCTGTACTGTGTGATGTTTTTGGAACAAGCACATGTTTATTTATAATTTTGGAGTGTAAAGAATGACATATAAACCTAGTTAAAGAGAATTTCATTCATTTATTTGTCAAATATACTAAGGGGTAGCCACCATGAGGGATGCAGAACTCAAAGATAGTCTTGAATTAGAGATCTTAATTTCTATTTATACTCACATTGAGATAGTTAACCTTTTGAGGTTATTTAAAAATTATGTCAATCTTCAATGCCCACTTTTAAATATGTTAATATATTTAAATAAATAATGTACTTCAAAATATTTTAAATGCTTGCTTTTTAAAACATGCATTAAAAAGCCTCTTCAGAAATACTCAATATCAGATCATTAAACTACTGGACAAATTTGAAGTAGGTATAAAGGAATTCAGCAAATATTTCTGAGGGCACACGCATCTTATAATTATTGGTTAGCAATTTTTCAATATTTATTTGCTAATGAGAATTGAATAAAAGAAGACCAATAAATAGGGAACCATTCCCTTTTCAAACATAACCTAAAATTGGACAATTAACTGTTGAAAGCACTGATTTCTTCTGAAGGTGCAGAAAGAATATTTTCTTTTGCTGATAAAGCAGTTTTATCCTCCTATTCAGGTTATGAATAAACCTAAGGAGATAAAACTCTAACTTAATGAGGTAGTCCAGTATTTGAAGTTAAAAGAAAAATTGAACTGGTGAAGACAGTTTACTTTTAACTAATCTATAATTCATCTTTGCAGTAATCATGTTTTGTTGAAATAAACTATGTTCTGATTACAAAAGTGATACATGTATACTGCAGAAAATTCAAAAATAGAAAAGTATAAGAAAAAAATAAAAATTAACCACAGTCCCATTATAGAGAGAAAACCACTGTCTGCATTTGGGTTACAGGATCACCTCAGAGACATTGTGGGTGGGGTTCCAGACCACCCAATAAAGCACAGATTGCACTAAAATGAATCCCATGAATTTTTCGGATTCCCAGTGCATATAACAGTTATATTTACGCAATACTGCAGTCTACTGAATGTGCAACAGTGTTACGTCTAAAAAAAGCGATGTTCGTATCTTAATTAAAAATATTGGTAAAAACTGCTAAACATTATCTGAGCCTTTAGTGAATAGATAGCTTTTTGCTGGTGGAGGGTGTTGTCTGGATGTTGAAGACTGCTGACTTATCAGGGTGGTGATTGCTGAAGGCTGGGTGGCTGTGGCAACTTCTTAAAATGAGACAATGAGAAGTCTGCCATATCCATTGACTCTTTCATGAATGATTTCTCTGTAGCACACAGTGCTGATAGCATTTTACCTACAGTGGAACTTCCTTCAAAACTGGAGCCAGTCCTCTCAAACCCTGCTTATCAACTGAATTTATGTCATATTCTAAATTTTTTGTCATCCTTTCAATAATTAAGTTGCCTTCTTATATGGGTGTGGTTTGTGGTGCCCCAAAACAATTACAAGGAAGATCACTGATACACAGATCACCAGAAGCAACATAATAACAATGAAACATTTTCAAGTGCTGCGAGAGTCACCAAGTTGGGACACAGAGATACTAGGTGGAGCAAATGCTGTTGGACGCAGGATTGTCACAAACCTTCAATTTGTAAAAAAATGCCTTATCTGCTAAATACAATAAAGTGGAACACGGTAAAATGAGGTGAAAGTGAAAGTTAGCTGCTCAGTCATGTCCAACTCTGTGCGAGCCCATGGACTATAGCCGCCAGGCTCCTCTGTCCACGGAATTCTCCAGGCAAGAATGCTGGAATGGGTTGCCATTTCCTTCTCCAGGAGATCTTCCTGACCCAGGGATTGAACTCAGGTCTCCCACTTCGCAGGTGGATTCTTTACCATGTGAGCCGCCAGGGAAGCCCCAAATGAGGTATGATTGTATTTTATTTTTTTTCTTTTTCCCTCTGATTTTAAATATGACATATATGTAACTGGATGCTGAGGGAAATCTCACTTTTTTTCTCTGCAGTTGAAGAAGACCCAAAGAAGACCCAAAGTTTAAGAATTATTGTTGATAACCAATAGTCAAATAAACAAGTTGTTTGATAATTAAGCTTTTAAAAGCCTATCTACATCAGCTTTAAATTAGATAACACTGGATTGTTCACTATTTATTCAGCACATAGTTACTGAGACTTTCTGTGTGGCTAGAGGTGTTTTCTGGACTAAGAACCAGACAGCCTTGTTTTTCAAGCCTGAACAACTGGACAGTGTCACCTTCGCACTCTGGGCGAACCTGATGAACTATCCACCAGGGGAGGGTTCTGCCAAATGCTCTCTCCAGTTAAAAAGTTGGTGACTCAGTGCATTTGGAGAAGTTGTGACTTCTCTCTCCTCTTGCTTCAACTTTACAATGACAAAAACTAGGAGACATTATCTAACTAGTGAAAGACCACAGAACTAGTTAATCCAAAATGAGTATTATAAGTCAGCACTCACTCCTTTTGTGTACTCATTCGCTTTGCCATTTATTCATTTAATCTTTAAATGTTTATTGTCTCTGCAAAGGTGGTCCAGGCCTCTGGGCTCATCATTTCCCATAATAAAGACAAAATAATAATAACAATAGCTATTAGGCATTAGTGAAAGTGAAAGCGAAGTCGCTCAGTCGTGTCCGACTCTTTGTGACCCCGTGGACTGTAGCCTACCAGGCTCCTCCGTCCATGGGATTCTCCAGGCAAGAATACTGGAGTGGGTTGCCATTTCCTTCTCTAGGAGATCTTCCCGACCCAGGGATTGAACCTGGGTCTCCCGCATTGCAGGCAGACACTTTACTGTCTGAGCCACCAGGGACTATATTAAGAATTCACTTGGATTATCTTGTTTAATTGTTATATAATCTCAGCAAGCACTTACAGCAAAAAAAATAATGTTGACAAATTACAGCATTCTTTTTTAAAAATATTTTTATTGTGGTAAAAGTCACATATTAAAGAATATACCCACTCCAGTACTCTTGCCTGGAAAATCCCATGGACGGAGGAGCCTGGCAGGCTGCAGTCCACGGGGTCGCACAGAATCGGACACGACTGAAGTGACTTAGCAGTAGCAGCAGCAACTGTAGAGTTCAGTGGCAGTAGGTACATCCACATAGTTGCGCAACTCTCACCATCCTCTATCACCCACAATTTTCACCTTCCTAAACTGAAACTGTCCTCATTGAACGCTAAGTCCTCAGTCTGCCTGCCCACTCCCCACTCCAGCCCTTGCATCTACCAACGTACTTTCTGACCCTGTGAATTTGACTGTTCTGGGTACCTTGTATAAGCGGACCTGGAGACGGTCACACAGAGTAAAGTCAGACAGAAAGAGAAAAACTAACATATTGTGCATATATGTGGAATCTAGAAAAGCGGTACTGATGAACCTATTCGCAAAGGAGGAATAGAGACACAGACGTAGAGAACAAACATACAGACGGCAAGGAGGGGAAAGCGGGGTGGGATGAGTTGGGAGGTTGGGAATGGCATACACACACAATTGAGACTATGTATAAAATAGACAACTAATGAGAACCTACTGGGAGGCACAGGGTAAAAAACAGAAGGTACAGTCTGTTTGTGGGACATGTATTAAGTTAACCTTAAAAACTACAATATTCTTAATAAACTTTCTGGAGAGTCCAGGTAGGGGAAGTAAATAGGCAGAGCACAGAGGATTTTTAGGACAGTGAAAATACCCTATATTGCATGATGTTATATGTATGGTATTATAGTCATAGATACATGTCATTATGCATCTGTGCCAAGTCTCTTCAATCGTGTCCGACTCTGTGTGACCCCATGGACGGTAGCCTGCCAGGCTCCTTTGTCCATGGAATTCTCCAGGCAAGGATACTGGAGTGGGTTGCTATGCCCTCCTCCAGGCTGTGTCATTCTACGTTTGTCCAAATCCACAGAATGTACAACACAAACAGTGAACCCTAAGGTAAACTGTGGAGTTTGTGCCATTATGATGCGCTGATGTAAAAATCTCTGGTAAAGAAATATACCATTCTAGAGAGTGAGGTTGATCATTGCGGCAGTAGTCTGTGCTTGTGAGGAAACAGAGGGTTAGTGGGAAATCTCTGTACCTCTCTCTTAATTTTGCTGTAAACCTAAATATGCTCTTTAAAAATTGTCTTATAAAACATCCTAAAGAGATCTTCTGGCTATTTATAACAGCGAGAACATGGAAACAACCAAAGTGTCCATCAATGGGTGGAAATAGGGCATATACACACAATGAAATATTGTCCAGCCTTTGAAAAGAGAAATCCTTTCATTTGCTATAACATGGATGAGCCGGGAGGTCATTATGCTAAGTTAAGTAAGTCAGTCATAGCAGGACAAATACTGCCCGATTCCACTTATAAGAGGTACCTAAAATAGTCAAACTCATAGAAACAAAGAACAGAATGGTGGTTCCAGAGGTTGAGAGGTGGGGGAAGTGAGATGTTGTTCAATAGGTGTAAACTTTCAGTTACAAAATAGTAATTAGTTCTAGAAGTCTGCTGTACAACATAATGCCTGTAGTGAAAAATACTGTATTGTGCATTTAAAGATTTATTAAGAGGGTAGTTCTCCCGTTAAGTGATCTTACCACACGAAACCAAATCAAAACAAAACAAAAGGGGACAAGAGAATTTTGGAGATGCTGGAAATATCTGTCACCATGACTGCGGTGCTGGTTTCAGAGGTGTTTGCCTGTGTCCAAACCAACCAAATTAATCTGTTAAACACATGCAGCTTTTGGATATCAATTACTCATCTTGATAAAGCTGTTAGAACAAAGGAAACTCTTACTTGCGTCCTTTGGGGGACTCTAATGTGCATCTGTCTGTGTGTGTATGGAGCTTAACTTATATCCTGACTAGAGAGCACTCAGATGTAAAGTAAGAGATAAGTCAGTCCTACTTGCATCAGGACCCATCAGACACTGAGGAGAAGTGGAGAGAAGGAACTTTTGGAACAATTTGTCCAGTTGGTTCCAGAGATGCTGTGATTGATTCATGCATTCATTTGACCAATATTGGCTGAATTCATACTGTGATCTTGACACTGAGTAGGCAGTTGGGATAAAATGGAAAAAAAAAAGGACATACATAACATCTGTTCCTAGAGTTCATGGTCTAGTGGATGAGATAGATTTCCACCAATCACACAAATAAATGTTGAAAATAACTATAGCTAATATTTACTGAGGGCTTCCTATGTGTCAGACATGATTTCAGGCACTTTTCTTGTATTGACTTACATAACCATCACCAAGAAAAAAAACAAAACCGAAATAAAAGAATCTGAGTTAGGTGCTACTCTTATTATCCCCAGTTATTTTTCTGATAGGAGCTACGAAGCAATGGTTCATATGATATGAGATCATTCCTTAGGGAAACTAACCTGGCTTGGGGGTGTACCCCAAGGAGACTGAGAAAGGATTGTCACAGGCTGTCCTGCCTTCCAAGGTGGCAGTGAAGTGAAAGTGGAAATGGAAGTTGCGCAGGTGTCTCCGACTCTTTGCAATCCCAAGGAATTCTCTAATTAAAACAAGGTGGCCCCTGAACCCTAGGGAGTGGCAGCCACATAGGGTTGGCAGTGTCAGATGCTCTGATGGCGGCAGCATGAGAGTGGCATCTGTTGTGGCTGGGGGGGGGGGGGGGGGACTCTGGTGACAGTGGAGGTGAGCACACAAATCACCTGGGACTTTGCCAGGGAAAGAGCTCAAGGTCATCTCTTATTGGTCCCTTCCAAAGGCCACCATGGGTTGGGGAAGTGTGAGTTAGACACCTGAAGGTCTCCCGGCTTATTCTCTGAGAGCATCTTTGATGTTTCCTGGTTTGCAAGCAGTCAGCTTGTTCCTGTGCTGTCTGCTGAGCCCTGCCCCCCTCTCAAAAGTTTAAGATTCCCCTGTGTGTGTGTGTGTGTGCTCAGTCACTTCAGTTGCGTCCGATTCTTTGCGATCCTATGAGCCGTAGCCCGCCAGGCTTCTCTGTTAATGGAATTCTCCAGGCAAGAATACCGGAGTGGGTCGCCGTGCCCTCCTCCAGGAGATTTTCCCAACCCAGGTATAAAACCTATGTCTCTTATGTCTCCCACGTTGGTGGGAGGGTTCTTTATCACTAGTGCGGCCTGGGAAGCCCACGACAGGGTGGCTGCTGCTGCTGCTGCTGCTGCGTTGCTTCAGTCATGTACCACTTTGTGCGACCCCTTAGACGGCAGCCCACCAGGCTCCCCCGTCCCTGGGATTCTCCAGGCAAGAACACTGGAGTGGGTTGCCATTTCCTTCTCCAATGCAGGAAAGTGAAAAGTGAAAGTTGAAGTCGCTCAGTCCTGTCCAACTCATAGCGACCCCAGGGACTGCAGCCTACCAGGCTCCTCTGTCCATGGGATTCTCCAGGCGAGGGTACTGGAGTGGGGTGCCATTGCTAAGAGGTGCTTAACAACCAGTAACTAGAGTCATTCCTCTATATCTTTGAGGATATTGCCCAAGCTACCCAGTAGATGCCTGAAACACGGCAAGCATGGAACCCTATCTATGCTGTGCTTTTTTCTGTACATACATTCTATGATCAAGCTTAAGTTATAGATTAGGCATAGAAAGAGATGAACAACAATAACTGATGATAAAATAGAACGATTAAAACAATGCACTGTAATACAATTTATGTGAATATGGTGGAGCTTTTGTTCTCAAAATATTATACAGATTTAATGTCTTTTCCATCTCAACTACCCACTTATCACTCACTGTGGCTGTTAACTTTTTTGGCCTGAGGTGTGACAGCAAAACTAGCACGAATTTCTCTTTCCTTCTTCACAGTTTCACAGATAGATTTGTTCTTACCGAAGATCTTCACAATCTCAGCCTATGATTTTTTTTCTCTATCTTATCTTTCAAAGTTTTTTTTTTTTGTGGACCATTTTTTAAAGTCATTATCGAATTTATTACAATACTGTTTCTGTTTTATGTTTTGGCTTTTTGGTTCCGAGGCAGGTGGATCTCAGCTCCCTGACCAGGGACCGAATCCGTACACCCTGCACCGGAAGGCGAGGTCTCAACCGCTGGATCGGAAGTCTCGATTAAAGGAAGTGCTCTATGGCTGCTCTGTGGCAATCCCAACTGTCAGTTTCACCAAGCTTGCCCTTTGGGGCCATTATTAAGTAAAATAAGGTTTACTTGAACTCAAGCACTGAGACAGCTGAAAGTTGATCTGATAGTGGAGTAAGCTACTAACGGATGGGATATGCGGAACAAAATGATGATTCATGTGGGGCGCTCTGGTGCAGGGGAGATGGAGAGGGACAGCAAGAGTTCATCCCGCTGCTCAGTACGGCACGAAAATGAAAACTTATATATTATTTGTTTCTGGAATTTTCCATTAAATATTTTCAGACTGAGATTGACTTCAGGAAACTGAAACCCAGGCAAGAGAAACTTCAAATAACTGTATTATTATTGTGATTTTCTCCTCTTAAAACACAGTAAAATAATCTAAGCAATGAATTAACATGCTTAAGATAGCTCTGAATCTTCTACAAACAGACCATAAATAAGGCACGGGGTTTTAAGTATGCAAACATCAAGTATAGTAAGCTTTCTGTTTATTCACTTATAAGGGTGTCTCTTGCCTGCTGAAGTGGATTTCTCTAAAAAGACCAAAAAAAGCCTTATATCAGTTTGAGTCCACCAGGATGCCCCCTGCAGTTATTCATGGTTTAATAAAGAACAGGGGCACAGTTGAAATGCCTCTTGGAGGGGACAAAGCTCACCCTTTGCATCATTTAGCTCAGTTGGTAAAGAATCTGCCTGCACTGCAGGAGACCCCGGTTTTGATTCCTGGGTCGGGAAGATCCACTGGAGAAGGGATAGGCTACCCACTCCAGTAATCTTGGGCTTTCCTTGTGACTCAGCTGGTAAAGAAGCCCCCGTGATGGGGGAGACCTGGGTTTGGAAGATCCCTTGGAGAAGGAAAGGCTAGTATTCTGGCCTGGAGAATTCCATGGATTGTATAGTTCATGGGATCCCAAAGAGTCAGACACGACTGAGTGACTTTCACTTTCTTTCACTTTGCACCATT
Source organism: Budorcas taxicolor (assembly GCF_023091745.1). Classification (NCBI taxonomy): domain Eukaryota; kingdom Metazoa; phylum Chordata; class Mammalia; order Artiodactyla; family Bovidae; genus Budorcas; species Budorcas taxicolor. The sequence goes on along the minus strand of NC_068917.1, from coordinate 12,198,324 downwards.
TGTCCTTGAGTTCATCTTCCACACCTGTGACAGCTCTTTTTTCAGCCCTAGGGCATGGAGTCCCTGTGACCAGGAGTCCATGCCACATCAACGCACATGCTTAGAGCTGTCACAGGTGTGGAAGATGAACTCCAAGGGATCTTCCCTGGCTCCTGCCAGGCTGAGACACAGTTGTTCCTGGATGTCCTTTGGGCATCAGGCAGGATCCTGCTCCAGATGAGTGAGGGCTTTGCAGTTCCATCTGGTCACATGGTCTCAGCACTGGGGGCTCCTTATTCTAACTCCAGGCTTTGTCTGGGTCATGGGTTCTCTCAGTCCTTCCACATCCCCATGCACCTTGGGAGATCTGGCCACGCTCTTCTGCTTTCTGCACACTCAACCTGATGGTGCAAGAACCTGTGAGGCTGTCCTCTGGTCCACAGCTTTGGCCCTGCCCTTAGTCACGGCTCCCCCTGTGCACATGCCCTGGAGTGCATGACCTGCTGAAAGTAAGGGCCTTCAGAGAATTTATAGTCTTTTTAGAACATGGCTTTCAAACTTTTTAAAGAACAGACATGGTCGGGCTCAGTGCTGAGCTACCTATTTCTGGATCGTTACATAATATAAGAAATAAACTTCTTATTTTATCTACACTGCTGTATTTTGGCTCTTTATTGTACCAAAGAAGATGGTTAGACTGAATCCTAAAGAACGTACATTGTTAGAATTCGTTGGAAAAGCAGAGCATAATCACAAAAATAACACATCAAAGCAGTGTGTGCCCAATGGGGAATATGGACAAAAAGAGACTCTCGGTGTGGAGAAGCTCAGAAGGGATTAGGAGCAGTTTGAAGAAAAGGAAACTCTAATGATGAAAATGGCATCATTGAAGGCAACAACAGTCATTCAACAAACCAATCTCAATTCAACTTTTCTCTCATCTATTCTGGTAAATGAGGTAAGAAACTCTTGTTTTATGAAATAAGGTATTTTTCTCTTTTAAAAGGTTTATTTTTTAAAATAATAATAAAAGTAACACAGCTATTGGAACATCTGAGAACACTGTAAAAATGTAACTATTTCAAACCAGAAGTTTAAAGCAAGAGAAAACTAGTCAGCCATTACCATGATCAACAACACAGCCACAAACATCGTTTTAATTTTTTCTAGCCTTTCTTCAGTGGGTGCCTAAGGAGAGGTGTATGCATTTATTAGAATGTTGAAGAATTGATGCGTTTGAACTGTGGTGTTGGAGAAGACTCTTGAGAGTCCCTTGGACTGCAAGGAGATCCAACCAGTCCATTCTAAAGGAGATCAGTCCTGGGTGTTTATTGGAAGGACTGATGCTAAAGCTGAAACTCCAGTACTTTGGCCACCTCATGCGAAGAGTTGACTCATTGGAAAAGACTCTGATGGTGGGAGGGATTGGAGGCAGGAGAAGGGGGCGACAGAGGATGAGATGGCTGGATGGCATCACCAACTCGATGGACGTGAGTCTGAGTGAACTCCGGGAGTTGGTGATGGACAGGGAGGCCTGGCGTGCTGCGATTCATGGGGTGGCAAAGAGTCGGACACGACTGAGTGACTGGACTGAACTGATACTACATACTACACATAGACACACTGTAGCTTTGTTGTGCTTTCTTGCTTAACACAATGTTAAGTACTTCTCCTTGACATGAAAAATTCTTCAGTTCTTAATTTTATACAATCAACTACAAAAAACAGAAAAAGCAAATCAGGATGTATCAAAATGCAGAAATGAAAAAGAAAACAGACTATTTCCTTTGACAGAAGAACGATCTTACCACCTAGAATGGACACCTTGGAGAGTTTTCAGGAAAGGCCTACAGAAACTACTTCCTGTAATCTCATAGCAAAACCAAATAAATAAGAAGTAAAACCGGGGCATACTGCCCAGACAGAATCCGTATTACAAAATAAACAGTTTAAATTTTAATATTTCCTGTCAGGCCATATCCTACATACAACACAGGAGCGCTAATCCTCCTATCCTCATGTTACAGACCACATGAAGAAAACAAGGAAATTGAGCCTATGTGGAAGGTTGGGTCAAAGCCTTCTCATTTCTGTGGGTGCTAATCTGAAGTTCCTTTCTTCATGAGCCTATCTGCCCATTTTGGCATAACATTTGCGGAAAACCAAAATTTCACATATGGAACTCCCAAGTCACCCATCTGCCTCCACCCACCTTATTTTTTGGTTCGAAAATTTGTCACAGAACAAATGTTATGCCCCATGATTTGAAAGGCAAGAATGATCCAATAGCACCCTTAAATTCACCTGAACTGCGTTAACGAAGTATTAGTATCTTACTCTTTTCTTCCCCCTTGTAAAATCGGGGGAATACATTATTATGATAATATATTATTTATATGTCTGTGGATATATGTATATATATATAGAACATTAAATTATCTTCCCTATTCTTTTTGAAAATTGTGGTTAGTTTTCACTTTCGATAAATAATCCATCTCTTGGATTATTTACCATCCATTGGCTCCAGGGGAAACAGACATAGATGCTAGTTTGAAAGTCAGGTCGTCGTACAGCTTTTTGGGCATACCCAGCAATTGGTAAGGAGGCTGTGAAAACCGTAGTGACTTTAAAAGTCAAAGCAGCGGATTATTTTATTATTATTTTGGCCTCTTCCGCTTCACGTACTTCGTACTGCACTGCCATTAGGCCACTCGTTCTCCGCCCGGGAACTTTATACAGAAGGGGAGCAAGAACTCGCAGGTGCCTCCCTGCACAGGCCCTGCTCAGGCCGAGAACACGCCCTCTGTCTTGGCCATCCCGGCCCGAGGCTGAAGTAATAACCTCGGTTCCGGGGCGGCGGCAGCGGCACAACCCGCGGCGCACGTGTCGTCGCTGACCCGCCCGCCGGCCGCGCGGCCAGTGCACGCAGCTCCCGCCGCGCCGCGCCAGCCGCACACTCCGCAGCGGCGCCTCCGCTCCCGACCGCCCGGCGGCCCCTTGGCCAGCGGCCCGTCCATGCTCTCGGCCACCAGGACGGCCCGCCAGCTCTTTCACAGCCTCTTCCCCATCCCGAGAATGGGTGACTCCGCCTCCAAGATCGTCAGCCCCCAGGAGGCCTTGCCGGGCCGGAAGGAGCCCATCGTCGTAGCGGGTAAGGACGCGACCACGCACCGCGGGCGCGGTCCTCGCCTCTGCGCACGCGCATCCTCCGGCCGCCGGAAGGGGGGCCGGCCTCGGCAGGGCCGGCAGCTGGGGGTCTGCGCAGGCGCGGAGGGCGCTGGCAGTGGCGGGGACGAGGGATCGATCCTCTTTCTTTGTTTAGGTTTTCATCCACTAGAACAACGGAAAACACACCGAAGGGATCTAGTACGTTGATACGGCCCACCTAGACTGTAAATACCCCTCGGCGGCTTCAAACTTCGGGCGGGAAAATCGCTGACCTGATTTCCGCCCTTTCTCACGGGTCTGCATCCACTTTCTTTCTTTTCTGCTTCGGCGGCTGGGATTCGGGCCACTTGCAGTGGTGGTGCCGGTTTGTGTTGTCACGGGAGCCATGGAATGATACAGAACGCTGTATATACTGAGGTTTTGAAATTGTTTCTCACGCCAATGTTCTGGTTGCAGGAGTTAGCCTCACGCTGCCCTTATGCTCCAGAACTGCCCTATTTCCCTGACTTGGCAGGAGCTTACCCTGGCCCCGTGCTCCCGATTCTGCACTTGTGTATCAGTCATGCAGAAGAGCTGTACTTGCCAAACTTAAAAATAATTTCCCAATCGCATACCTATACTTTTGGCGCGACTGTAATAGAATACATAAAATGTAATAACAGTGAGATGTTAGGAAAACAAAATAAAGTGAATAAAATGAAGGAAGAGATACGAAGTTCTGGAAACTGCTCTAAAAGTTTTGAAAGCTTCACTCTATACATTTCTCAGCACTGTAGAAGGCCGCAGACAGCGCAAGTCCACCAACTGGTTGAGTCACTCAGTCGTATCTGACTGTTTGCGACCGCATGAAGTGCAGTATGCCGGGCTTCCTTGTCCTTCACCATATCCTGGAGCTTGCTCAGACTCCTAGTTCCTTGAATCAGTGATGCCATACAGCCATCTCGTCCTCTGTTGTCCCCTTTTCCTCCTGCCACCAACGTGAGGATCATGCTTTGGGAAGGATTACCTTGGTGCATTGCTTCTCAAAGTTTTATCTTTTAAACAAGCCCTTCCAGCGATACTAATACACTCAGTATTTGAAAACCGCTGCCTTAGAGCTGTTGGAGGGTTAAATGGTGATAAATCTTTCCCATATGGTTCGATGCCAAGATAAATTATACTTTTACAATTTCTTAGGGATTCTTCCATTTTTCTTTTCCTTAAAGATTTGTTGAGTATACATAGAAGATCGTTCTGTGTATCATACACCCTACTCATTATGAGAATGGACAAGGTAGAGGTCTTTGCGTTTGAGGTACTTTGGGAACTGACGCTGTGTGACCTGTTTCTCATTCACCTACATAAGCAGCTTTATATCCTATGTCCCCCATCACTTCATTCCCAACTCATCAAGGGCCTTAAAAAGCTTATTTTAGACTAAAATTCAGAGAATGAGTTAAAAAAAAAAATCCAGATTATTCCAGATTATTTCTAAACTGTGTAACCCTATTATCTAAACTTTATTTATCTTGAACGTGAATTCTCCTTTAACAAACTAGGATTCATAAATGGATATTTAAAGGCAATGCTTCTCAATGCTGAACTTCCCCAACTTGTATGAAGCTTCATTTTTATACACTAGTGTCTTTGGTATGTCCTCCCAGGCGTCAAAAAACAAGCCGGATCAGATCCCCAAACTGGTTGAAGATTAAAATTGTCCTGAATTTAGTTCTCCTTTATCTTAACCGAAGTCTTCCCAATCAGTTGTTTAGTATATAGATGACACTTTTGGTAAAAGATAACTAGCGTGACATTTCTCTATCCATCTACTAATTCTGACTGCAAAACCTCAAGGCCTGACTCTTCTTCCTTTTTATATAGCCATGCATACATTGCTATTGCTGGACCAATAAACCATTTTTTTTTTTTTTTTTGGTGTAGGGCTAAGCCTATAATGCATGTCCTTTGTGTTCAGCTACTGTGACCATCCCCCGCCCCATACTTAAATTTTAGTGGCTTTCCTGTCTCTACCCTGGGACTGCTGCCTTGACAGGTTGTCAAAGGTTCTGATTGGGCTCAGAAATGGGTAGTGTTACTTCTCAGGTGTGTTTTCAGTGGCTTAAGATTGAAGCTTACAGACTTAGGATTATTGCTTTGGAAGTTAAATTCATCTCTGCCCTAACCTCCAATCTGTTTAACAGCTCTTCACCTCTCTATATTACCTCTGTCTATATCTGTTGTTGTTCTTGCCCCTACTCTCTGAAAAATTCTGTGGCAAAAGCATCAGCTTTTGATTTTAGAAGACAAAACCTATCTGTTTAGTGTCTTTGGCTCAGTGATTTGGCTCAGCCTAGTATCAGGTGTGCACTATTACCAAATACGTTTGGGGTGAAGGGTTATCATCTTAGCTTTAACCCTACCTTTTTTGGGTATTCTTCCAGAAATGTTCACCCTTTCATAAACTACAGCCTAGTAATAGATTTCTACTTTGCAAGAAGGTGAGATTCAATCCTTCAGACTTCTTTAATTTCTCCCAGGCTACCTAAAGTGGATCAAAACATGAATAGGCCTACTTTGGGTGGCTGGTTAGAACTAAACCTGGCCTAGACTGCCTCATTTGAAGCACACTCTGTTTAGATCGGTGGTAGGCTCTGGACACCACTGACTGGCAGGGTGCACAGGAACTTGCTGGTCTTTTTATGTAGTGGTGATCTCTTTGTTTCAGTACCTGGCTACAGAGCAGTATTCAGAGAACTTTGGGACTGGGGGAAAAGGGGAATTCATGCTTGCTGGACTGAATTGGTGTTCAGTCAATTGCTAGAGATAGGCAGGAGGCAGAAAGCTTATAATTAAAACCTCAGAGTGCCTCCTGTGTTATTAAAATCTAAGTTTATTATAGTTAGAACTGATCCTCAGGGGAGGGATAAGTTAGGAGTTTAGGATTAAAATATACACACTACTGTAAGTAAGATAGGTAACCAACAAGGATCTAAGGTATAGCACAGGAAACTATTCTAAATAGCTTATAATAGCTGCCTATAATGGAAAAGAATCAGGGAAAGAATGTATCTATATTTGAATATATATATCTGAATCACTTTGCTATACATCTGAAACTTATACAACTTTGTAATTCAACTATATTTCAATAAAAAATTTAAATATAGAAAAGCAATCGACAGAAAAAGAGGAACTGATAATATTTTTAGTGAATTAATTATTGTGAAAGCCCAGCTTTTTATTTATATGGCTCACTTTTCTCCAGCCGTATTGGAAATATAGCTAATCTATTTTTTGATCAGGTGTTTGGGATTTGGGTATATCATCCAAGAGCATGTTGGCAGCTTCTGTTTAATCTTTGCTTTCTTGCCTGTATGTCCATAGGTAGTGTTTGATGTATTTATTACTGGGATGTCTCTTTGGGGAGAGGAAGAGGTGTAGAACACCGGCTAAAGGTTTGCTCTTCTAAGAACTATAAATATAAGCAGAAAAACAGAACCATGTGAGTAACTGTTCAAAGGTGGCTCTTTGCAAAAACAATTGTACTGTGACTGTTAGCTATCTAATAAAGGAGAGAAGGAATAAAGTACAAATACATGAAATAAGAACTGAAAGAGGGAATAATAGAAATAGGAAAGTTGAAGAATCATAAGACACTATTTACTCAATTCTTTGAAAATAAATTTGAAAACCTGGATGAAATAGATAACTTTTAGGAAAATATAACTGACCTAAACTGACCCCAGAAAGAGACGATCTTAACAGATTGATTTTTCTAGAAGAAATAAAGTTGTCAGAGATCGCCTCCTCTCAAAGCATTCTGTCCAGGCAGTGTTACAGGTGACGTCTACATAGTTCAGGTATAATTCCAACAGTATATTTAAACTGAAAGGATTGTCAAATTCTTTTTATGAAACAAGTATAATATTGAAACCAGACCTGATAAATACTGCACTAAAAAGAAAACAAACCACTCTCACTTATGAATATAGATACAAAACTGCTAAATAAATATTAGTAAGCAGAATCTAGCAATGGGATTTAGTCTTAGAATGCAAGGATTTGTCAGTATTAGGAAATTTATTAATATAGTTCGTTGTGCGTGGCTCAGTCATATTGGACTCTTTGTGACCCTGTGGACTATAGCCTGCAAGGCTCCTCTGTCCATGGAATTTTCCAGGCAAGAATCCTGGAGTGGCTTACCATTTCCTACTCCAGGGGATATTCCCCACCCAGGGATTGAACCCATATTTCTTGCCTGTCCTTCGTTGGCAGGTGGATTCTTTACCACCATGCCCCCTGGGAAGCCCTTATTAACATGATTCATCATTTAGTTGGTCTAGGGAGAAAAATGATATAACTGTTTCCCTAGATGCTGTGAAGTTATTTGGCCACATTTAACAACCATTCTTGGTATCATTCAGAGATGGCTACTTCTTAATGTGATAAAACATATCTGCCAACATCATGCTTAGTGAAGAGATATTAGAGATTTCCATTTAAGTCCCAATCAAAGAAGAATGTGGAGGTGGTTAATGCTTGCTTTGCCTAGTGGCAGGTGTACACTGTTACTAAATTCTTTTGTTCTTAAGGGTCATCATCTTGGCTTTAATCTTACCTTTTTTGTGTTCTTAAAAAATCTCCATCCTTTTATGAACTGTGGCCTGGTAGATTACTACTCTGCAACAAGGTAAGAGTCAAACCTTCAAGTTTCTTTGATGCTTAATTTTTCCAGGGCTGCCTATGTTGTATCAAGTTATGACTTGGCCTGCTTTGGACGATTGTTTATTATTCACATTGTGTTGTAGGTGTTAGTCAATGCAGTCAGATAAGGCAATTAGAGATGTACAGATTGGAAAAAAGAGGTGAAACTAATGCCACTTGCAGATGATAAGATTATATAACCGGAAAATCCAAGAGAGTTTAATAAGGTATCAATTTATATACTTATTAGACGGAAACCAATAGCTTTACTCTAAACAACCTGTTGGAAAATATAATGGAAAAAAACACCCCCTTGGTAATAGCAACCAAAAAAAATTAAAATTTGAGAACAAACTTGGCAAGAAATATGTCCAGTCTTTGTGAAGAAAACACTCAGAGGAGCACAAAAAGAAAACTTGAACAAATGAAAGAACATACCAGGTTATTGAATTCAAAGACTAAGCAGGAAATGTGTATCAGTTGTCCCTAAAGTCAATTTATAAAGGTAACATGATTTGAAGAAAAATACAAATGATATTTTTATTTTGTTCTAGAAATGGATGCATTCATTTAAAAAATTCATTTGGAAAAATAAACAGGAATAGTTACGGTAACTGTAAAATAAGAACAAAGAGGAACAGTTGGCTCTTACGGATAGTAAAAGCAAACCTTAACAATTTAAACAACATGGGACTGTCCATGAACAGAGAAGTCAATATACAGAATAGAAAGATCAGAAATTCTTAAATATGTGTGAAAATATAGTATATGATACAGGTGACATCTTAAATCAGTGAGGAAAAGATGAAATATTCAATAAATGGTATGGTACAACTGTGTAGCCATATGGACAAAACAAAACCAGAAAACCCTCCAAAGTTGGATCTATACTGCACATTCTTAAACCAGGATAAGTTCCAAAAGATATATGTTGATAATAGCTCATGCATATTGAGTGCTTAACTATATGCCAGACACTGTAGTAATTGATTTACATTTGTTTAGTTGCTAAGTCATGTCTGACTAATGCAGTTAATCCTCACCATGACCCGAGGAGGTGTTAACTGTTTTCCCCTCACTTGTTGGAGTGGAAACTGAAGCCTACAGAGTTTTAAGTGACTTATGCAAGGTCACATGGCTAATAAGTGGTGGATCTGGGATATGAATGTAGACAGTTTGCCTCTAGAGTTTGTGATCTTAACAGTACTATAGGTACTGTTTTTTTTCATTTAGCTAAATGTAAAGAATGAAATTATTTAAGAATGAGCAAGGGAGAATTCTTTTAGAAAGCAAAGCCTTTCTAACCACAACTTGAAAATCAGAAGACAAAAAAGATGGATAAATTAGATCACGACAGAATAAAAATCTTCTGCAGGCAAAAATTACTGTAAGCAAATTCAAAAGACAAACTGGGGTACATACTTGCAATTCATATCATAGGTGAAGGGCTAATCTCCCTAATATAGGAAACTTCTAGAAGATAATAAGAAAACAACATCCTCTAGAAAAAACAGAGGTTATGAGCAGTTCACAGAAAAGGAAGTATAATTTGCTCTTAAACAGATAAAAAGATGCTCAACTTCTTTCATAATGAGGAGAGTGTAAGTACCATTTTTCATTTTTCAGATTGGCAAAAACCCAGAACTCTGATGATACAGTTTGTTGGTAATCCTTAAGGAAAAAGACACCCTCCTCCTTTGCCGGCAAGAATGTAAATTGGTCCAACTCTTATGGAAGGCAATTTGGCAACATCTACCTAAAATTTAAATGCATATACCTTTTGACCCAGGAATGTAATTTCTGGGAATTTATCCTACAGATATACTTGCATTCGTGCCAAATGATGACTGTACCAGGTTATTCACTGCAGCTTTGTTTGCAGTCATCGACGATTGGAAACAACCCAAACGCCCATCAATAGGGGCTAAATAAATTATGGTTCCTCCTCACAATGGAAAATGCAGCTGTAAAAAAGAACATGGAATATCTATGTGAATAGATATAGAGAGATTGCCAAGGTACAGTGTTAGGTGGAAAGTGCAAGGTCAGAACAGTGTTATATATTAACTTTTGTGTGAACAGGGAGGAAAATAATGATAGAAACTTTGAAGCTTTGGAAGGATAGCTCAGAAAGTAATGGCCACGGAAAGGCCTATGCCGTGAGCTGGTGGTGGAGGGGGACACAGCCAGGAGACCTGACTCCGTGCTTTTAAAAAAACTTTTGATTCTTGTAAATCTGACTGCATTGCTGAATTAAACAACTCCACTTTGCAGTTGATCTCCTTCTGATATTTTTAGTCTAATTGACCACCTTTTTATCATCTTTTGTCATCCCTATTTCAAGTTCTGTTTTTTTTCCTTCTTTTTAAATTTTCCTCTCTTTTTCATGTCAAGTTCTTTTTTTCTGCCCCAACTTGCTTTTGTAATCAAAATCCACATTTTGGCGTGATTTAAAAATCTAAATTTAGAGGGTGAAATTGGAATAAGTTAATCCAAGTCATTTTACATTTCATAAATATTCATTTTTATTGAAGTGTCGATTGTGGTGGCATCATTTATACAAAGAAAAGATCTTTGGGGACAGATTTCTTCCACTATTATGTAGAAGGCATTATGTGTATTTCTTTTATTTTGAGTGATGTACATAGACTTTTTAGAAGAAAATGATAGAAAACAATTTTCCTTTTAGAAAAAATTTTCCCCAGTGTGCGATTAATTTCTAAATTGTAGGACCCAGAACTATTATCTATCCTCTCTGCATCCCATCTAAAGCTCTTTATTTTTCCCTCTGTTTCAGAATCTGCAGTACTTCTCTGAAGTCCCTGGGATAAGGGGATTACAGAGCTCCCATAATCTGACTCTCACCTCCCCAGCTTTTCTTCCTACTGTGCCCCCTCTAGAACAGGGGTCCCCAACCTTCTGGACCTAATGTCTGATGATCTGAGGTGGAGCTGGTGTAATAATAATAGAAATTAAGTGTACAATCAATGTAATGTTCTTGACTCACGCAGAACCACCCCCCCCCTCCGCCCCCATCTGTGGAAAAATTGTCTTCCATGAAACTGGACCCTGGTGCCAGAAAGGTTGTGGGGACCCCATCTTCTGGTTAGCATGTGGTTCAGTGTTTTGCCTCTGGAAATGTCCAAGTGGGGTCCACACTCTAACCTTCTCATTCAGTCATCTTTGTTAAATGTTTGCTAATGCTTGCTTGGGTGAAATATTGTGTTTTCCACATAGCCTTATCCTGTTCTTCAAAACTTGCCCTGCTTGAATTTAATTTCTCCCATAAACTCATCTGCCTCCCATTTCCAGATTCTTGTACTCATTCATGTCCTACTCTTTGTGACCCTGTGCACTGTAGCCCGCCAGGCTCCTCTGTCCATGGGGATTCTCCAGGCAAGAACACTGGAGTGGGTAGCCATGCCCTCCTCCAGGGGATCTTCCCGACCCAGGGATTGAAACCAGGTCTCCCACATTGTAGGTGGGTTCTTTACTGGCTGAGCCACCAGGGAAGGCCTAGAGGATTGTATATCCTGCCATAACCCCAAACTCAGTTCTAAAACCAAACCATTTTCCCTTCAAAACATTGGATGCATATTTTAATTTCCCCATTTCTGTCGGTGACGTTACTCCTATGCGCTCAAGTCCCCCAAACCTTAGCCACATGCATCATCAATCCTTGCCTCTGTATTTAAACTCCTCCAACAAATCTTGATTGTTCCTTGCCTTCTGTATTAGTCAGGGTTTTCCAGAGAAATAGAACCAATTGTATATGTGTGTGTGTGTGGTGTGTGTGGTGTGTGTGTGTGTGTGGTGTGTGGGGTGTGTGTGTGGGGTGTGTGTGTGGGGTGTGTGGGTGTGGTGTGGGTGTGGGTGTGGTGAGTGTGTGTGTGGTGTGTGTGTGTGTGTGGTGTGTGTGTATGTATGGTCTCTGTGTGTGTGTGTATGTGTAAAGAGATTTATTAGGAGGGATTGGCTCACATGATAATGGAGGCTGAGGAGTTCAAGATCTGCTGTCTGTAAGCTGGTGATGTAATTCAGCCCAACCCTGAAAGCTGAGAACCAGGGGAGCCAATGGTTCCAGTCTGAATCCTGAAGCCCGACAACCAGGAGCATCTGAGGGCCGAAGGAGATGGATGTTCCAGATCAGACAAGGAGAGTGAATTCACTCATCTTGCACCTTTGTGTTTCAGTCTGGTGGGACTGGATGAGACACACACCCGACCCCCTCCACCTCCCTGCACCATGTTGGTGGGATCACCTTCTTTACTCAGTGTATAATTCCAATGTTAATCTCTTCTGGAAGCACCTTCACAACGTACACAGAAATAACGTTTAACCAGCTGCCTGAGCATCCTTTAACCCAGTCAACTTGGCAGAGGAAACCAACCATCATGCTTGGTTACTGCTTTAAGTCTGCTCAGTCTGTCATGCGGAGAAGGCAACGGCACCCCACTCAAGTACTCTTGCCTGGAGAATCCCATGGATGGAGGAGCCTGGTGGGCTGCAGTCCATGGGGTCGCGAAGTCGGACACGACTGAGTGACTTCACTTTCACGTTTCACTTTCATGCACTGGAGAAGGAAATGGCAACCCACTCCAGTGTTCTTGCCTGGAGAATCCCAGGGACGGGGGAGCCTGGTGGGCTGCCGTCTATGGGGTCACACAGAATCGGACACGACTGACGCGACTTAGCAGCAGCAGTCTGTCATGAGCACCACTATCAGGCATCTGTTTAAACCTCAGATTTCTTTCTGTCACTTCTAAGAAAACAAAGATAACTCTGTGTGATCTGGCAATGACTGTTCATCCTGGGGTTAGAAGCCTCCTTTAACTTGCTGCTAATCTCAGTGTTCTTCATCTCTGCTTCTGCCCCGAGCCCGACTCCTGCTCTTAGTAACTTCCCCCGGGAAGCTGACTTTCTTCGTCACAGCGCATTTCAGCCTTCCTGGGCCTTTCAAGGCGACTCTCATTTCTGCCCCTCCCATGCTGCTTTTGGGGGACTGTTTCAGCATCGATTGCTCTTAGAGTTGGACGTGGAGCTAGTGCTTTGAGGCCGTTTGACACTTTTATTCTAGTGTGTCTCCTTAAGGCTGGTGGAGCTGAGTTCCTTCAATGTCTTTGGAGCTCAGAGATTGCCACTTTTCTCCCTTGTGTTTCCTAAACTTCTCGCCTGGTTACATGACCAGAGCTCAGGGATCCCAAGGACCAGGCCGCTTGGTCTTCTGGTAACTTCCTCTCTGGGAGTCCTGTCGGAATGTTCTTCCCATTTGGCAAGACATTTGACTACTTTGAGCATGATGCTGTTAGCATAAACTTATATTAAAACTTATAAACTTTTAAGAGTTTATTTGAGCAAAAATTCATTCGAATTGGGCTGCATCCAATCTCGCTGATAGAAAGGAGCTCTGAGCAGCTGTACAAAGTGGAAGATTCTTAGAGCCAGAAGGGAGCGGAAACAAGTTGTGCTAGGCAGGGTGGTTATAGTAAGGTTACTTTCCTCCCGGGCATGGCAGAATCTACCACATAGATGACCCAGCTGGTGCCCATCAGGAGATTCCTGATTGACTGGTTCTTAAACCATTTCTCTCCCATATTTGGGAGAGCCAAAACCAGAGACAGCCAAGGTAAATCTTTATTTGATGTCACGGGGCTTAGCATGTGCTCAGTTGCTGAGTTGTGTTCAACTGTTTGGGACCGCATGGACTGTAGTCTGCCAGGCTCCTCTGTCCGTGGGATTTCCTAGGCAAAAAAGACTGGAGTGAATTGCCATACCCGACCCGGGGATCAAATCCACATCTCCCGCGTTTCTTGCATTGGCAGGTGGATTCTTTACCACTGAGCCACCTGGGAAGCCACAAGGCTTAGCATAAGTGACTCTATTTGGGGCTTATTTTTTGTTTGTTTGTTTTTAAAAACCACCAAATGCTTGGTTTTGCCTTAACCAGAGACTGCCATACCCTTTGAACCAGCTGGGACCTCTTCTGTAAGCTAGGTCTCTTATAAAAGGTTGAATAAAGCTATCTATTGTCCTTGACAGAGAAAAAGATGGTCCCTTACATTTCTGTAGGACTTTTGTAACATTTCACGTGAGCATATCTACAAAGTTTCTCAGCAGGGTATATTTCTGACCCACTAGCTTGCTGAATAAGTGTGTTAAATTTGCATTATAATACAGCAAAGACTGGTAGTAGTGAAACTGGAAGAAATGCAGGATTGCAGTATGTTTTGATGAATATATTATCATTATGTTTTTTAAAAATGAAGAATAAAATTCAGAAACACTGACTGTCTTTCCAGAGCGTGAATATAAAATGAATTCTTTTGAAAATGTTATCATGGTAAGGTAATAACATCAGTGTTGAATTTTCCTCTGGAACTTTCTCCTTTAATTTTTTTTAAACTTGTAGTTTACTCTTAGGCAGTTTATAGTTTGCTTAGGTCAAACACAATGTGGAAAATTAAAAAGCATTGTTCCCAGGAGGCCCAAAATTATTCTTTGGCCAGCTGAAGAAAATTTGATATTTTAACAGATTTTACCCAGAAGGCGAGAGCCATGAAAATGAAATACTGCAACGGAATTCAGAGCTTTCCAGCTGGAGCAAATGAAACCTCAAGGAAAAAAAAATCCCGAATGTACCGTAGTTAGCAGATGAGAAGGAAACCACGTTAGGGCTGGCCGAATGGAGCAGCCAGCTTGCAAATAGAGCCCCGGAGAAAACACTGCATGGCTGCTAATCTCCATTTCCTTATCTCTTCCTAAGAACCAATTCATGAAGAGCGACGTCATCCAGCAGGAAGCCCAATGTAGCAAGTCCTGCTGGTCCCTGGGGTTCCTGGCCCACCACTTAGCATTCCTCGCACAACAAGCTGTGTGCACTGGCATGAAGCAGCTGCATGGAGCTGTCTGCTCCATCCGCCCCCCCCCTCAACCTAGGCTGCACCTCGCCAGATAACAGCCCTCCTCACCAGCTCCTCTCCCTGACAACTGGAGGCAGGTTGCCAGGAAACCGCGCCCCCCCACCCCGCCCCCCAGAGGAGACTGCACCCAACTGCCTCTGCAAATAAAAGAGGCTGGAGGAGGCCCTTTGCAGATAACTTTATTTTCAGAAATTAAAAAAAAAAATTTTTTTTTCTGTTCTTCAGGATTATGCTCATCCTAAGAAGCTCTGTGTATTTATTTTGATAAGTAGAGTAAAAGGGAATAATTATTTTCTGGCGAAAATTAGGGGTCGGATGAGTGAGATAATATAGCCGTTTGCTGCAGTATTCTGGGGGGGGGTGGTAAACACACAGGAAGAAGCTATATAAATTTACATAGGAATTTCCAGGGGCAAAATATGAACCAAGGGGTTTCTGTGAATATGATGGAGCTTGAGCTTAAGCTTTAGCTGTTTCAGTTCAATAGAAACCTAACCATTATTTTTCTCAGAAAAACGAGACTATGATTAAAGACCGGAAGCCTAGGCTTCTTTTTCTGTATATGTTTGCTTTGCAACTTACAGGGTGGTTGACAAACGAAATTGATATAATTTTAAAAATGAGGATTCTCTATTGTTTGCTCTCTTAGAAAGGAACCAAGGTGTCTTTGCTCTCAGTCTGAGTTTTCTTCCCAGGGAGTCTGAACATAGGCCCTTCTCACTGTTCTGCCCAGCCTGTGCTGAGATGGCTTCTCTTTGCTTCAGGGCCTTTATTAAACCTTAAATTTTAATCCATATTTTTGCTCAAAGTTTGGAAGTTTTTAATCATTTTTATTTTCCTGGGCTCCAAAGTCGCTGCAGATGGTGACTGCAGCCATGAAATTAAACAGGCACATGCTCCTTGGAAGAAAAGCTAGGACAAACTTAGACAGCATATGAAAAAGCAGAGATATTACTTTGCCAACAAAGGTATGTCTAGTCAAAGCTATTTTTCTAGTCGTCGTTTACGGATATGAGAGTAGGGCCATAAAGGAGGCTGAGAGCCGAAGAATTGATGCTTTTGAACGGTGGTGTTGAAGAAGACTCTTCAACTGAGTGACGGAACAACAGCAGCAAGTCAGTTTTATCCTCATCTCTCAACTTTCCAAGTAACCACTGTCCAGAACCAAGGGGGCAGTCTTCAGTGCCTTTCTTCATATCTATAAAGTCCTACCTAAACACTCACATTATTTATTGTTGCTATTTTATAGAAGTGGATCAGTTTGCATTCTCTGCATCTCACTTTTCTCACTTAATAGTGCATTATGGAAACATTTCCAAGTCAGCTGGTATATCTTAATGTAATTCATTTTAGCAATATTAATAGATTTAATTTTTTGGAGATGTTTTAGGTTTATAGAAAAATCGAGTGAAAAGCACGAGTTCCCATATACACCTGTCCCTCCACCCAATTTCCGCTCTTATTAATATTTTTGCTTTACTGTGGTACATGTTCTAATAGACAAGTCATAGCAATACATTATTATTATCTGAAGTCCATACTTTATATTAGAGTTCATTCTTTGTGTTTGTACATGCTGTGGGTTTTACAAAATGACAGGTATCTACCGTTGCAGTATCATACAGGATAGTTTCACTGCCCTAAAAATCTGTCTTCCACCTACTCTTCAGTTCCTCCCTGATGCACTGCTGGCAACCACTGACCTTTTTACTGTCTCCACAATTTTGCCTTTTTGAAAATATCATTTAGTTGGAATCATACAGTATGCAGCCTTTTCAGATTGACTTCCTTCACTTAGAAGCATTTAGGGTTTCTCTGTATCTGCTGCTGCTAAGTCACTTCAGTCGTGTCCGACTCTGTGCGACCCCACAGATGGCAGCCCACCAGGCTCCCCCGTCCCTGGGATTCTCCAGGCAAGAACACTGGAGTGGGTTGCCATTTCCTTCTCCAGTGCATGAAAGTGAAAAGTGAAAGGGAAGTCGCTCAGTCGTGTCCGACTCTTAGCGACCCCAGGGACTGCAGCCTACCAGGCTCCTCCGTCCACGGGATTTTCCAGGCAAGAGTGCTGGAGTGGGGTGCCATTGCCTTCTCCGTCTCTGTATCTGGATAGCTCATTTCTTCTTAGTGCTGAATAATATTCCATTGTATGGATTTATCACAGTTTGTTTATCCAGTCACCCACTGAAGAGCATATTGGTTGCTTCCAGGTTCTGACAGTTATGAATACATTACGGTAAACATTCTTATGAAAGTTGTTGTGTGAATGTAAGTTTTCAGCTCCTTTGGGATAAATACCATGGAGCACAATGGGCAGATCTTAGTACCGTAAGAATATGTTTAGTTTTGTAAGAAACTGCCAAGCTGTGTTCCAAGTTGATTGTACCATTTCACATTCTCATCAGCAGTGAATGAGGTTCCTGTTGATTCACATCCTTGTCAGTATTCGGTTTAGTCAGTGTTTTAGATTTTAGCCATTCTAAAGGTATGAAGTATTATTTCATTGTTGTTTTGATTTGTAGCTCCCTAATTTGGCCACCTCATGCGAAGAGTTGACTCATTGGAAAAGACTCTGATGCTGGGAGGGATTGGGGGCAGGAGGAGAAGGGGGCGACAGAGGATGAGATGGCTGGATGGCATCACGGACTCGATGGACATGAGTCTGAGTGAACTCCGGGAGTTGGTGATGGACAGGGAGGCCTGGTGTGCTGCAATTCATGGGTCGCAAAGAGTCAGACATGACTGAGTGTCTGAACTGAACCAAATGACGTATGATGGACATCTTTTCACATGCTTATGTACCATCTGTATATCTTCTTTGATGAAATGCCCGTTTATATCCTTTGTCCATTTTTTAATTCAATTTCAAGATTTTCTTATTGTTGAATTTTTAAGCATTCTTCTTATACTTTGGATAGCAGTTCTTTATCAGATATGTATTTTGCAAATATTTTCTCCTGGATTGTGGCCTGTCTTCTTATACTCTTGACAATATCTTTTGCAGAGCAGACATTTTTAATTTTAATGAAGCCCAACTTATCAATTTTTTCTTTCACAGATCATACTTAGTATCTCAAAAATCATTTCCAAATCTAAAGTCACAGGTACTTTCTAGAAGCTTTATAGGCTTGCCTTTTAAATTTTGAGTTAATGTTTGTCAAAGATGTAATATCTAGGTCTAGATTAAAAATTTTTTTTTCTTGTGAACGTCCAGTTGTTAAGCACCATTTTGAAAGACTATATTCGTTCCATTGCATTGGCTTTCTTCCCTTTCCAAACATCAGTTGACTGTATTTGTGTGTGTCTATTTCTGGGCTCTTTATTCTATTCTGCTGAGCCATTTGTCTATTCTTTCACCAATACCACACTGTCTTGATTATGGTATTTTATGGTAAGTCTTGAAGTTGGGTGGCATCAGCCCTCTGTCTTTGTTCTTCTTCCATATCGTGTTGTCAGCTCTGGTTCTTTTCCCTCTCTATATGAAATTTAGAATCATTTTTGTCCATATCCACAAAATAAAGCGCCCCTTGATGAAAGTGAAAAGAGGAGAGTGAAAAAGTTGGCTTAAAACTCAACATTCAGGAAACTAAGATCAAGGCATTCGATCCCGTCACTTAATGGCAAATAGATGGGGAAACCATGGAAAATAGTGAGAGACTTTATTTTTTTGCTCCAAAATCACTGCAGATGGTGACTGCAGCCATGAAATAAAAGACACTTGGTCCTTGGAAGAAAAGCTGTGACCAACCTTGTTGTTGTTCAGTAGCTCAGTTGGGTCTGACTCTCTGCGACCCCTTTGACTGTAGCCCACCAGGCTCCTCTGTCCATGGAATTCTCCAGGCAAGAACACCAGAGTGGGTTGCCATTTCCTTCTCCAGATGACCAATCTAGACAGCATATTAAAAAGCAGAGACATTACTTTGCCAACAAAGGTCTCTCTAGTCAAAGCTATGGTTTTTCCAGTAGTCATGTATGGATGTGAGAGTTGGACTATAAAGAAAGCTGAGCACTGAAGAATTGATGCTTTTGAACTGTGGTGTTGGAGAAGACTCTTGAGAGTCCCTTGGACTGCAAGGAGATCCAACCAGTGCATCCTAAAGGAAATCAGTCCTGAATATTCATTGGAAGGACTGATGCTGAAGCTAAAGCTCCAGTACTTTCTTTGGCCACCTGATGACAAGAACTGACTCATTTGAAAAGACTCTGATGCTGGGAAAGATTGAAGGTGGGAGGAGAAGGGGACGACAGAGGATGAGATGGTTGGATGGCATCACTGACACGATGGCCTGAGTTTGAGTAGGCTCTGGGAGTTGGTGATGGACAGGGAAGCCTGGCTTGCTGCAGTCCATGGTGTTGCAGAGTCAGACATGACTGAGTGACTGAACTGACTGACTGATGAAATAACTTATTGGGATTTTGATAGTGTTGAATCTATGGATCAAGTTGGGAAGAATTTACATCTTGATAGTAATGAGTCTTCCTATCCATGTGCATGAAATATCCCTGCATTTATTTAAATATTCTTTGATTTCTTTCATCAGAATTTTATAGTTTTCCCCATATAGATCTTGTACATATTTTGTTAGATGTATACCTCAGTATTTAACTTTTTTAGTGCTAATGTAGAAGGTATTTTTTAAAATTTCAAATTCCAATTGTTTATTATTGGCATATAAGAAAACATTTTGCTTTAGTAAAATTATATCCTGTAATCTTTTTGTTTTTGTTGATTCATTGGGATTCAGACAGTCATGTCATCTGCAAAACAAAGGCATCTTAATTTCTTTTCCCCCATCTGTATACCTTTTATTTCCTTTTCTTATTGCATTAGCTAGAACTTCCAGTATGATGTTGGGCAGTAGTGGTGAGAGGGGACATGTGTGTATGTGCGCTAAGTCGCTTCAGTTGTGTCCAGCTCCTTGTGACCCTATGGCATCCTTGCCTTGTTCCTGATCTTAGTGGTAAAGCATCTGGTTTCTCACCATTAGTTATCATGTTAGCTTAGGTTTTTTTTGTACATGTTCTTTATCAAGTTGAGGAAGTTCCCCTCATTCCCAGTTTGCTGAAATTCAATATGGTGTTTTAAATGGTTGCATAATAGCCCTCTGTATGTATGTTCAGTTCAGTTCATTTGCTCAGTCGTGTCTGACTCTTTGCAACCCCATGAATCGCAGCACGCCAGGCCTCCCTGTCCATCAGCAGACGCACGTCCATTGAGTCAGCGATGCCATCCAGCCATCTCATCCTCTGTTGTCCCCTTCTCCTCCTGCCCCCAATCCCTCCCGGCATCAGAGTCTTTTCCAGTGAGTCAACTCTTTGCGTGAGGTGGCCGAAGTATTGGAGTTTCAGCTTTAGCATCAGTCTTTCCAGTGAACACCCAGGACTGATCTCCTTTAGGATGGACTGTATGTATGTAGCCCATGGTAAACTACAGTTTATTGAAATAAGCAAAGTTGAACTGTTGATCAGTTATTACGTGTTTGGCTCCAACAGTGCTGTAGATAACGTTTATTAATCATGGTCTGTTGTGCACATACTGTAAGCACTTATGAATACCTTCGTGGTAAATCTAGTCAAAGGAGATAAAGTTGGTGCCAGGTTATGCAATGCCTCGAAGCCAACCTAAATAAGGGGTTTGGATCAGAATAGAAAACGGACAGAATGTAGGTTCTCTGATGATGCGTACGAGGGAAAGTCAGAGGTTCAGGTGTGCAGAGGTTTGCCCTCTGTCCATGAAGTATAAACGTCCTGTGGATCGTGGATGCTTCCTGGTACTGTTTGGATTGGTTTCTGGATACAGCTTGGCAACCAGGTTATGGAATTGTTTATTCTGGGAACTTACAGGTCAGTTTACATCTAGAGTTATAACCTGGTTACGTGTAATGAATTGGACTACACAGTTTCAGTACCTTTACTATAAACTAGGGGTTGGCAGAATATGGTCTGTGGGTCATATTTGGGCTGTACTGTGGTCTGTTTTTTTTTAAAAATTAAATTTTTTATTTTGAGATAATTATAGATTCACACACAGTTGTAAAACAATAATACAGAGAGGTTCTGTATTTTTCTTTTCCCCAGTTTCTCCAAAGGTTGCATCTTGGATATCTGTTGTGCACAATTAGGATGTTGACAGTGACAGAGTCAATATCCAGAACAGTTCTGTCGCGAGGATCCTGAGTCGCCCTGTTACAGGGCATGTATAGAAGGCGGCACCCACCCCCACCTGCTTCCTCACACCCCCGTCCCTAATACTTGGCAACCACTCATCTCCATTTCTAATTTTATCAAATCAAGAGTATTATATAAATGGAATCATACAGCATGGAACTTTTAAGGTTGGCTTTTTTCAGTTTATGTAATTCCCTGGAGATTCAGCAAACTTGCTGCATGTGTCAGAGTCAACACTTTGTTCCCTTTTATTGTGGAATAGTATCCCATGCTACGGTATGAATGTACCACAGTTTGGGTAACTATTTACCCACTGAAAGGCATATGGAGTATTTCCATTTTTTGGCTATTATAAATATATCTGTTATGACCATTTGTGTACAGTTTTTAAAAATTTATTTATTTAAATTGTAGGCTAATTACTTTACAGTATCATGGTGGTTTTTACCATACACTGACATCAGTCAGCCACGGGTATATGTGTGTCCTCCTGTCCCAAACCCCTCTCCCACACTCCCTCCCCATCCCATCCCTCTGGCTTTGAGAGCTCTGTTTCATGCATCGAACTTGGACTAGTTATCTGTTTCACATATGGTAATATACATGTTTCATTGTTATTCTCTCAAATCATCCCACCTTTGCCTTCTCACAGAGTCCAAAAGTCTGTTCTTTATATCTGTGTCAGCCATCAGAATATGTACAATG
This sequence comes from Budorcas taxicolor, assembly GCF_023091745.1. Classification (NCBI taxonomy): domain Eukaryota; kingdom Metazoa; phylum Chordata; class Mammalia; order Artiodactyla; family Bovidae; genus Budorcas; species Budorcas taxicolor. Next base: position 12,176,704 of record NC_068917.1, on the reverse strand, counting down.
TTTAAGTGAACATAGTTTTTTTTTTTTTTTTCCTCTGGGGATCAGGGCCCATGAGTGCAATTGCTGGATCATAGAGCAGTCCCATGTTTAGTTTTATAAGAAAGTGCTGGAGTATTTTCCAGAGTGCTTGTACCATTTCGCATTCCCACCAGCAGTGTCTGACTGCTTCAGTCTCTGCATCCTCGCCGGCATTTGATGTTATCACTTTTTGTTTTTTTTGACTGCACTGTACAGCTTATAGGATCTTAGTTCCCTGAACAGGGACTGAACCTGTGCTCCTTGCATTGGAAGCGCAGAGTGTTAACCACTGGACTGGCAGAGAAGTCCCCATTAGTTTTTATTTAGCTATTCTGATAGGTGTGTACTGATGTCTCATTGGTTTAAATTTTCACTTCCCTCATGGCTAAGGATGTTAAACACCTTCTCATGTGCTTTCATGTCGTTTGTATATCCTCTTCAATGAAATATCTTTGGTTAAACGTTAGACATTTCTATTTGGATTATATGCCTTTATACTGCTCATTTTTGTAAGCTCTTATATATATTCTAAATATCAGTTCTCTATGCCTTGCAAATATTTTCTCCTATCCTGTAGCTTGTTTTTTTTTTTTTTTTAAATCTTCTTAGTAGAGGCTTTGCAGGTAAATTTTTTCAATTTTGATGAGTTCCAATTTATCATTTCTTCCTTTTATGGATTATGCTTTTTGTGTTAAGCCTAAGAACTCTGCCTAACCTTGATCTCAGAAATTCTCTCCTCTTTTTTTTTTAATTGGTAAAAGTTTTGTAGTTTTACATTTTACATTTGAGTCTGTGATCCATTTTGAGTTAATTTTTGTTTAAAGTTTGAGATTTAGTTTGAGGTTCTTCTCTCTTTTTTTGCCCTGTGGATATCCAGGTGCTGAAGAACCATTTGTTGAAATCCCATGTTCCAAACGTTAGAGGAAAAGCATTCAGTCTTTCATTGTTAAGTGCGATGGTAGCTGTAGAGTTTTTGCAGATCTTCTTTATAGAGGTGACGTAATCCCACTTTATTCCTAACTTGCTGAGACTTTTATCATGAATGCATCTTCTACCACCTGTTTTTGTAAATAAAGTTTTATTGGAACACAGGTATGCTTATTGGTTTGGCTACTATCTCTGTCTGTTTTGACAGTACAACACCAGAACTGAGACTTGTGACAGGGATCTGTACAGTTCAGTTCAATCACTCAGTCGTGTCTGACTCTTTTCGACTCCATGGACTGCAGCACACCAGGCTTCCCTGTCCATCACCCAACTCCCACAGCTTGCTCAAACTCATGTCCATTGAGTTGGTGATGCCATCTAACCATCTCATCCTCTGTTGTCCCCTTCTCTTTCTGCCGTCAGTCTTTCCCAGCATCAGGGTCTTTTCCAATGAGTCAGTTTTTTGCATTAGGTGGCCAAAGTATTGGAGTTTCAGCTTCAGCGTCAGTCCTTCCAATGAATATTCAGGACTGATTTTCTTTAGAATTGACTAGTTTGATTTCCTTGCAGTCTAAGGGACTCTCAAGAGCCTTCTCCAACACCACAGTTCAAAAGCATCAATCAGTTTTCATTCCAATCCCAAAGAAAGGCAATGCCAAAGAATGTTCAAACTACCACACAGTTGCACTCATCACACAGGCTAGCAAAGTAATGCTCAGGATTCTCCAAGTGAGACTTCAACAGTATGTGAACCAAGAACTTCCAGATGTTCAAGCTGGATTTAGAAAAGGCAGAGGAACCAGAGATCAAATTGCCAACATCTGTTGGATCAGAGAAAAAGCAAGAGTGTTCCAGAAAACCATCTACTTCTGCTTCAATGGATATGCCAAAGCCTTTGACTGTGTGCTAAATCACTTCAGTTGTGCCCGACTCTTAGCGACCCCATGGACTGCAGCCTACCAGGCTCCTCCATCCATGGGATTTTCTAGGCAAGAGTACTGGAGTGGGGTGCCATTTGACTGTGTGGATCACAACAAACTGTGGAAAATTCTTAAAGAGATGAGAATTCCAGACCACCTTACCTGCCTCCTGAGAAATCTGTATAAAGGTCAAGTTAGAACTGGACATGGAACAATGGAAAGGAGTACGTCGAGGCTGGTATATTGTCATCCTGACTTTTATGCCAAGTATATCATGCGAAATGCTAGACTGGATGAAGCACAAGCTGGAATCAAGATTGCTGGGAGAAATATCAATAACCTCAGATATGCAGATGGCATCACCCTTACGGCAGAAATCAAAGAGGGACTGAAGAGCCTCTTGATGAAAGTAAAAGAGGAGAGTGAAAAAGTTGGCTTAAAGCTCGACATTCAAAAAACGAAGATCATGGCATCTGGTCCCTTCACTTCATGACAAATACATGGGGAAACAGTGGAAATAGTGAGACACTATTTTCTTGGGCTCCAAAATCACTGCAGATAGTGACTGCAGCCATGAAATTAAAAAGATGCTTGCTCCTTGGAAGAAAAGTGAAGTTGCTCAGTCATGTCCAACTCTTTGTGAGCCCATGGGCTGTAGCCTGCCAGGCTCCTCTGTCCATGGAATTTTCCAGGCAATAATACTGGAGTGTGTTTCCATTTCCTTCTCCAGGGTCCTTGGAAGAAAAGCTATGACAAACCTAGACAGCATATGAGAAAGCAGAGGCTTCACTTTGCCGACAAAGGTCCGTCTGGCAGTCGAAGCTATGGTTTTTCCAGTAGTCATGTATGGATGTGAGAGTTGGACAGGGATCTTGTGACCCACAAAGCCTGAAATATTTATTATCTAGCCTTTCATAGAAAAGGTTTTCTGACTGCTACAGTAGTTCACAGTCTTCATTTTGGGTCACCGTTTTTTTTTTTTTTCCTTTCCCCATCAGAATTCCTTCTATTTCTTGATATTGTAAGATGGTTACAAACTCTTAATCACCCCGCATCTTCAGTTGTCCAAGACTTAGACCCTGAGTTGTTGGCAGTTCCCACCTTGAAAGAGGGTATGGATGTGTGAAGATCTGGCTGACTTCCCAAGGCCTTCTCTATTGTAAACATGTCTGTATTTCTGTTAATATCTGCGGTAGTATTTTGGGGAGTTCTTGGCCCAATAACTACTGTTACCTTCTTACCTTGACCATCCACCTGAACAAATTATTTGCATTACAGTGGCCCTGGTTTCCTGCCCAAATTCCTGGACTCTTACTGTACATCATCTGCACTGCTGTGTTTCAGAATGTTTACATGATGGGATAACTCATGATTTTAGTGATCTTTAAAGGGTCCAGACTCTTGAGAGTCCTTGGGACTGCAAGGAGATCAAACCAGTCAATCCTAAAGGAAATCAGTTCTGAATATTCATTGGAAGGACTGATGCTGAAGCGCCAATACTTTGGCCACCTGATGAGAAGAGCTGACTCATTGGAAAAGACCCTGATGCTGGGAAAGATTGAAGGCAGGAGGAGAAGGGGACAACAGAGGATGAGATGGTTGGATGGCATCACCGACTAAGGGACATGAGTTTGGGCAAGCTCTGGCAGTTGGTGATGAACAGAGAATATTGGCGTGCTGGGGTCCATGGGGTCGCAAAGAGTCAGACATGCCTGAGCCACTGAACTGATCTGAAAGGGCCCAGTGGTGTGTGGTGCTCTAAACTCAGTGACTCTTTCCACCATAGATACATATCTGTTGTGTTTTGTTTTTCTAAGGGGTTTTAGAATTTTGGCAGGTGTGTTGCTTTGGTTGAAAATGAGGACCTGGATAAATGATGGCCCTTAAGTTAGGAAATAAACGAATACATTCCTTGGATCACTGAAAGGTAAACCATCGCAGGTTTGTGCTTATAGATTATTAATTGTAGAGATATTACGTCCTGCATCTCTGCAGATACATTTTGTTTAAACTTGCTTGATCTACTCTCTCCAGAACATGCTTTGACCAAAAATGCATCTCTTTTTTTTCCTCTTCACCTAACTTCCTTTTATCGTTTACCACCTCCATCCTCAGCGATGTCTTCCCTTACGCTCCAACCCATTTGATCCTTGTCTCTTAGAACATTTAGCATATTTTCTTTAACATTCATTGAATGTACAATCTTATTCTCTGAAGATGTCTTATCTTGTTGTCTTATCATTATTTAGCTTTATAAAAACAATTTTGCTTTAATATATGTACATATTTCTCTATAACTGCATTTTTAGTGATGGCTTATTTGATTATTCATATCGAGTAATATACAAATTTGTATAAGTAGTTTACCTATTTGTATAATTCTATGCCTATGTGTGTTTATGTTACATAGTAATTATTAGTTAAGTGAATGAAAGAATGATTGAGCTAATATTCTGTGTAGTATTAAGTTTGGAAGTTGTCTGTTCAATAAAATCCTTTTAGTATGGTACAGGTCAATACATAGTAAAATTAACTGAATCTCAATAAATGGGTGTTCACTTTTTAACTTATCTTCCAGCAGCATGAGCTATCCATCTTTAGAAATTTGATTATGACTGCTTGTGTGAACCCAGTGGCTGACTTTCCAAATAGTTGTTAGAGGAGATCTGAGCCCTTAGCTGTTATGTTGTAATCTGTGTTTCATATTTATGGGAGAGAAGTCTTTCTACAAATATGTAAAAATATTGATGAGTGAAGGAAATGGCTCCCAGTGTGACAGAAGAAAATACCTTCAAAAAGATCCGTAGTTATCCTTGTTTCCCCAAGGTTGTGTTGACATAAAAAAGACATTGTTTTATGTTCCAGAATCAAGAGATGACTTTATGATTTAACACGTTCCACTAAGAACGTTTGTAAGGTTATCATCACCAGCGTAACTACTACAGAAGTCTAACAATATTAGTCTCTGGATTTATGGAGTTTGTTTTGTTCCTGTGGTATCATTCATAAGTTTCTCCTGAGGATTTCCACTTTCCCCTCTTGACTTAATACCAAGATGTGGCGACTCATTTACGCTGCAGCGTACGGTGCTGGGAGATGGACGCCTATCTGTTATCTCACTCTACAGGACCTGTCAGGACCATAGGTGGACGTTTGCCCTCACAATCGACAGGCAGTGCTCAGAAATGAATTCTTCAGTGAGCAGTGAGCTGGGAGGGTGGAAAGCACAGGCACGTAACCTTTGGACAGTGACTCTGAACTTCGTTTCTTGTGCTTACCAGCTGCGTGAGCATGAATAGATTCGCCTTGGTTTTCTCATTTGTAAAACAGAAATGGTGGCACCTTCCTCAAGTGGATGTTTCTGGGAACAGCCGAGATCACAGGGACAGAACCGAAAGAACGAGTGTGACACCTGGCTGTTGGCAGATGCACGGAAAGTTGCTTTTGCAGTGTGATGTCCCAGGGGAGAGGCTGAGGGAACGGCTTCCCCCGGTGTCGTTGCCCCTGTCCTGTGGCACCGGCTGGCGGTTGTCTTTTGAGCGTGCTCACCAAGAGAGCTGTGGGGCGGGTCAACAAAGCGACCTGGGCACAAGCTCATCGTGACCTCAGACTCCCTTCATTCCCTTTTCTAGGCCAACTTTCCTCTCAGAAGGATTGACCCTGGATCCACCCGTGGCCCAGGGAGGTCATTACTTATACCATACACCTCTCAGAGGACTTTAGGTGGACAGCAAGGGGTGTGCATGTACTTAGCCTCTGTCCTACCGCTCCCTGGAGATGGGTCCTTCTTGACTGCCCACTCCATTCTCTCATGGCTGAACTGCTTTGTGTCAGTGAGCTTAACTCTGACCTTAACCCTTACCCTAACGCTAACCCTGATCTTAGTGTTAACTGCGTTAGTCGCCTGCCAGGCTCCTCTGTCCATGGGATTCTCCAGGCAGAAATACTGCAGTGGGTTGCCATTTCCTCCTCCAGGGGATCTTCCCGACCCAGGAATGGAACCCGGATCTCCTGCATTTCAGTCAGGTTCTTTACCATCTGAGCCACCAGGGAAGCCCACCTTGATCCTAATTAACCCTTACCCTAACCCTGACCCTGACCCTAACCCTAAGCCTAAACCCTAACCCTAATCCTAACCCTAAACCCTAACCCTAACCCTGTCAGTAGAAGAGTTCAAGCAAAGCCTGGGTGATTCTTTCTTTCTTTCTTTCTTTTTTTTTTTTTATTGCAGTATGATTGATTTACAGTGTTGTGTTAGTTTTTTTGTGTCAGCATGAATGATTCCTTACTGGGATGTTTGCAGAGCCCTGGTCAACAGTAGAGGCTGCAGTTGTTGCCCCGAGGGTGCCCCTCAGCTCTGGGTTCCTTTTCTAGAGTCCAGAGCCTGGACCCATGGTTCTCTGCTCCCATGAAATATACAGCATCAGAAGGAGAGAGAAGAGAGTCTTGGGATGGGGTGAGGTGGAATCCCAAAACTTAAGAGCAAAGGAGGACGAGCCATCATGGCTGCACAGAAGAGGCAGTCGGAAAAGAGAAAGGGGCACTCAGGAAACCAAGGGGAGAGCAAGCGGGAAGGATGGGGACAGTCGGCCAGAACCACTTGCTTTGGTGGGCGTGGGGACGGGAGGGCAGAAACTGGTGGCCGGGGTTGGCTGGTGAGGAAGTGGAGAAAAGAATGGATTCCATCTTCTCTTTCAGCAAACTTGGTTGGAGTGGAAAGCAGATAGGGCAATAGTTAAGTTCAAAAGGGAGATAGTTTTTAAAAAAGACGGGAGTGACTCGAGAATGTGTATATTCTGAAGGGGGAAGATGTGGGAGGATGTTATAGAAAAGAGGTCCATTTAAACTTGCCCTGCTTTTTTCATTTTATGGGTGGGTTCTTCTCTTCCTGACCACCAGTCCTCTTGTTTTCCCAATTCATGGTTATTTTCCTGCTTCATTTTCCTTCTTTACTCCTTCCCTTCATCACTGCTTCCCTCACTCTCTCTCCCTCCTTTCTTCTCCTCCTCTCTCTCCTTTTGAGATTTCTTTTCTTCCCTCCCCCCCAACCCTTTTATTTGGCTGCACTACACAGTATATGGGATCTTAGTTCCCCAACCAGTGATGGAACCCAGGTGCCACGAGTCTTAGCCACTAAACTGCCAGGGAAGTCCCCCATTTTGAGATTTCTGACAACTTGTCTATTAATTGATGTCTTACAGGCCTGTCCCTTTGGATATCATGAGTACGACAAGGGTTCTGGGTATGACGACTTCTTATTAACCTTTTAGGAAGAAACTCATATTGCCTGTTGGTCCCGGTTGTCCGTCTTCAGCTATAAATTAATCCTTCCTAATGCTCTTCACATTGTTTACTGCCTGGTGTGTTCTATGTCAAGCCACATCTCAGGGCACTGTATTTGCCCTGTGCCATTTCTCAGTTTTTCATGCTTAATTCCCTGTAGGTTTTCAGATGCAAGCCCAACCAGCTTTTGTTAAGAACAGCGGCACAGGGAATGAAACACACAAAATAAATTTTTTTTTTTTGGTTTTAGAACTGATACAAAGCCAATGTGGGAAAACTTAGTTACTGCTTTCCAAAACGAGTGTTTTGTAATTGTCTTTGTTGGAGGGGGAGAAGTGAGTGCAATGATGAGGCACCTGCAGTTTTGAAACTTCCTTTCTGTTCTTCTCCTCCCTTCTGCTCCCTTCCCATCTTCTCCCCTCCCTCCCTCCCTCCTCCTCTCCTCCTCTTGTCAGCCAGCATGGCATTGAATGTAGTACGCCATGGTGGAGACAGGAATGGAAGCTGGCATATGAGAGATGCTGTGTATGAGCCGTCTCTGTAGGCATATGCTACTGATAGCTGGTGCCCTGGGTGGGAGCGATGAGGTTGGTGCTGTGTGCTTGTCAGGGGTCGTGTGGCCCACGCCCCCTTCACGAGGTTCCTCCCAGAACTAGATTATCTATTGTGACTGGCCCTGGCCCTTCTGGTTCCCTGGGATGCGATCTGACCCTCCCAGGGCTTGGGTGCCTCTCTTCTGGGCACAGAAGCTGGAAACTGTGCAATTTATGGGGAGGAAACTCTGCTGACTGGGCAGCCAACCCTGTCACCGAGTCCAGGGAGGCTGTAGTTTTGGCTCTCCGTGGCCTCGCTCACACACTCGGAGCCTGTCCCTCCAGGCGTGTGGCATATACACATTTAGGTTTCGAGAACCAGGTGAGTGGTAGAACCTGGCTCAGCAGTCTGGTCTGGTTCTTACATTGTTTTTTTTTTTCCTAGAAAAATAAAGCTCTCTGTTAAAGCAGCATCATCAGTTATAGCTCATCACTAGAAGAGATGACATTTACAGAGGCCCAGGCTCTTGGAATAAACTACCAGCTTTGCTGTTAAGCCCAGCTATCAGCAACTGTTGCGTCATGAAACTTGACCCCCCCCCCCCCTTTTTTTTCATACTTCAAGGACGACTTCCACTAAGTCTTTTATATTTGGCATTGCCGCAGTTAATGATCACAGGGTCCTTGGCTTATACAGCAATTTCCCTGAGCTACTTAGAGCTTTTCTCCTCTTCTCACTCTTGCTCTGTTCACCAAAACCAAAGTGAGAAGCCACTGCAGACCTGTGGAATGGCGCTGGAGGTGGGCGCTCGCTCCCTGGGTTTCGGTTGTGCCACTCTTTCGCTGTGCAACTTTGTGTCCTTTACTTACTTCTCTAGCCTCCCATTGGCTTTTATATAAAAAGGGTTTGGAAACAAAGTTCCTAGAGGTTCTTTTCCATTCCTGCAGTGACTTAAAGTGCTTTCTTTGTATTACACTTTGAATTTCTCTTTTCCCTTCAGAATTAGTCTCCTTCCTTAGAAGCTTATTAACTCTAGCTCTAAACCCTGCATCTTTCTTGCATGGTTGTACTTGCTTTCGTCTCCCTCTTCTTTTCCGTTCTTTTCTCCCCTTGAGGAAAAGGCAGAGAAAGGGAAAGAAAGTGGAGGCATGCAAGGTGGTTGTGCTTATGGTTACAATATTTCCTGATAGCTTGTTTCTCAATCTGGAGGAAGTTACTTTGGCAACTGTGAATTCATCTCTCTGCCTCCAAACTAACTTTGTTGTTCAGTGACCAAGTCGTGTCTGACTTTTCTCAAGATACCATGGACTGCAGCACACCAGGCTTTCCTGTCCTTCACTATCTCCTGGAGTTTGCCCAAATTCATGCCCATTGAATTGATGATGCCATCCAACCATCTCATCCTCTGTTGTCCCTTTCTCCTCCCACCTTCAATCTTTCCTAGCATCAAGGTCTTTTCCAGTGAGTCAGCTCATTGCATCAGGTGGCCGAAGTATTGGCGTTTCAGCTTCAGCATCAGTCCTTGCAAAGAGAATTCAGGGTTGATTTCCTTTGAGATTGGCTGGTTTGATCTCCTTGCTTTCCAACGGACGCTCAAGAGTCTTCTCCAGGACCACAGTTCAAAAGCATCAATTCTTCAAGGCTCGGCCTTCTTCATCCCTCCTTATTTTATTTTAGTGGGACAGCTTACTCGTATATGCGTTTCATCAGCCTCCTCACTCCCCCTCTGGACAGTAACATCTTTAAAGACAAGAACTGTTTCCACTTCATTACGTTGTCCTGTACCGTATACCAAGGAGCCTTGAACATAGTAGGTATTCAGTAAATATTTACTGAGATAATAGATGGGTCAGAGTAGTGCTAGTGGGTGATTTAAAAAGGTAACGATCTCTTAAGGAGTTTATAGTTCAGTCGGGAAGATGAAAATAAGGTGAGAATAGTTAAGCCATGAACCTTGTGCCACTGATGAGAAGGTAAATTCATCAAGAATTTGGAAGCACGTACGATTATTTGCATTCTTTGCTGTGCATGGTTTTCTTTTGGGCGTCCTTGGAGATCAAGTTTTCCCCACTATACGTGAATATTTCAAAGTGCAGTCGAAGCAAACCCACAGGCATTTTAGAAGTAGAAGCAGACTGTGGATTTTTTTCACTGAGCAAAGTTCTTCCCACACAGACTACACGTGGACCCTTGTTCTTTGCAGACTCGGTCCGGTTCCCACCTGTAATTCTGTCTCCTAAACGTGGAATTTGTCTACAGCTTTTCCATCTGAAGTCTAGTCTCCTCCTAATCATGGTGCCCAGGTCTTCTGCAGTGCCTATGTGGGCAGCCCTTGTCCTGTAAGCTCTCAGTGTGAGAAGAGAAGTAGTTAAGGGGCTGCAGAGACAGGTTGCGGTTGTGTGCTGGGGAAATGCTTGGGGGAGGTGTCACCACACAGGTAGAAGCAGAAGTGGCACTGCGGCCGGGTAGGGGCAGTCAACACAGCGGGAGGCGGCAGCCCCGCTTAGGGTTGTGCGCCGGTCACTGTCAGGAGGAGGTGATCAGGAGGCATCATCAGGACCAGGCTGGATGAGACCAGGTGTAGGGGACCTCCTCTGAAGCTGCTGGCACCCCTTCATGCTCTGAACCCCACCTACCTGACTGTGTAACTCACTTGGCCTTGGGGACCTCCTGCTCTTGACTCAAACCCCAGTTCCTAACCATGGAAGTCCCAAACCCTCCTTGAGATTCCTTTGAATTCTGGAGTATGTGTGTGGGATGCTTGTATTGTCTCAATTACCACTGCCTCTCGGTTCCTGCATCCCCAGGTATTCTCTCTTTATCACGCTGAATTGGCCACATAGCAGAAGGGAGCAGGTCACAGGCTGGCCTGAAGGTTGGGCCAGGAGCGCTGGAGGGTGGTTGGCTGTGCAGAGCAGAGCCTGTGCCCAGTCTGGCTCCCCTGCGCCTTTGGGCCAGCAGCCTCCTCCCCAGCCCTCCCCAACGCGGGCTGAGCCTGCGCCTCTCTGTATCCTCTCAGCTCCCACCTCCTGATTCCTCACTCGTTTCAGCCTCTTTCCAAGAAAATGTAAGTCTTCTCACATGAAACAGACCCAGCACTTCTCTATGACTTGCCTGCGTGCTCGGTCATGTCCGACTCTGCGACTCCATGGACTGCAGCCCTTTAGGCTTCTCTGTCCACGGGATTTCCCAGGCAAGAATACTGGACTGGGTTACCATTTCCTCCTCCACAGGATCTTCCAGACCCAGGGATCAAATTCACATTACCTGTCTTTTGCACTGCAGATGGATTCTTTACCTGCTGAGACAGTGGGGAAGCCCCTCTCTATGCCTTGAGTTCCAGCTAATATCCAGTTCTAAGGGTCTTGTCTAAAGTTTCAAAAACATATCAAGTTGTTTTCTCAAAGACCAAAGACTTTTCCTGCGTTGACCTAGGATTAAATTTTGTAATATAGGAAATTGAACTGGATGGCAAACTAAGTAGGTTTGAGACTGGGAAGAGGGGGTGGTAAAGAGCGATTGGGTTTAGAAGGCCCCTCTTTCCCCTGAGGGATATTTGCAAACCTCTCACTCTTATATACATTTTATATGCATCAGCCTCCCCACTTCCCCCTCTGGACAGTAGCGTCTTTGAAGGCAAAGACTGTTTCTGCTTCATTAAATAGTTTATCCCTGTAGCACTTACCAAGGTGCCTTTTAACATAGTAGGTATTCAGTAAATATTTACTGAGCAAATAGATGGGTCAGTGTGGTGCTAATGAAGGAGTTTAAAAATTAATAATCCCTTAAGGAATGTGTAGTTCAGTCAAGAAGACAAAAATAATATAGATGAGACTAGTTCAGCAATGAACCTTGTGATACTGATGCAGGGTTGAATTTGTCAAGAATTTGGAAGCATGTACTGTTATTTACCATCTTTGTTGTATATGTAGTAGTATTTAAATAAAATTCAGACTACTATCCAGCTTGTCACTAAATCAGATACCTTTTTTTCCAGATTAAAAGCAAAAATGTAAAGGCATGTTTCCAGGGATTTAAAAGGTACATCAAAGACTATGCATTTCATCTTAGTATCAGCAAATGACAGTTGAGTTTTAATAAGTTATTTTGAACTTGAGTTCAGTTCAGTTGCTCAGTCATGTCCGACTCTTTGCGACCCCACGAACCGCAGCACGCCAGGCTTCCCTGTCCATCACCAGCTCCTGGAGCCCACACAAACCTATGTCCATCAAGTCGATGATGCCATCCAACCATCTCATCCTCTGTCGTCCCCTTCTGCTCCTGCCCTCAATCTTTCCCAGCATCAGGGTCTTTTCCAGTGAGTCAGCTCTTCATATCAGGTGGCCAAAGTATTGGAGTTTCAGCTTCAACATCATTCCTTCCAATGAACACCCAGGACTGATCTCCTTTAGGATGGACTGGTTGGATCTCCTTGCAGTGCAAGGGACTCTCAAGAGTCTTCTCCAACACCACAGTTCAAAAGCATAAATTCTTCGGTGCTCAGCTTTCTTTACAGTCCAACTCTCACATCCATACATGACCACTGGAAAAACCATAGCCTTGACTAGATAGACCTTTGTTGCAAAGTGATGTCTCTCCTTTTCAATATGCTATCTAGGTTGGTCATAACTTTCCTTCCAAGGAGTAAGCATCTTTTAATTTCATGGCTGCAGTCACCATCTGCAGTGATTTTGGAGGCCAGAAAAATAAAGTCAGCCACTGTTTCCCCATCTATCTGCCATGAAGTGATGGGACCAGATGCCATGATCTTAGTTTTCTGAATGTTGAGCTTTAAGCCAACTTTTTCATTCTCCCCTTTCACTTTCATCAAGAGGCTCTTTAGTCTTCTTCACTTTCGGCCATAAGGGTGGTGTCATCTGCATATCTGAGGTTATTGATATTTCTCCCAGCAATCTTGATACCAGCTTGTGCTTCTTCCAGCCCAGCATTTCTCATGATGTACTCTGCATATAAGTTAAATAAGCAGGGTGACAATATACAGCCTTGACGTACTCCTTTTCCTATTTGGAACCAGTCAGTTCCATGTCCAGTTCTAACTGTTGCTTCCTGACTTGCATACAGGTTTCTCAAGAGGCAGGTCAGGTGGTCTGGTATTCCCATCTCTTTCAGAATTTTCCACAGTTTGTTGTGATCCACACAGTCAAAGGCTTTGGCATAGTCAATAAAGCAGAAGTAGATGTTTTTCTGGAACTCTCTTGCTTTTTTGATGATCCAGTGGATGTTGGCAATTTGATCTCTGGTTTCTCTGCCTTTTCTAAAACCAGCTTGAACATCTGGAAGTTCACGGTTCACATATTGCTGAAGCCTGGCTTGGGGAATTTTAAGCATTACTAAAGAAAGCTGAGCGCCGAAGAATTAATGCTTTTGAACTGTGGTGTTGGAGAAAACTCTTGAGAGTCCCTTGGACTGCAAGAGCCAACCAGTCCATCCTAAAGGAGATCAGTCCTGGTTGTTCATTGGAAGAAATGATGTTGAGGCTGAAACTCCAATACTTTGGCCACCTGATGTGAAGAGCTGACTCATTGGAAAAGACCCTGATGCTGGGAAAGATTGAGGGCAGGAGGAGAAGGGGACGACAGAGGATGAGATGGTTGGATGGCATCATCAACTTGATGGACCTGGGTTTGTGTGGGCTCTGGGAGTTGGTGATGGACAGGGAAGCCTGGTGTGCTGCGGTTCACGGGATCACAAAGAGTCGGACACAACTAAGTGACTGAACTGAACTGAACTGAACTAGTGTGTGAGATGAGTGCAATTGTGTGGTAGTTTGAGCATTCTTTGGCATTGCCTTTCTTTGGGATTGGAATGAAAACTGACCTTTTCCAGTCCTGTGGCCACTGCTGAGTTTTCCAAATTTGCTGGCATATTGAGTGCAGCACTTTCACAGCGTCATCTTTCAAGATTTGAAATAGCTCAAGTGGAATCCATCACCTCCACTAGCTTTGTTTGTAGTGATGCTTCCTAAGGCCCACTTGACTTCATTCCAGGATGTCTGGCTCTAGATGAGTGATCACACCATCGTGATTATCTGGTTCGTGAATATCTTTTTTGTATAGTTCTGTGTATTCTCACCACCTCTTCTTAATATCTTCTGCTGGTGTTAGGTCCATACCATTTCTGTCCTTTATTGAGCCCATCTTTGCATGAAATGTTCCCTTGGTATCTCTAATTTCTTGAAGAGATCTCTAGTCTTTCCCATTCTATTGTTTTCCTCTATTTCTTTGCATTGATCCATGAGGAAGGCTTTCTTATCTCTTCTTGCTATTCTTTGGAACTCTGCATTCAAATGGTATATCTTTCCTTTTCTCCTTTGCTTTTCGCTTCCCATCTTTTCACAGCTATTTGTAAGGCCTCCTCAGACAGCCATTTTGCTTTTTTTTGCATTTCTTTTCCATGGGGATGGTCTTGATCCCTGTCTCCTGTACAGTGTCACAGACCTCCATCCATAGTTCCTCAGGCACTCTGTCTATCAGATCTAGTCCCTTAAGTCTATTTCTCACTTCCACTGTATAGTCATAAGGGATTTGATTTAGGTCATACCTGAATGGTTTAGTGGTTTTCTCCACTTTCTTTGATTTCAGTCTGAATTTGGCAATAACGAGTTCATGATCTGAACCACAGTCAGCTCCTGGTCTTGTTTTTGCTGACTGTATAGAGCTTCTCCATCTTTGGCTGCAAAGAATATAATCAGTCTGATTTCGGTGTCAACCATCTGGTGATGTCCATGTGTAGAGTCTTCTCCTGTGTTGTTGAAAGAGGGTATTTGCTATGACCAGTGCTTTCTCTTGGCAGAACTCTATTAAGCTTTCCCCTGCTTCATTCTGTACTCCAAGGCCAAGTTTGCCTGTACTCCAGGTGTTTCTTGACTTCCTACTTTTGCATTCCAGTCCCCTGTAATGAAAAGGACATATTTTTTGGGTGTTAGTTCTAGAAGGTGTTGTAGGTCTTCTTAGAACTGTTCAATTTCAGCTTCTTTGGTGTTACTGATCGTGGCATAGACTTGAATCACCATGATATTGAGTGGTTTGCCTTGGAAACAAACAGATCATTCTGTCATTTTTGAGACTGCATCCAAGTACTGCATTTTGGACTCTTTTGTTGACTATGATGACTACTCCACGTCTTCTAAGGGATTCTTGCCCACAGTAGTAGATACAATGATCATCTGAGTTAAATTCACCCATTCCTGTCCATCTTAGTTCACTGATTCCTCGAATGTCAATGTTCACTCTTGCCATCTCCTGTTTTACCACTTCCAATTTGCCTTGATTCATGGACCTGACATTCCAGGTTCCTATGCAATATTGCTCTTTATAGCATCAAATCTTGCTTCTATCACCAGTCCCATTCACAACTGGGTGTTGTTTTTGCTTTGGCTCCATCCCTTCATTCTTTCTGGAGTTATTTCTCCACTGATCTCCAGTAGCATATTGGGCACCTACTGAGCTGGGGAGTTCATCTTTCAGTGTCCTATCTTTTTGCCTTTTCATACTGTTCATGAAGTTCTCAAGACAAGAATACTGAACTTAGTATATCTAAAACTCAGGTTAGTTTTGTTTTCTGGCTAATTTTTCTAATGGGGAGATATTTCCACAGAGGGATTAGGATAAAATATTGTTTTTGGATATGTGACACGTTTGCTTGTATTTTTAAAATCTCTTGGGTATTTTAAGGGAAATTTAATCCATCTGATTTTGATCTAAATATAATTTACTCACAATAATGGAGAAATACTTGATATCCAGAGAAATCTATTGATGCTCTTAAAGCTTTTCTCCTGGGAAATAAGAAATCACATTTTCCCAAACTTACAAAGTTGAATTTTTCTACCTTTTTAACACTGAGTTTAGCATCAAACGAGGCAGTCCAGATAAGTTATTTTTGTTCTTAATTTTTTGAGTCTTTCTTTTTCCATGCATAGAGCATTTTCTTTGAGGAAGTTTTCTGACAGTTTTATCTGCTATCTTATTTTTTTTTCAAACAATGATTTTGGAAGATTTAAGGTAATAAAGCAATTTTGATGTCTCTGGATGAATGGTGTCGGTATTCAAGATATTTCAGACCTGTCAGAAGCTTGGAAATGCCATTTGAATGTGTATCTTAATTTTAATTTTAAAACACTTTGTCTGAGAACTGGATACTAGCCCTAAGTGCGTATTTTGAATTTAAAGGAGGTTTAGGCCAAGGTACATCCATATTTCCTGCTTTTGAAAGACCTGAAATCCATTAAAAAAAAAAAAAAGAGGTCATGGTGTTGCTGTTACTTTTGGGAGTGAAATATGGAATAGCTTAGTGTCAGAGTGTAGGAGGTCTTTAGTGGTAGCCCAGGGCCTGGTGTTTCAGCCACCTGGCTGCTCTGAGATGCTGCCCCGCTAGCACCTCTGTGCTTGCTCTGGGCTCATCCTCACGTCCAGGGTTGACTTCTCCTGGTCCCTAAGGATGGTGGTGTCCCTAGCCCTTCTCTTTCTGGCGTAGGCTTTGCATCTCTGACTTGAGTCTTAGGCCTGTTTCCCTTCTGCATCAGAAGTCCCTGGCTGGAAGTCTGTGCGGGAGGCCCAGCTATTGCTCCACAGCTCTCTACTGCCCTCTGCTGTCCACAGCAAATGGCAATAAACCCTTCCAGCCCAGCTGCCCAAGGGATCCATCGTTGCCTGGGTCATTGCAGTAGTCTTCTGGCCTCTGTTTCCTTTAGTTCGGCAAGCAAATCATAGCCAGATGAATCTTCCAGAAATGTCATTTCACATGAGAATCAGCTCAGTTGCAATGGTTAAGTTCATAGACTGGAGACAAGCTGCCTGGGTTCAGTTCCAGCTCTGCCATTTATTAACTGTGTGATCTTGGGCAAGTTGTATGACCTTGGGCAAGTTAGTTAAACTCTGTATGCCTCAGTTTCTTAACCTGAAAATAGGTTGATAGTACGCTTTTGAGGTAGGTATTGTTACTATGAGGATTAAATGAGAAATGTTTAGAACAGTGACTGGCACGTAGTAAATGCTAAATAAATATTAATTATCCCTTCTATCCCCCTCCCCTGCCCCCAGGATTTACTGTACTCCAGCATTTTCCACAATGTGGAACTCCTAACACAGGGTGATATTAGACAGTTCAAAGCTATGGCATAAATGAGACTAAACCACAGAGAGAAAGCTATTCATTTTTTCAATTGTCTTTTAGCTCTTCCGATTGTATCAAGGAAAGTACCAGTTTGGTGCTTGAATGTTGAGTGTTTTTAACCCTTCTCCCTCACTTGTTAAGTCTTTTTAATAGAGATAGGCCTCCAGCTTAGAGATGGCTTCAGGCTTCGACAATTTAATACACCCATATTTATAGTATTCTCTATTTTTGGCAAAGATGCTAGTTTTCATTGTCTATATTGTTGTATTATAGTCTCCTTTAGAAATGAATCTAGGTAAAATAATTGAGAATTATGTTAAGCCAATAATACATAAATCATACTATAATTTTAAATATGGCAAAAATCATAAACGTGGTGGTCAGATACCTGAGGTCTGAGGAAGCCCCATGAGAAGGCACAGGCTTCATGCTTCCACGGTTGCTGGGGCCCTTTCTGCTCTCCCCACCTCTGTGGGCCTCTGTTTTGGCCAGCCTGCCCCACCAATTGCTCATTCCTGCCTTGGGTCTCTCCTCAGGACGGCCGGCCCTCCAGATCCCACTTTTCTGATGATCATCCATCCTTCAGAGGTTAGTTAAACCTAACCTCCTCTGTAAGGCCTCCCCAACACCTTGCTCCCCATCGCTCTGGTCTTTGTCACGTCCACTGCCTGTTCCACTTATTGGGTGGTCATTTTTTGGTCTGTGATGTCTGTGATGTCCATGTTCTCTTTCTGCAATTGGAAGAAGGGGGCTGGGAGCTCCTTCAGGGTGGGGACAGTGTCTTAGTCCCTCCTTTGGGGCCTAATACGGTGTCTTGGATGAAGTAAATTGTTGCTAAACACTTCAACTGTTCACCTGTTCTGAGTGTATGGTTTGATGACTTTTAATAAATTGATGAAGTCTTGAAACGATCAGTGCAGCTCAATTGAAAACACTTCCCTCACCCTGCAAAGTTCTCTCTTGCTTGTTTGCTGTCAATCCCTTCTCCTACCCCAGCCCCACACCACAGATAATCTGGTTTCTGTTTCTGCAGTTTTATCTTTTAAAATGTATTTTATAGGCGTTGGATTGTGCAACATGTAGTCCTGTCTGTCTGCCTTTTTCCCTTTAGTAACAGTGTTTCTGAGCTTCATCCTCGTTGTTGAATTTGTTAGTAATTTGTGCCTTTTCATGGTGTAGTAGTGAAAGGTAGATCACATTTTGTTATCCATTCCTCACCTGGTGGACTTTGGGTAGTTTCCAGTCTTTGTCTATTAGGAATAATTCTCCAGTGAAGGTTCATGCCCAGGTCTTTGTGTGGACGTGTGTTCTCACACGTAGACTTAGGGGTGGACATCATTGGTTCCTTCAGTGAGTATAAACTGAACTTTGAAAGAAACTGCCAAGGTGTTGACCGTGTTCCATTCCCATCACAGTGTATGAGGTTCCAGTTTCCAGCATCCTTACCAGCACCTGGTGCTAATCTTTTTCCTTTTAGCCTTTCTAGTGGCTGATGGAAGATGGATCAAGGGTGGCTCTTGGATGGTCGTTTAGTAGAGGCTGAGGGAGGAATGAACTTTTCTAAGAGAAATCAAGATTTCTGGTTTGGCCAAGTTGGCTTTGAGGTGCCCGTTTACCTCTCAGAGGGGTTGTTAAGTAGGTAGAGGGATGTATGAGGCTGCTTGTGTTCACTGCATCTTCTGTCTTCCTTAAGTGATGAAACCTGGAATCGTTGCTTCAGTTTTCTGTACTCTAGATAGGTGTCTGATGCTCTGGACAAGTCATATAACTTCCTTTGATGTCAGTTTCCTCATCTATAAAGTAACACCTCTCTTCCTCCAAAGGCTGGGCGAGGGGTGAATGCATTCAGTTCAGTTCAGTTCAGTTCAGTTCAGTCGCTCAGTCGTGTCCGACTCTTTGCGACCCCATGAATCGCAGCACGCCAGGCCTCCCTGTCCGTCACCATCTCCCAGAGTTTACTCAGACTCATGTCCATCGAGTCCGTGATGCCATCCAGCCATCCCATCCTCGGTCGTCCCCTTCTCCTACTGCCCCCAATCCCTCCCAGCATCAGAGTCTTTTCCAATGAGTCAACTCTTCGCATGAGGTGGCCAAAGTACTGGAGATTCAGCTTTAGCATCATTCCCTCCAAAGAAATCCCAGGGTTGATCTCCTTCCGAATGGACTGGTTGGATCTCCTTGCAGTCCAAGCGACTCTCAAGAGTCTTCTCCAACACGACAGTTCAAAAGCATCAATTCTTCGGCACTCAGCCTTCTTCACAGTCCAACTCTCACATCCATACTTGAATGTGAAAGTGCTTATTATCATGATTATTATTACTAATACATGAATTTTATTTCATTTTTGTATCCATTGTGGCTTCTGGCCCCATATTTTGTACATAAGCAGGTGCTCAGTAAATACTGATTTAATGAATGCAGGTAACAACTAAATGTATGACGTTAGAGAAGGGAGAAAGAAGAGAAGTAAGAAAGAAGGAGAAAGAAGCGAGGAGAGAGGAAAGAGAGAGTGGGTATCACTTGGATTGGCTTTAGGAAGGATGACCATCACAATTTCACACTCAAGCTTTGGAGACACACAATTTATTTTTATATTGTGTATTCCAGGAAGGAACATGGAAAAATTTGGATTTGGGGAGATATTTTTATTTACTTATTTACTTTTTAAAATTAATTTTTCTTGGAGTACAGTTGCTTTACTGCTGTGTTAGTGTCTGCTGTATAGCAAAATGAATCAGCCATACATATACCTATATGGGGTGATATTTAAATAATATCATCTATCACATAAACTGTAGTATTTTGTAGGTGTCTTGTCTTCATACTAGACTTTCAGCTTCTTGAGGGCTGGGGTGATTTCTGATGAGCCTCTGGATCCCCCAGAGCATTAACTTAAGCATAATATGAACACCACAAATGTGTATAAAATGATTTGAGGACAATTTTTAAGCCTCTCTCTTCATTCTAACTAGAGTGACATGTATTTGACTTTTAGTTGGTGGATAGAGGACTCTTCAGCAGCTTATTTCTTTCCTATGTCCGTAGGATGTTGTGGACATGCTTCTCTCATAGCCGACAGATGACCTGGAATTGTAATTACCTGTTTACATATCTTCCCTGTGATGGCAGGGGCTTCGTGTCCTTGCACAAACCTGGCACAAAGCCGTCATTCAGATAATGCTTGAGAGAGTTATTCCTGAGCGTATAACTGTACTCAAGACTTAACGCGTAGCTGCGAAAGAAGATCAGATTCATGCTCTTTGGGGTTTCAGATTATAACTCTAAAGATATAAATCTAGGGAGCAAAAGACGGTAGGTAAATGGTCCAGTAACTCTATTTTCTATCTTGTGGAGGAGGTGGATATAATCTCAATATGTTAGGGAGTAACTCCCCGTGACTATCTTAAATCTCAGATGACAACATCAGCTCATATTGTAAATATTCTGAGAGGGCTACAACCTTAGACGTCATTGTCAAGTTAGCTCGTTAGGGAGTGTTTCCCTGAATTGGCTTAAAGTAAAGGACTGGTGGTAAAGAATCCGCCTACAACGCAGGAGATGCAGGTTCGATCCCTGGGTTGGCAAGATCCAGTGGAGAAGGAAATGGCAACCCACTCCACTATTCTTGCCTGCAAAATCCCGTGGACAGAGGAGCCTGGTGGACTCTAGACCATAAGGTCTAGAGTGAGCCATGACTAAGCACATATATATACATACAAAGGAAATTAAACATTTTTTTTTTAAGAAAACCTTTTTCTTTTGGCCAAATAAAGTCTTGTATGAACTCCAAACATGCACATCATAAAAACAGAACTACTCTGGTCCATGCAGGGGTTTTGCCCTAGAACCCTGCCTGCTTATCTTCTCTTTCACCTCTGTGAAGGCCCTGCAGCATCTCCAAGGATCTGTGCAAGGAAGTTTGAAAAACCACAGGTTTAGAGGAAGTCTTGCATTTTGACCCCCTATTTCTTCTGCTGCCCTCAATACACTTTGGCTGTCTGTACAAAGACCAAACTCCTGTCTGAAACCACTAACTTGTGGGTTAGATAAAACTTCTGAGAACCAATGCCTTTTGACTGTACTTTCTTTCTGAGAGTTTGATCAATAGAAGGTTTTGAGGCCACCAGTGAATCAGATAAACAGTACACACTGGAAAGAAATGTCCCATGTTTATGAGTTTGGGGTCTCCTGGTCAGTATCCTGTGTAGGTGCGGGGAGTAGTATCCCACTGAAGTGGGTAGCTGGGAAGAGGAAACACAGAGAGGTGGAGAAAGGCCGAGATTAAAAGGTTGAGTCAGAACATGGGTTCGCACTGAGAAGGTCTTGGTAAGCCCTCTGTCACTGGACTGCATGGGAAGAGCTAATGTGTAGTATTTCCTTTAAGAAAGAGGCTGAAAGGGTTTTTGAGGGTTTACCACGGGGTATAGGTCCCATCACTTCATGGGAAATAGATGGGGAAACAGTGGAAATAGTGTCAGACTTTATTTTTGGGGGCTCCAAAATCACTGCAGATGGTGATTGCAGCCATGAAATTAAAAGACGCTTACTCCTTGGAAGAAAAGTTATGACCAACCTAGATAGCATATTCAAAAGCAGAGACATTACTTTGCTGACTAAGGTACGTCTGGTCAAGGCTATGGTTTTTCCAGTAGTCATGTATGGATGTAAGAGTTAGACTGTGAAGAAGGCTGAGTGCCAAAGAATTGATGCGTTTGAACTGTGGTGTTGGAGAAGACTCTTCAGAGTCCCTTGGACTGCAAGGAGATCCAACCAGTCCATTGTGAAGGAGATCAGCCCTGGGATTTCTTTGGAAGGAATGATGCTAAAGCTGAAACTCCAGTACTTTGGCCACCTCATGCGAAGAGTTGACTCATTGGAAAAGACTCTGATGCTGGGAGGGATTGGGGGCAGGAGGAGAAGGGGACGACCGAGGATGGGATGGCTGGATGGCATCACGGACTTGATGGATGTGAGTCTGAGTGAACTCCGGGCGTTGGTGATGGACAGGGAGGCCTGGCGTGCTGCGATTCATGGGGTCGCAAAGAGTCGGACACGACTGAGCGACTGAACTGAACTGAACTGAACTGAACTGTGTTGTGCAGCCATCACCACTAATTCCATAGCACGTTCTTCACTCCAAGGGGAAACCTTGTACCCATGAGCAGCCACTCCCTGTTCTTGCTGTCCAGCCCCTGGCAACCGCTAGTCTTGTGTCTGCAGACTTGCCTACTCTGGACCTTCCATATACATAGAAACATACAGTATGCGGACGTTCATGTCTGGCTTCTTTTACTTAGCATACATTTTTCAAAGTCCATCCATATTGTAGCATGCATTGCTCTTTCATCCCTTTTCATTGCTGAATAATATTCCACGGTATGGAGAAAACACATTTTGTTTACCTGTTCGACAGTTGATGGACATTTGGATTGTTTTCACTTTTTGGCTATTATGAATAATGCTGTTATGAACATTTGTGTACAGTTTTTTTTTGTGTGTAGAAATATGTTTTTGATCCACAGGGACAATCTCTTGTCTTGTATTGATGCATGTAGTTTATTGGTGTTCAAGGTGAAAATTGATATACGTGGATAAATATCTACCATATTTGTTTCTCTTTTCTATTTGTTGCCTGGTTTTCTATTTCTGTTTTTGTCTTTTGTTTTTTTTTCCCTGCCTTTTGTGGTTTTGATTGAGCATTTCGTATGATTCAGTTTTCTTGCCTTTATCAGTATATCAGTTATACAACTAATCCAAATCCAGTTTCAAATAATGTTATGCTCCTTCATGGGTAGCATGAGTGCTTTATAGTAACAAAATAATCCTAGTGAGTCCTTCCTGACTCTTGTATCATTGCTGTCATTCATTTTGGTTTTATGTAACTGTACATCAGCATATATACATATATGTATGTTTTTTTTTTTGGTTGCTAAGTCATGTCCTACTATTTTGCAACCCCATGAACTGTAGCTCTGCCAGGCTTATTTTTCTATGCGGTTTCCCAGGCAAGAATACTGGAGTGGGTTGTCATTTCCTTCTCCAAGGGATCTTCCCGACCCAGGGATTGAACCTGAGTCTCTTGGTTGCAAGCCGGTTCTTTATTGCTGTCAGGGAAGCTCCCACATGTATGTATATGCATAAGCATATATAACTGAATACACTATTGCTATCATTTTGAACAACTGTTATCTGTTTGATCAATTAAAAATAAGAACAATAAAAGTTTTTACCTTCATTTATTCCTTTAGTGCTTTTCTTTTCTTTCTGAAGACCTGGGTTTCTAATCATGAAAGGTGTTTGGTTTGTCGATGCTTTTTTCTATCTTTTGATGCAAGTGGTTTTTGTCCTTTATTAATATAGTATATTACATTGATTATTTTTTCTGTGTTTAACCAATCTTGCATTCCTGGTCTAATTCCCACTTGGTCAAGGTTTATGATCTTTTTATATGTTGCTACATTTAGTTTGTTAATATTTTGTTCAGAAATTTTGCAGGGATAATCATAAGGGATATTGGTGTGTGGTTTTCTTACACTATCTTTGATTTTCTGTCTCGATTTCTATTCTCTATTTCACTTAGTTCCACTCTCAGTTCAGTTCAGTCACTCATGACTGACTCTTTGCAGCCCCATGGACTGTAGCGTGCCAGGCTTCCCTGTCCATCAGCAACTCCATGAGCTTGCTCAAACTCATGTCCATTGAATCGGTGATGCCATCCAACCATACTGTCCTTGTCCCCCTCTCCTCCTGCCTTCAGTCTTTCTCACCATCAGGGTCTTTTCCAATGAGTCAGCCCTTGCATGAGGTGGCCAAAGTTGGAGCTTCAGCTTTAGCATTCAGTTCAGTTCAGTTCAATTCAGTTCAGTCGCTCAGTCGTGTCCGACTCTTTGTGACCCCATGAATCGCAGCACGCCAGGCCTCCCTGTCCATCACCAACTCCCGGAGTTCACTCAGACTCACGTTCATCGAGTCAGTGATAACATCCAGCCATCTCATCCTGGGTCGTCCCCTTCTCCTCCTGCCCCCAATCCCTCCCAGCATCAGAGTCTTTTCCAATGAGTCAACTCTTCGCATGAGGTGGCCAAAGTACTGGAGTTTCAGCTTTAGCATAGGTCCTTCCAATTATTCAAATATTCAGGACTTATTTCCTGTAGAATTGACTGGTTGGATCTCCTTGCAGTCCAAGGGACTCTGAAGAGTCTTCTCCAACACCACAGTTCAAAAGAAACAATACTTCAGTGTTCAGCTTTCTTTATGGTCCAACTCTCACATCCATACATGACTATTGGAAAAACCATAACTTTGACTATAAGGACCCTTGTCAGCAAAGTCATGTATCTGCTTTTTAATAAGCTGTCTAGGTTGTCATAGTTTTTCTTCCAAGGAGCAATCATCTTTTAATTTCATGGCTGTAGTCACCATCTGCAGTGATTTTGGAGCCCAAGAAAATAAAGTCTGTCACTGTTTCCATTGTTTCTCCATCTATTTTCCATGAAGTGATGGGACCAGATACCATGATCTTAGTTTTTTGAATGTTGAGTTTTAAACCAACCTTTTCATTCTCTTTCACTTTCATCAAGAGGCTCTTCAGTTCCTCTTCACTTTCTGCCATAAGGGGGGTGTCATCTGCGTATCTGAGGTTATTGATATTTCTCCCGGCAATCTTGATTCTAGCTTGTGCTTCATCTAGCCCAGAATTTCACATGATGTACTCTGCATAGAACTTAAATAAAGAAGGTGACAATATACAGCCTTGACATACTCCTTTCCCAATTTGGAACCAGTCTATTATTCCATGTCTGGTTCTAACTGTTGCTTCTTTACCTGCATACAGATTTCTCAGGAAGCAGGTAAGGAGGTCTGGTATTCCCATCTCTTGAAAAATTTTCCACAGTTTGTTGTGATCTACACAGTCAAAGGCTTTAGCATAGTCAATGAAGAAGTAGATTTTTTCTGGAACTCTCTTGCTTTTTTGATGATCCAGCGGATGTTGGCAATTTGATTTCTGGTTCCTCTGCATTTTCTAAATCCAGCTTGAACATCTGGAAGTTCTTGGTTCATGTACTGTTGAAGCCTAGTTTGGAGAATTTTGAGCATTACTTTGTTAGCGTGTGAGACGAGTGCAATTGTGCGATAGTTTGAACATTCTTTGGCATTGCCTTTCTTTGGGATTGGAATGAAAACTGACCTTTTCCAGTCGTGTGGCCACTGCTGAGTTTTCCAGATTTGCTGGCATATTGAGCACAGCACTTTCACAGCATCATCTTTTAGGATTTGAAATAGCTCAGCCTGAATTCCATCACCTCCACTAGCTTTGTTCGAAGTGATGCTTCCCAAGGCCCACTTGACTTCACACTCCAGGATGTCTGGCACTAGGTGAGTGATTCCACCATTGTGGTTATCTGGGTCATGAAGATCTTTATTGTATAGTTCTTCTGTGTATTCTTGCCAGCTCTTCTTAATATCTTCTGCTTCTGTTAGGTCCATACCATTTCTGTCCTTTATTGTGCCCATCTTTGCATGAAATGTTCCCTTGGTGTCTCTAATATTCTTGAAGAGATCTCTAGTCTTTCCCATTCTATTGTTTTCCTCTATTTCTTTGCATTGATCACTTACGAAGAATTCATCATCTCTCCTTGCTATTATTTGGAACTCTTCATTCAAATTGATATATCTTTCCTTTTCTCCTTTGCTTTTCACTTCTCTTCTTCTCTAACCTATTTGTAAGGCCTCCTCAGACAACCACTTTGCCTTTTGGCTTTTTTTTCTTGGGGATGATTTTGATCTCCTATACAATGTTATGAATGTCTGTCCATAGTTCTTCAGGCACTCTATCTATCAGATCTAATCCCTTCAATCTATTTGCCGCTTCCACTGTATAATCATAAGGGATTTGATTTAGGTCGTACCTGAATGGCCTAGTGGTTTTCCCTACTTTCTTCAATTTAAGTCTGAATTTTGCAGTAAGGAGTTCATGATCTGAACCACAGTCAGCTCCTGGTCTTGTTTTTGCTGACTGTATAGAGCTTCTCCCTCTTTGGCTGCAAAGAATATAATCAGTCTGATTTTGGTGTTGACCATGTGGTGATGTTCATGTGTAGAGTCGTCTCTTGTGTTGTTGGAAGAGGATGTTTGCTATGACCAGTGTGTTCTCTTGGCAACACTCTGTTAGTCTTTGCCCTGCTTCATTTTGTACGCCAGGGCCAAACTTGCCTGTTCTTCTAGGTATCTCTTGATTTCCTACTTTTTGCAGTGTTGTTCAAATCTTCTATTTTCTTGCTAAACATTCCACTCTAGTCTTTATATTTTTTAATTGGTTATTCAGGAGCATTATTTAATTGTGATATATTTGTGACTTTCCTAATCTTTTTCCCTGTTACTGATTCCTACATTTATTCCATTGTGGTTGAAGATATACTTAGTATGGTTTCAAATCCTTTAAATTTACTGGAGCTTGTTTTATGGCCTAAAATGTTGTCTGTCCTGAAGATGTTCCTTGTGCACCTGAGAAGAATGTGCATCCTGCTGCTGTTGAGGGCAGTGTTCTATAAATGTCTATTAGGCCTAGTTACTTACCGGCGTTGTTCGAATTTGCTATTTTCATGCTAACATCTATCTAGTTATTTTATCCAGTATTGAAAGTTGTTTACTGAAGTCTCTGACCATTATTGAATTGTTTATTTGTTGAATTGTCTATTCCTTCATTTATTTCATTTTTTGCTTTGTGCATTTGAACTTTTTTGTTTTGCGTATATATGTTTATAATGGTTGTATCTTCTTGATTAACTGACCCTTTTATCATTAGAAATTGTCCTTATTTTCTTCTAATAATAATTTTTGTCTTAATGTTTATTCTATCTTATAGTAGTAAATCTCCCCAGCTTTCTTTTGGTTGCTGTTTGTGTGGTGTAGGTTTTTCTATTCTTTTCTTTCAACCTATTTGTTTCTTTGGACCTAAAATGTATCTCTTGTAGAGAGAATAGAGTTGGATCATTTATTTTTATTCATCCTGCCTATTTATGTCTTTTAATTGGAGCCTTTAGTTTATTTACATTTTATTAAATACTGGTAAGGTTGGATTTACTTTTGCCATTTTGCTATTTTCTATGTATCTGTCTTTTTATGTCTTTGTCCTTTCATTACTGCCTCCTTTTGTTTTAAATAAATATTTTTCTGTGGTAACATTTTAATTCTATTGTTGTTTTCTTAGTGATTGCTATGGGAATTATAGTTAACATCTTAATTTATAGTGATGCCAATTAAGATTAATACCCACTTAACTTTAGTAGTACACGGAAGCTTTTTTTTCTGTATAGCTGTTTGATCTTTCCTTTATTCTGTTGTTGGAAATCTTCGTACATTATGTGCCTGTCAACATAGTTTATAATTATGGTTTATGCTTTTGTCTTTAAAATCAAATAAAAGAAAAAGAGTTACAAACAAAATGTATATTTGTACTGTTTTTAACATTCGCTTCTGTGGGTTTATCTGTGCTTTTTATTTCTTCATGTGGATCTGAGTTGCTATCTAGCCTCCTTTCATTGCAGCCTGAAGGAAGATTCCTTTAGTGTTTCTTATAGGGCAGATCTGCTAACAATAAACTCTGTTTTTGTTTATCTGGGAATGTCTTAAAATCTGCTTGAGTTTTGAAGGAGAGTTTTGCTGACGGAATTCTTGGTGGGTGAAGTTTTCCTTTCAGGGCTTTGGCGTGTCATACCACCTGCTCCTGGCCTCCATGGTTTTCACTGATCAGTCAGCTGTTAATCTCCTGAAGCCTTCTTTGTTCAGTAAGTCCCCTGTATATGGACAGATTCCATCCCCAGAACACATTCATAAGGCCAATTTGTGTGTAAGTCCAGCAAAGTTAGCCTCGGTACCCAGCTAACACTACTGGCTGTATAGTACTGTACTGGGCTGTATAGGTTTATATCCTATAAACCTTGCTCTGCTCTCTAAATTATTTTCACTTTTGTTTCCATTGGTATCACCTGGCACTTCTTAGCAGGACCAGCGGCATCACTGCTGCTTTCACACTTGCTTTTGTACGTCCTGGACTTCAAATAAAGATACTCTACTACTTTAGTGCAGTAATAGAGTACATTAAAGTGCTGAAAAGCACAACCGCTTGTAGAAGATGCATGCGTGTAACAATGTGTGCCAGACATGTGGACTAACATGTAATTGGACATGCAAACACACGTTCACATCTTTGAAACTTTGCATCTTGAAGGTTCACATGTAGGGGACTTACTATACCTGGAGAGTCAGTTCTTGCTACTTTCAAGATTTT
This sequence comes from Budorcas taxicolor, assembly GCF_023091745.1. Classification (NCBI taxonomy): domain Eukaryota; kingdom Metazoa; phylum Chordata; class Mammalia; order Artiodactyla; family Bovidae; genus Budorcas; species Budorcas taxicolor. The sequence continues at coordinate 12,148,597 of NC_068917.1, read as the reverse complement.
CTCTTTGTCTTTGGTTTCAACACTTTGATTAGAAATTGCAAACCCCCTGTCACACTGCCCATCAGTCCTTATTTGAAAGGGTAATATGGAACATTTTGGTTACTGCTTTAGTTTGTCCCTCAAGGTATCTCTGTAGCATTTCTCTCATCCGTCAGCTGTGTGATTTAGTAGGATGTTGTTTTGTTTTTCATTACTATATTTCATAGTTTTATAGAACTTCAGAGTGATGTTTATATGATTGACCCCCATAATTCATTCACAATAGATTTGTTGAGCTCCTGCATATGAAAGAATCCTTGCAAGACTTTCCGGTTTCTTAGGTAAGTACAAATGGTCCTCTCTATGGGGATGACACGTCTGGTTGGTAGAGGACACATCCTCAACCAATTATTAGACATTTAGAATGAAGGTATACTGAATATAAACAGAGTGTTTGGGAGCACAGAGGAGGAAATCACCGATTTTTATATTTGATAGAAAAGCAAACTAAGTATTATATGGATTAAGCAGTTGAAAACCCTGAGGTTACGTAAGTTAGAAGGACCAAGCCAAAGACTAGAGGCTACTGTTCTGGGTTCTTTCTATGAAACCACGTCTAGAGTATGCTGTCTTTTCAAACATCAGAGGTAAAAGTGATTTCTTAAATGAGATATGATTCTGTAGACTGTGATGCTCTTGGTGCTGGAATTTGGATACCATACCCACAGTTTCCTGTTTTCAAATGTATTACTAGATCCACAAAGGACAGGTATGTGTGTGAAACACAGACGGGCTGTTTCACTTCAAAAGCTGTGCATGCTGCAAATAAAAATAAACAGCATTTATTTATACTTATTAGATGGGATGAATTTAATAAACAAGTGGCTACATTGATACTTGAAGTTCAGAATATCAAAAGATGCTTAATTTTACTCTGTCCACTCTGTTTTTCCCCTTTTAATTGATATTTGTGTTTTGAAAAGAAATTTTTCTGCCTTTCATGTCCAGTAACATTTTGAATGGGTACAGTTTATATTAGAGTTTCCTTGAACATAGGAATTGCTGATCAATGAGAACTCGGTTCTTTTCCTTCAGGATAAAGCATGACTTATTTGGGCATACAGTTTTAATTTTAATCTGCATGCCTCCTTCTCTATTCTCCCATGATTCTTTGCAGCAGGGCAAGGGAAAGCAAGCCTTATAAAAAGAAATACAGTATGTGGTGCTTATTAAAGTTACATACATCTCTTCTCACAGGAGAATTTTGATTTACTGCAGGTTGTGCATATGTCGCATATGGACATTTCTAGGGAACAGATTCCTTATCGCTGAACAGTGAATGGCTTCTAGTACTCCATTATTGCTCCGGGAACATGTTAGTAATGATGATGAAAGGTAGGATACCATGAAATCTGTAAGGTGATTTGGCAGAAGTCGATGCTGTTGGTGCCAGGATTGGGGTACCGTGCCACAGTTTTCCTGTTTTCAGATGTATTAATTGATCCGCAAAGGACATCTTTTGGAGACAAGAATTCAGACAGGCTGGCACAGGCTGGACCTCCGCCAAGACTGCTCGGAAGGTTGCCATACTGGGAGCAAAAGAGTGAGAGAGAGAAAGAGAGAGAGAGAGGGAAGGGAGAGAGAGAGAGGCAGAGGGAGAGCTGAGGAAAGAAAAAAAGGCAAGACTTGGCACAGCTCAGTCAAATCAGCTTCTTTTGTCTGCTTTCTCCGCTTGAGCTTCAGGAAAGAAAACCGTCCTGGGGTACAGAAAACTCAGAACTTTTTTGGTTTTCAAACTTAGAAGGCTTTTTAAGTCTCTTGGGCTATTTGAAAGTGTTGGTACATACAGTGACGTGTAGGCACCAGTATTAAGGGAAATAAAAGCCTTTTTCAAAATGAAGCTTCCACAGTGTCCATGCATTTGGGAAATACTGTATTTGATTTTTTTTTGGCATGTATGATTATCCTATGAGAGACAGGATTGACAGTGTAGAAGATGGCAAGGCAAAAATCTAATTAGAGAGACTATTAATTTTCTACAAAATAAACTTTGTTCATCAATACAAACCTGCTTTCAAATCAAATCAGACCTCCTTCGGAATGTGTTCAGAACGTAAGTTTTTAGATTTTATCGTATTTTATTTTTTCCCATTTGTAGACATTCACTTGTCAAGGAGTCTTTCTAAGATTTTATGCAACCCAGCCAGGAAGTCAGAGTAGAAGTTGTTTTATCCATGTGTTTAAGAAAACGTTTTCTTAAAGCAACAGCTTTTATTCCTGCTGCTTCATGCTGTCCTAAACTACATCCCCCCGCAATGAGTGACAACACGGAAGACCAGAAAGGCAAGCTGAAGACACCAGACTCCGCTTGAAGGGCAAACAAGAAATGTGAGCTTGGTCATTATTTTTGTGTGTGTCTTTGGTCTGAACCAGTTTTTGGAGGTGGGTGGGGAGGTGGGTGGGGAGGTGTCTGTGTCTAAAAGATGTGTGTGATTAGGGAATTCTCATTGTGAGAAGGAAATGATAAAAGGTAATTTTTATGATGTTGGCAGAAATGGCTGGGAATGGCAGAGAATAGGCAATTTAAATCTTTTGGATAAGAAGTAGTGAGCTGTGCTTGAGATACTTGGAGAAAAATTCTATTGTGTTTAGTTGATTAGATTGTATAATTAAACGATGACTATAGCCTGCCTCTCTCAAAATGTTTTTAAGTGGAAGGAAAATCTAGAAAGTTCATCGATTTCCTTTCCAGTACTACCTGGTGTTCTACTTAGATATATATATGCTTTATATCTAATTTCTTAACAATAAATACTTCCTATTAGGCCTGGGTATGGTTGGATTGTGACAGTTCTGCTCTTAAAAATCAGCATTATTATAGGAGAGATGCCCTGTAAGGCACGTATTTTTGTCGACCACCCTCATTGTCAGTGAGTATTCGATTTCTAAAGAAGAGAGTTTGAGTGGTAGAATTAGGTTCTGACTTCCTGTAATAACATATTTTCTTTTACATTTTGTGCACTAAAAGAATACAGGAAATTCATGTATGTTCACAAAAGTAGTAATCATTTTGGGAAGGATAAGAGATTGCTCCACGAGCTATGCTTTTGTTTTGAGTTTGTCATCATGGATCTGTGAATCCTTTGACAAAAAAAAAATTTCTTTTTTGTTTGTAGCTTGATATTATTGTGCACCTTAGATAATCAGTTGTTTTAAATGGTTTTTATGGTATTATCATGACACATCAGCAGTTGTGAGGATGACATGTAGTGCACAAGTACAATTTAAAAATATGTGAAATCTAATACAGGTGTTTGGCATAGTCCAGCTTAAATAGTTCCCTCAACTTTTTTTTTTTTTTCACTCATCAACATTTTGATCTTCATTTTATTGAAATCACTCAATGTTCATGTGGGTTGCCAAAATGACAACCTTTGTTTTCTAAGCTTCTTTATACACCACCTCGCTGATGCTCTAAAATGGACGCCAAGACATAAAAGACATGCTGATGGGCACTGGAAGGGATGTTTGCCTGGCTCCCGTCTTCCCTTTTGAACTGATCACAGGATCATTCATGCCTACACTAAAAACCAACCATATAGGAAACAAAAGGAAAGTTCAGTAAATAAGTTTAAATTAGAGCTACATTTTAATACTGACTGACCGTCTTATTACCGATTTATATTTACTTTCATTTACTTCTTAAACGTTTGACATAGACCTCTTGTCATTTAGATTTGCTAGGTGTATAACTTCTTTTATTTATTGAAGACTTTTATTCTTTTATTTATTTCCCTTTAAGGTAGAATAATTATTTGCTAGGTTATTTCATAACTTCTTTGCGGCGAACTCAGTAAGAACAAACTTACATCCAGACTATTTTATCCAGCTATTTTCTAACAGTATAATAAAAAATAAGTGAATTGAAAAACAAAGATATCAGAACATACCTTAAAAATAATGAATTTTTCGATAGTGGTAAAGTTACATGTTATAGTGTTTATTAGACTTAAGATTTGATAATAAACATAAGCTATTATAGCTAATAAAGTTTTTTACTAGTATATTCTCTCTGGCCTACTTGTTACATATCTTGAAAAAATTTCTGTATGAAGTTGTTCCTTCTTAGTGGGATATAATAGAGACATTTTATACAACCTTTTTTTTTTTTTCAAAGATGTGTTTAAGAAGTGTTGGTTACATTGTCAAATACATTCATTTAGGTTTAACGTAGTGCGTTCTTCTTTTCTTTCAGACCTTTTATTTTACAAACACATTGGCATTTAGTTTATAAATTTCCACATTAGTGTTAATATTTCAAATCTTAACGTGTGTAAATACAAGCGATATGATTGTAAATGAACTTTATCTCAGCATTTATTCATTGTAGTTTGTATTGTGTCATATGTTGAAGCAGATTTATTAAGGCAGAAATAGATTAATATTTAACTGCTTCTTGATGCCTGTTATTAAGTCCCGTTTAGATATACCTGAACATACAAATGCAAAATGCTGTAATAGTACTAATACAGACCTCCCAGGGGGCTTTAGTCCAACATTTTATAATTATTCACTCATTTATTCATTTATTGAACAAATGTTTATTGAGTACCTGCTCTAGTATACTAATATCTTATTGATTTGGGGTAACAGGGAAGGAAGCCACATACATGATTGGAAGAGGGAAAAGATTTAAAAGAGAACTACAGGATTCTGAAGAGAAAGGAGCACTGCTGTAATGAGACTTATTTCAATAGGTTAAAGTTTTGTTAACTTTTGTTGTACAGTATTTGTATTGTTGCATTTGTTTCAAAACAATCGGGAGATTAATGATAGGTCGTATGGATAGCTTTGAGAATTTTGTTTGACCATTATTTAGGTTTCTACATCTTATTGACCGAAAGTCTTCAGCTGCTCAAGTCTTCTGCTGGACATCTAAAATAAGCAATTCAAATATTAAGAGGCGGAAATTAAATAGGGAAGATGGAACTACCACTCACATGCTAGAATCTTATGTATGTCCAAGCAGGTGTCACTGAGGCTTCAAAGATGTGGCTGCAATGTAAAAACCAGTGGCTTCTTTATGAGGGAATATTTTTCCTTTCCTTTGTTTTCTTTTGTGAGAAAGAGGAAGAGGAGGAGGCCAAGCCCACATCCCTAAGCCAGCCTCGTCCTTAGGAAATAAACGTGCTAGAGGGCGGTGTACTTTAAATGGACCAATCAGTTCGAGTTCTGCGTTCTCTCGTGTTTCCTTTTGTTTCCGTGTTTTCCTTAGCTTTGTTCACCAACATAAAGACTCTTGAGCGTAATACATCTCTTGACTCTAGACATAGAGGAGCGTTTAACTTAGTGGCTTAACTTTCTGCCATGCAGTTGGTCTCTAATATAAAGAGAACCTGGACTAGGTTCATTTTCTGAAAGGAGATAAAAGTCACAGGACCCAGGGAGCTGAGCTTGGAGGCATTTGAGGGGCAGTGGACTCTGTCCGGGCTGGTAGCCGATGGAACGGAGATGAGAAATGTTTCAGCTGCAGGTGTGCGCCACTGAGGTCTTTGAGTGAATATTCTCAAAGGTGCTCTGCGCCAGGCACAATGTGCAATGTAGGGGATACAAAGATAGAATTTCTGCCCAGAAGGGATTCAGGGTCTAGCTGTGGGGAAAAGGAGGATCAGAATAACTGGCAATTGTATAGGTCATCACAGTTTACCAAAGGCTGTCACCCATTGCCTCTAATTCCAGTGGCAACGCCTGGCACAGGAGCTGGCTCATAATGGCCACCCAATAAGGATTCCTTGAAGGAACAAACCAAGCTGTGAACCAGTTAATTATCTTCTTCAGTCTTATTTGATTAAGATAGTTTTTCTCCCTCATGGTTGCTTTTTCTTCTGAGCCTTTGTTGCTAGTTATGGGTTTAGAGAGGGTGACGTGTAGGGCCACATTCTTTGGGACCCCATTAGAACCCCCGAGTTTGCCATCGGAGACAACACAGAACAAGGATTTGATCGATTTCACAGTGGCCCTCACCAGCCCTTCCCTCCAGCCGGCCCTCCATCGTCTCATTCTGTCACTCCTAGTCTCCCCGAGGGAGAAGCCAATGGCACCCCACTCCACTCCAGTACTCTTTTGCCTGGAAAGTCCCATGGACGGAGGAGCCTGGTAGGCTGCAGTCTGTGGGGTCACTAAGAGTCGGACACGACTGAGCGACTTCCCTTTCACTTTTCACTTTCGTGCATTGGAGAAGGAAATGGCAACCCACTCCAGTGTTCTTGCCTGGAGAATCAGAGGGGTGGGGGACCCTGGTGGGCTGCCGTCTATGGGGTTGCACAGAGTCGGACACAGCTGAAGCGACTTAGCCGCAGCAGTCTCCCCGAAGGATCCCGTGACTGTACCTTAGGCCTTGGTGGTGTGGCCTCTGGCTGGAGGAGACGAGCAGTCGTCTAACAAGCGTCAGCCTCTCTGATGAGCCTGGGAAGAAAGCTGAGGGGACTGAGAGAGAGAGAGTGCGGTGAGGGAGCCCAAGAGAGCTGAAGGCGGTGCTCAGTGGTTGGCTTCAGCCTGACGGTGACTTCACCAGGACTGAGGGTGCAAGTGGGGTCTTGGGGTTAGACTGGAATATCAGAAAGAGCTCGTGTTGAGGGTGGGTGACAATGACGAAGGGTTGCTGAGGCTAGTTCTTGTTGACCAGCATCTTTCTAGGTCTTTTTCCAGGGCTGTTTTGAGGCTCAGGAGAGGGAGGGGCAGGTCAGGACCATTGTGAACTGTTGTGTCCTGCAGGGGCGTCAGGGGTCGGGGTGCTGAAATTCAGCCTGCCCTTTCCTCCCCAAGCCCTGTCCTCTGGTTGACTAAAGGAAGGTACAAAGTCACTACAGGTGTGAGCGCCCTGGAGAGAGAGAGGGCCTGGGTTGAGGCTTGGAATTGGAATTTCAGGAAAGGAAGAAGGGCTGAGGGTCTGAGGTGGGGAGGGCAGCATATTTGATCCAATATTTGATCTAGGGGTCCAGTTGGGGGGTGTGTGTGTGTATGTATGTGTGTGTGTGGCTCACACACACATGATCTGAATCTTTGTGACCCCATGGACTGTAGCCTGCCAGGCTCCTCTGTCCATGGGATTTTCCAGGCAAGAATACTGGAGTGGGGTGCCATTTCTTCCTCCAAGTGGGGTAGGAGATGTGATTAGAAGAGTTCCAGAGAACACAGTTGAAAACAATGAGAGATGAGTATATAGAAATTCTTCTGGTAAAGTGAAAGAAAAGGTTTGGAGAATACTGAAGTTAGCAGTTATTCTGAAACCCAGCAGGTTGTGAATAATAATAACAGCCCCAAGTGCAAATAGCCCCAACCAAACAAATCTCTTAGTTTGGTCATTGGTTGTTTTAAGGCTATTTTATTTCTTTAAAGCTTCCCTAGTAGCTCAACTGGTAAAGAATTCACCCTCAATGCAGGAGATCCCAATTCAATTCCTGGGTCGGGAAGATTTGCTGGAGAAGGGATAGGCTACCCACTGCAGTATTCTTGGAATTCCCTGGTGGCTCAGCTGGTAAAGAATCTGCCTGCAGTGTGGGAGACCTGGGTTCGATCCCTGGGTTGGGAAGATCCCCTGGAGAAGGGAAAGGCTACCCACTCCAGTATTCTGGCCTGGAGAAGTCCATGAAGTATTCCATAGGGTTGCAAAGAGTTGGAGATAACTTTCTCTTTCTTTTTTTTTTTTTTAAATTTCTTCAAAAGCAAGTGTAGAAAAGGAAAAAGGTTACCTATTTGTGTTCTGATTTCCACAATGTTATAAGAGTTTAAATTCTCTCTTCTGTTTTGCAGTTAGGAATCTCTTGATCCTGTATAATCAGAATACCCATGAAGTATGGATGTTGAGGTTTTGTGGAACATACTTTGGTATTAGAGTTTGGGTTTTGAAGAATTATCCCCTCTGTAGTGATGTTATCCTTTTCATCTCATATGTCATCTCATATGTATCTTTTTCCGTTAGACACTCTAAGTGATTTTCCCCAACTTGAGAAGATCAGGTTGCTCTCTGACCCTCAGGACAGCTTTATCCCAGTGCCTTTGAAAACAGCCCTTTACCATCTTAGGTTAGAGAGCATGGGCTTCAGAGTCTTACCAGCGTCCGGTTGAATTTTAACTCCATTTTTTAACTTGTTGAACCTTGGTCAAGTTATATAAGCTTAGTTTCTTCTTGTATGAAACAGGGATCATGATACCTTCCTCAAAGATTGTTGGGAGGAGACTTAGGGAAATATATACAAAGCTCTTAGCGTAGGGTTTGGTACTTAAAAAGTACTCAGTGAATGCCAGATACTGTTTTTCGAATTGCTGTAAAAATTCGTGACATAAGCTTTACCAGCCTACCCGTCTCTAAGTGCTCAGTCTGGTGGCATTTAGTGTGTTCCTGTGGTTTTCTTGTGCTGTCGTCACCATGATCCATCCTCAGAAATATTTCCATCCTACAAAACTGAAACTCTGTCCCTGCTAAATAACAGCTTCTCATTTCCCCTCCTCCTAGTTCCCCGGCAGCCCCCATTTTACTTTCTGTCTCTGTGAATTTGACTACTGTGGGTACTGCTTGTAAGTGGTATCAGACGGTATTTGTGACTGGATATTTCACTTAGCATAATGTCCTCAAGGCTCATGCGTGTTGTAGCACGTGTCAGAATGTCCTTTGTTTTTAAGGCTGAATACTGTTCCATTGTATATGTATACAGCGCATTCTTCCTACCTGTTCGTCTGTCAGTGGACACTTGGGTTGTTTCCACCTTTGGCTGTTATAAATAATGCTGCTTTGAGTGTGGGTGTACAAATATTGGGTTGGCCAAAAAGTTTGCTCGAGTGTTTTCATAACATGGGAAAACCCAAATGCATTTTTTGGCCAACCCAATATCTGTATGAATCTCTTCTTTCAATTCTTTTGGTATAGCCCAGAAGTGGAATTGCTGGTCAGAAGGCAGTATGAGCTCTCACAGCAGGTTATGTTTTTGAAAAGGTCCATTGTAAGCTGAAAGCTGTAAGTTGAATTAGACTTTCCAGCATAGATAATGGTAAAATAAAAAGAAAGTTATAGACTTGACTAAGGGCTCATGATGTCTAGATTTTGTGGAAATAACCCAAACACCACATTCATCATCTGTAAATTATTTTATGTATAAAATTTTGCCTGGTGTGTTAACCAGGGCAATACTGTAATCATCACATAAAATAGTATTTGTACATTATCATGGGATAGTCATGTTTCTTTTTTAACCAACGTGGTTTCTTTGCATTCTTGCCATTTCTTTTTTTCTTTTTTAATTTCAATACAGTTGGTTTACAATGTTGTGTTAGTTTTTGGTATACAACAGTTTGTATGCGTGTATGTACATATATGTATATTCTTTTTAAGGTTATTTTCCATTATAGGTTGTTACAAGATACTGACTGAGATCCCTGTGCTATACAGAAGGAACGTGTTGCATTCTTACCATTTCTGTTTAGGTATTTTCCTTCGGCCATTCTTTTAGGGAAGGGCTGCTGGCAACCAATCTCTTAATTTTCCTTTATCTGAAAATGTCTTGATGCCCTCTTTTTTCTCCCTGAAGGACATTTTTGCTGGGTGTAGAATTCCGGGCCAGCAACTCTCCCCCTTGTCAGCACCTGAGCAGTGTGCCACTGCCTTCTGCCTCGGTGGTTTCTGGTGAGAAACTGCTGTCATTCCAGTTGCTTTCCGTTCTATGTAAGATGTTTCTTTCTCCTGACTTTCACAATCTTTTGCTTTGTCTCTAGTTTTTAAAGAATTGGATTATGGTCTGTCTTGGCATGGATTTCTTTGGATTTATCCCAGTGTTCACTCATCTTCTTGAATATGGGGGTTTCTGTTTCTGTTTTTTTTTTTTTTTCCAGATTTGTAAGGTTTCCAGCCATCATTTCTTTGAGTCCATTTTTAGGCTTTCCTCTTTCTCCTTTTCTTCCAGAACTTGAATGATATGAATGATAGATTTGTTGTTGTTGTTATGGTCTTCCAGGTGCTGGACACCAGTCATGTTTTTTTTTTTTTTAAAGTCTGTTCTGTCTTTATTGTCTGTATTGGGTGATTTCTGTTGTTCTTATCTCCAGGTTCACTGATTCTTTCCTCTGTTACCCTCATTCTGCAGTTGAGGCTGCCCAGTGAGTTTTAATTTGCATTTTTATCTGCCATTCTTTGCTGAGACTTTCTGTGTTTTTTCATGTGTTCAATGTGCTTATTGAAACTGTTTTATGATAACTGCTTTAAAATCCTTGTCAGAGATAATTCCAGCATCTGTGTCAATTTGGTGTCGGCATCAGTTCACTGTCTTTTCTCGTTTGGGTTGAGATTTTTCTTGTTCTTAGTATAATGAGTGGTTGTGATTGTATCTTGGGTGTTTGGGGTATTATGTTATGAGAATATGGATCTTACTCAAATCTCTGTTTTAATACAACTCCCCTGACCCCCCTGGCTGCAGGGAAGAGGAGACACTTCCTCATTACTAGGAGGTGGGGGTGCAAGTCCAGGTTCCTCACTGGCCTTTCTTTGCAGCTTGGGTGGGAAGGGTGCCTTGCTACTGCAGGTGAGGGTGAAGTTCAGGTGCCCCTAGGTGATACTGTTATTCACATAGTTTGTTTTATACTTGGTAAAATAACCTGAACAGAACTGGAGCTGTATATTGCTTAAAATTTTAGCTTATATTGTTGGTGGTCCTTATGTTTGATAACTTATTTAATGATATTAAATTCTCAAATTAGGAACAAGGTCCTATCTAATCACTAGCTTTCTTAAGAGTGGTATGTGTTTCCCATGAGCACATTGAATGAAGGACTTTAAGTGAAGAAACAAGATTCTAACTTCCAGTTGATTAACTTTGAACATTTATTAGAAATAATTCTGTCTACTTATTCGGCTGTGCTGGGTCTTGGTTACTGCGTGGGCTTCCTCTAGCTGAGGTCAGCTGGGACTGCTCTCCAGTTGCGGGCATGGGCTTCTCACTGCCGTGGCGTCTCTTATTGCAGAGCAGGGGCTTGAGGAAGTGCAGGCTTCAGTGGTTGCAGCTGTGGGCTCAGTAGCTGCGGCTCCCAGGCTCTAGAGCACAGACTCAATAGCTGCGGTGCATGGGTTTAGTTGCTCCGTGGCATGTGGGATCTTCCTGGATCAGGGATTGAACCTGGGTCTCCTGCATTGGCCAGTTTACCATTGAGCCACCAGGGAGGTGCTGAACATTTATTTTTAAAAGCGAATAAAAGCCTGCTGGTGCAAGGTTTCCAATTTTCCTATTAATAACATGCTAGATTTGATCAGACTTTTGTACTTATTTCTAGAAGAGGTCAGTATATTAGAAATAGAATAAGCGGGTCTGACTTTTAAAATGGCTTTAAAAATTGCAGTGATAAAAAGATTTGATTTCATTTACTTGCTAACACCTGTGGTTTCAGGTCAATAACACAGATCTTGATGGTGATGTGTATGTCTTTAGAGTAATAGATTTTAAGAGTTCTTAATGGTCATCTGAGTTATAGTAATGACAATACTGAATCCCAGGACTAGGTCTCTTACTAATTGGGTGATCTTGAGAAAATCTCCGGAAATCTGAAGGTTGACTTTTCCTCTCAGAAAAGTGGATGTCACAACACCAAGTCAGAAGGTTGCTAAGAACATTAATTGAGGCAATATGACTGAAAGCACATTGAAAGTATTGGTGAAGATGTGGAAGATATAGACATATGAGAACTTTGATGCCCTCATGCAGGAATGTTAACTGGTACACGTGCTTTGACGAATAACCTGGCAATATTGAGTAATTTGGGTGTCCCTGGTGGCTCCGTCAGTAAAGAGTCTTTCTGCAGTGCGGGAGACCCGGGTTCAGTCCCTGGTTTGAAAAGATCCCCTGGAGGAGGAAATGGCAACCCACTCCAGTATTCTTGCCTAGAAAATCTCATGGACAGAGAAGCCTGGTGGGCTACTACAGTCCATGGGGTCACAAAGAATCAGACACGACTGAGTGACTAACAGTTATACCTGAGTAATTTGACATATTTGGCAACACAGCCCCATTTCTAGGTCATTCCCCTAGAGATTGCAGATATGTGTAGAAGGCAAGTTCAGGTCAGCCATGATAGCATAGTCAGCACGAGACAACGAATTAAATGTCCATCAACAGAAGAAAGGACAGAATCATTTATATGCATTTAAAGTTATGTAACACAACAGATACATTGTTTATGGCTATATATATGTGTGTGTGTGCCATGTCACTTCAGTCGTGTCCGACTCTTTGTGACCCTATGGACCATAATCCACCAGGCTCCTCTGTTCATGGGATTCTCTAGGGAAGAATACTGGAGTGGTTGCCATTTCCTTCTCCAGGGGTCTTCCTGACCCAGGGATCGAACCCATGTCTCCTGTATTGGCAGGCGGATTCTTTAGCACTGAGCCACCTTATGACTGTTGGGAAGTGTCATTTTGCTGTTTGCAGAGCCTCCTAAGCCCACCAATAAGACAGGCATGTTGCTGTTGAATCAGCAGCTTCACCAGAAAGGGGCTCTCAGACTCTTAGCAAGAATGTTCTGTTGATCTGCTTACACTGATTTCTATACAGTGAATAATCTCGGTGCAATAAGCACTTTCTCCTTTCCCTCACCAGTCCTCTTGCTAACAAAATAACTTAATTGAGAAATTCAAACTGTTGGGGCAAGGGGGATTGAGTTGTGGCAGAGGCTTCTTGTGAATCTTTTGTGGTGCAATCAAGTAGCACTTATTCCCCGACTTTCCGCAGCCATCCCGCCTAAACAAAACCCACCTAATCTCCCAAATCACTTTGCAAAACAAAAGAACACACAGAAGGTCCCAAACCCAGAAGACTGGGGGCTGTTGCTGGGTGTTGTGTGTGAGGCACGCCCTCTCTTTTCCCAGCTTCTTGCAATTTAAGGGGAACTGACTGGAGATTGGGTGTGTTTTAAAATCTGTGTGTGTCTATGTGCTCCCAGAGAAAACTTGAATGTTCAGACCACTGGGCACCACTGTCTGTTGGATGCTAGTTTGCACATAACCAAGGGTAACGCTCTAGATAGAAATTAACAACTGCTAAAAGAGTGGACTTGCAGATCCAAACCTTCAGGCAAGCCTCGTGGCCTGCACTTGGCATCCTTGCTTCCTTTTTTTCTTTCTTTCAGTTCTCTTGAGATATAATTGACACACAGCACTGCATCAGTTTAAGGTGTACAGCATAATGATTTGACATAAAATATCATGAGATGATGACTGCAGTAAGTTTAGTGAATAACCGCAACCTCATACAGATACAACACAAAAGAGAAAAAAAGTTTTTCCTTGTGATAAGAACTCTTAGGATTTACTCTCTGACAACTTTCATGTGTAACATTGGCTGAGGCTTAGTTGCTCAGCCATGTCTGACTCTTTGCGACCCCGTAAACTGTAGCCCGCCAGGCTCCTCTGTCCATGGGAATTCTCCAGGCAAGAATACTGGAGTGGGTTGTCATGCTCTCCTTCAGGGGATCCTCCCAACCCAGGGATCAAACCCAGGTCTCCCTCATTGCAGGCAGATTATTTATGGTCCGACCCTCTAAGGACGCCCGTATGTAACATCAGTTCAGTCACCCAGTTGTGTCTGACTCTTTGCGACTCCATGGATTGCAGTATGCCAGGCCTCCCTGTCCATCACCAACTCCCAGAGTTTACTCAAACTCATGTCCATTGAGTCAGTAATGCCGTCCAACCATCTCATCCTCTGTCATCCCCTTCTCTCGCCTTCAGTCTTTCCCAGTATCAGAGTCTTTTCAAATGAGTCAGCTCTTCACCTCAGGTGGCCAAACTATTGGAGTTTCAGCTTCAGCTTCAGTCCTTCCAATGAACACCCAGGACTGATCTCCTTTAGGATGGACTGGTTGGATCTCCTCGCAGTCCAAGGGACTTTCAAGAGTCTTCTCCAACATCACAGTTCAAAAGCATCAATTCTTCTGCACTCAGCTTTCTTTATAGTCCAACTCTCACATCCGTACATGACTACTGGGAAAACCATAGCCTTGACTAGATGGACCTTTGTTGACAAAGTAATGTCTCTGCTTTTGAATATGCTCTTTAGGTTGGTCATAACTTTCCTTCCAAGGAGTAGGCATCTTTTAATTTCATGGCTGCAGTCACCATCTGCAGTGATTTTGGAGCCCCCCCAAATAAAGTCTGACACTGTTTCCACTGTTTCTCCATCTGTTTGCCATGACGTGATGGGACTGGATGTCATGGTCTTTGTTTTCTGAATGTTGAGCTTCAAGCTAACTTTTTCACTCTCCTCTTTCACTTTCATCAACAGGCTCTTTAGTTCCTCTTCACTTTCTGCCATAAGGGTGGTGTCATCTGCATATCTGAGGTTAGTGATATTTCTCCCAGCAATCTTGATTCCAGCTTGTACTTCATCCAGCCCAGCGTTTCTCATAATGTTCTCTGCATATAAGCTAAATAAGCATGGTGGCAATATACAGCCTTGACGTAATCCTTTTACTATTTGGAACCAGTCCGTTGTTCCATGTCCAGTTCTAACTATTGCTTCCTGATCTGCATACAGATTTCTCAAGAGGCAGGTCAGGTGGTCTGGTATTCCTATCACTTGAAGAATTTTCCACAGCTTCTTGTGATCCACACAGTCAAAGGCTTTGGCATAGTCAATAAAGCAGATGTTTTTCTGGAACTCTCTTGCCTGTTCAATGATCCAGTGGATGTTGGCAATTTGATCTCTGGTTCCTCTGCCTTTTCAAAAACCAGCTTGAACATCTGGAAGTTCACGGTTCACATACTATTGAAACCTGACTTGGAGAATTTTGAGGATTACTTTGCTAGTGTGTGAGATGAGTGCAATTGTGTGGCAGTTTGAACATTCTTTGGCATTGCCTTTCTTAGGGAATGGAATGAAAATTGACCTTTTCCAGTCCTGTGGCCACTGCTGAGTTTTCCAAATTTGCTGTCATATTGAGTGCAGCACTTTCACAGCGTCATCTTTCAGGATTTGACGTAGCTCAAGTGGAATTCCATCACCTCCACTAGCTTCGTTCGTAGTGATGCTTCCTAAGGCCCACTTGACTTCACATTCCAGGATGTCTGGCTCTAGATGAGTGATCATACCATCGTGATTATCTGGGTCATGAAGCTCTTTTTTGTACAGTTCTTCCGTGTATTCTTGCCACCTCTTCTTAATATCTTCTGCTTCTCTTAGGTTCATACCATTTCTGTCCTTTATTGAGCCCATCTTTGCATGAAATGTTTCCTTGGTATCTCTAATTTTCTTGAAGAGATCTCTAGTCTTTCCCATTCTATTGTTTTCCTCTATTTCTTCGCACTGATTGCTGAGGAAGGCTTTCTTATCTCTCCTTGGCATTCTTTGGAACTCTGCATTCAAATGGGTATATCTTTCCTTTCTCCTTTGTAACGTATGTAATATACATATGTTACATACCAGATGTAACATACAATGGTGTTAATTATATTTCGCATGTTGTATACCACATCCCCAGGACTGATAACTGGAAGCTTGTACTTTTGACTGCCTTCATCCAGCCCCCCTCCCCCAATCACCTACCCATACCCACAAATCTGTTCTCTTTTTCTATTGTTGATTGATTGTTTTTATAATTGACCTACAATACTGTGTCAGTTCCTGGTGTGCAGTATAGTGATTCTTTATTTCTATGCATTTTCTTTGTTTTTTTAAAGATTTTTTTTTTTGATGTGGACTATTTTCAAAATTTTTATTGAATTTGTTACAGTATTGCTTCTGGTTTATGTTTTTGAGTTTTTTGGCCACTAGATATGTGGGATGTGAGTTCCCCAAACAGGGATTGAACCCCAAACCCCGGCATTGGAAGGCCAAGTCTCATCCACTGGACTGCCGGAGAAGTCCCATTTCTATACATTTTAAATTTATCCCCACCAGACTCGCCTTTCTTAAGGGCAGTGGTCACGTGCTTTGCTCAATGCATGTTTGCCTTATTATAATGAAAGTGTTAGTCGTTCACTTGTGTCCAACACTTTGTGACCCCATGGACTGTAGCCCGCTGGGCTCCTATGTCCATGGAATTCTCCAGGCAAGAGTACTGGAGTGGGTAGCCATTCCCTTCTTCAGGGTATCTTCCCAACCCAGGGATCGAGCCCGGGTCTTCTGCTTTGCAGGCAGATTCTTTACCATCTGAGCCGCCTTATTGTGCTTGTTGGCTACTTAGTGCAGTGAATGGGGGTCCTGACGGCACAGAAGGAAGCCCGCTGAGTGTCCTCTCCTTGGCTGTGCTTGTACATTTCTTCTTTCTTCCGTTTATTGAATTCTTCCCTGGAATCAGCCGGCAGGGAGAGTCGCCATCCCTGTATCACCTCTCCACTGTTTAGAAGTTTTGGGAAAACTTTAATAAAGGAAATGTGAAAATTATGATTACCCTTTGTTTAGTCACAAGCCTTGTTTTCTCTGTATCTACAGCCTAAGTAATTGCAACAGCATGAGACACACACACACAATACATACAGCATACACGTTTCAAGGTGAGCAGATTGAAGCACAGAGAGGTGAAGTGCCTGACCTAGTTAATGACAACATTGCTTCCTTCGTAGCTCAGTCGGTAAAGAGTCTGCCTGCAATGCAGGAGAGCTGGGTTCGATTCCTGGGTTGGGAAGATCCCCTTGAGAAGGAAATGGCAACCCACTCCAGTATTCTTGTCTGGAGAACCCCATGGATAGAGGAACCTGGTGAGCTACAGTCCATAGGGTTGCAAGAGTCGGACACGACTTAGCGACTAAACCACCACCAGGGCTCTATCGAGTCTTCTGCCTCTAGAATCTCTTCTTCATTCCGTTACTTGATTTTTGTTTACTCCGTGATGGGATCACTAGGAGGAGAGTAAGTCGCTACTTTTATATTAGCTCTTCCCCTTGGAACTATGTACTGAGGTTAATCCTCTGCTCTTCATTTATTCATTCAGGCACTCAGTTCATCATTCATTTGCTGTCTGAGTATCTATTAGAGCTAAGTGCTGAGGACCCAGTAGTGGATGGAACATAAGCAGTCTCTGCCTTCATGGAGCCTGTCGTAAAGCGGTGGAGAAAAGACCACAAAAAACTCATTTCAATCAAATGTAATGTCAGGTATGCCAGGGGAAGAAGGGCCTGTGTAAAAAGTCTTCTTTCCCTCCTCAAATAAAGGGAGAATCATTAATATCCATGTACTTTAAAGAACATGGATCTCGTTGACTGTAAGACTCTTCTGCATTTTGAAAATATGACATTGAATATCAATGCATAAAATGAACAAAGAGTCCAGAATTTTAGAATCCTGGAGGTCAGTAAATCTGCCTCCTGGTAGCCAGAGCAATGGGAATCTCCTTTCTTGGCCTCCGACGAAGCAAATCCTAGAGTCTCTGGGCTGTAGCTTCCACGCTAACCAGCATCTAGCAGAGAGGTGCATGAGAATTGTTTTGTGTGTCTCTGGCTCAGAACCTTCTCCTCACTTAATCTTCTATCCAGATTCCTTTTAATGCTTTGGAATCACAAACTGGTGCAAGTGACCTTTGTTTGGCTATTTCTGGATGTGTGTTAGGAAAAGGAAAAAAGAAAAGAAAAAACCCACAAAGACCCAACATGCAGTTTAAATAAAGAAAAATGTGTTTTACTTCCAAGAGAGCTTTTGCCATTTTCTTAATGCTTATTCTTCTTCGGAGAGCTTATTACTGAACAGAGTGCGACAGTAGTTTACCATGGTGGATGTGGCTTGTCCGGGCCAGGGGATGAATTAGAGCATTGATAAAGGCCAGAGGAGCAGGCAGAACTGCACCTAAATCACCCCCAGATAGTTGCCAAGCTATTCTACTTTTTTACAGACCTCCAGAGAGCATCCCTAATCGCCTCTAGTTTCCCTTTTCTGTGGTTAATAACTTGAGCTGTCAAGAACATCTCCCTCGTATTTAACCCAGTTTTCCCTTGCCACAGTTCAATCCCGTTTCTCTTGTTGTCCTTGGTGGTGACAGAATAGCAGGTCATTATCTTCTCGATAGTATCCTTGATGTTCTTCAAGGGCATCAGGGCATTTTCCCTAAGCCTGCACTTCTCCCAGTGAAATAAACACTCCTGTTCCCCCTGCCCGAATTCCCCTCCTCCAGGGTCCTATTTGGAAGTATGATCGCTGACATTTTGCTCTTAAGTATCTGGTCAGAATAGTCACATTCATTGGTTCTCCGACTCACACCTAGGAGGAGGGACCAGAATGTTTCTTGCCCCTCCTGTTCTTTCTGATAGTCTATGGATTGTGCCTGCTGGTTTCTCTTTCCACGATAATGTTTTCTTCTGATTGCTGTTTTGATCCATTTTGGATTTCCATCGACTTCATCCTCAGGACAGTATGGAACATTAGTAAAGTTGGCATTATCCGGTTACTGGTGCTCTCCTCCTTCTTGATTCCTTTGTTTAAAAAAAGTTAAATTAAAAAATTAATTTTATGGCTCTGCTGTGTAGCATGGAGATCTTAGTTCCCCCATCAGGGATTGAACCCTTGCCCCTTGCACTGGAAGCTTGGAGTCCTAACCACCGGACTGTCAGGGAAGTCTCCTGATTCAGTTTTGTAGATGCTGCAAGGGAAGTTGGAACATAGAAACTTAGCTCTGTAAGTGATGAGTGAAGACGTCCTTCCCATCAGATTCTGTACGATCCTTACGAGGAAGTGAGATTGATTCACATCTCCCCAGCACTCAACAGAAATGCCTGACATGTTTTAAACAGATTTCACGACTGTTGGTTGGTTGCCAAATGAGTTACCAGGAAGCTGCCTTCATTTTGTTGTTCTGGGTTTCTGTCTCCTTGCCCTTTCTACCCAGACATAAAAGCAGCTTCTGGCCTTCGCCTGACTGCTGGTGTAGACAACCTCCCACTTCAGCTGCCAGGCTTTTAGCAGATGAAATAAAAATCTATTTATAACCAGCCTCTGGTAGATTTCCTCCCTACCTGTGCTAGTGCGTCAGCAGCAGGTGTACTGAACAGATGGAGAAGGGTTTTAATTTTTTCAGTTCAATTAGATAAACTCTCCAGGTTCAGACCAGTACACCCTCTTCCTTACTTAGTTTCTTTCTCCTGGCATTAAAATTGTTGAGCATTGCAAATGCACATTAAGACCAAGGGGTAAAACAAATATAGTGCCTGCCTTTAACACAAATTCTTTAACAGAAGGACCACATTTGACATCAGATGAAAAAATCAGTTTTAACCAGTTTCTACCTACTGTTCAATTTTATCATTCTTTAAATTAATAGTTGGAGTTCTAAAATGCTGGAGTATAACTGCTGTCTTTTTTCTTATAATGTACCTTTAGCCTTTGAAATTAACCCATTTTAAAATACACTGTTTTTGAGGCAACAGTTTGTCTCTGATAGTTCAGTGGATATTACAGAGACTTTTAATGAGAAGCTGAAGATGCTGATTGCAGGAAGCTCTTTTGATACCTTGTTTCATTGACAGCTGACTTGTCCAGGATGGTGATTTCATGCTAGCCGACAGTCTCAACCCGTTTGCATGGTGACGCTGCCTGGCTCTGGGCCTTACTGGCACCAACCTGTGAAAGATAGGTTGCCACAGTTTCTGGCTTTATACGCTGGTCCTTTCTACGTACTACACTCGCCCCCAGCAGGTTGAATGCTTTTTTGTGCCCAAGATCCCAGATTTCAGTTTATCCCTGGCTCTCAGATATGAGGCTGGACTGACTGCCTTGTTCAACAGACTTTACTGAGCTCCTGCCCAGGGCTGTGACATAGCCTCCAGTGAGGCCCTTTGTCGGCCTCATTTTGCTCCCTGAGCACCATCAAAATTATGTCGTTAATATCCATTGGAATCTGGGGTAAAGCAAGCAAGACTTGACCTATTTCATGATAGGGATCTTAGTTCCCTGACCAGGGATTGAACCCATGCCTCTGGCTTTGGAAGCACAGAGTCTTAACTCCTGGACCACTATGAAAGTTCCTTACTCACTTGTTAATTATTTCTGGGTGAGTTTTTCCAGAATATGCAGTATCCAGACGTGTGGCTTCTTCTCTAGCCTCTCTGCCCTTTTACTGCCTATTAAGACTGTGGTAAACACTCCACCTGCAGTGCAGGAGATGCAAGAGACGAGTTTGATTCCTGAGTTGGGAAGATCCCCTGATGGAGGGCATGACAACCCATTCCAGTGTTCTTGCCTGGAGTATCCACGGACAGAGGAGCCTGGCGGGCTACAGTCCACTGAGCGACTACACAGCGCAAGGTTTGTATTGGCGACGTCCGGAGCTGAAAAGAGAGTCAGATGAGTCATTCTCACTGCTGTCTGGAAGTGAGGTGAGGAATTTAGTTAGGAGAAGCTATAGGAACAAGAGCCACCGCTTCTGAAGATTCCCTGCAATTGTTTTAATGGGAGCTCTTATTTGGGTGACAGTGGAAATGTTATCTGGCAAAATCACGTCCCTGATCCTTCCACATTCTTTGCAGAACCTGAATGACTGTCTTGGTTTCACAGTAGCAATCTTTCTTTCTCCCAGCCTGGCTGACCCATGTGATCTTGGGTTATTCTACTGAGCTGTGCTGCTGTGATCTTTTCTTCCTGTACTTTCATCTGCTGATCCTCCTTCTGCCTCTTGGGGTCATATGGAACAGAATCGAATCCCAACACATGGCAGCTTTTCACATCTTTGGAAAATGCCCCTCTGTAAGTACCATTCATATGTGACATGATGTAGTCACATGGCTTTCCTCTCACCTGCTCTGGCTCAGCTGTCAGCTACCTCTTTGTTACAGAGTGGCCTCAGGAGAGCGACATCTCACCCAGGTACAGCGTGACAAGTGCCAAGAAGTCTGGGCCATCACTGTGCTATTTAGAGGTTAAGCGAGTCTGGTGGCTTCCTGTTTGCTTGGTTGAACAGAACAGAGCCTTGTATCCATCAGCAGGACAGCAGGGTTTCTGCTGTATGCAGCGCCAGGTGGGATGTTTCTGGACTGTGGTTCAGTTCAGTTCAGTCACTCAGTCGTGTCTGACTTTTTGCGACCCCATGAATCGCAGCACGCCAGGCCTCCCTGTCCATCACCAACTCCCGGAGTTCACTCAGATTCACGTCCATCGACTCCGTGATGCCATCCAGCCATCTCATCCTCTGTCGTCCCCTTCTCCTCCTGCCCCCCAATCCCTCCCAGCATCAGAGTCTTTTCCAATGAGTCAACTCTTCGCATGAGGTGGCCAAAGTACTGGAGTTTCAGCTTTAGCATCATTCCTTCCAAAGAAATCCCAAGGCTGATCTCCTTCACAATGGACTGGTTGAATCTCCTTGCAGTTCAAGAGACTCTCAAGAGTCTTCTCCAACACCACAGTTCAAAAGCATCAGTTCTTCACAGTCCAACTCTCACATCCATACATGACTACTGGAAAAACCATAGCCTTGACTAGATGGACCTTAGTCGGCAAAGTAATGTCTCTGCTTTTGAATATGCTATCTAGGTTGGTCATAACTTTTCTTCCAAGGAGTAAGTGTCTTTTAATTTCATGGCTGCAGTCACCATCTGCAGTGATTTTGGAGCCCCCCAAAATTAAGTCTGACACTGTTTCCACTGTTTCCCCATCTATTTCCCATAAAGTGATGGGACCGGATGCCATGATCTTTGTTTTCTGAACGTTGAGCTTTAAGCCAACTTTTTCACTCTCCTCTTTCACTTTCATCAAGAGGCTTTTTAGGTCCGCTTCACTTTCTGCCATAAGGGTGATGTCATCTGCATATCTGAGGTTATTGATATTTCTCCCGGCAATCTTGATTCCAGCTTGTGTTTCTTCCAGTCCAGCACTTCTCATGATGTACTCTGCATATAAGTTAAATAAGCAGGGTGACAACATACAGCCTTGACATACTCCTTTTCCTATTTGGAACCAGTGTGTTGTTCCATGTCCAGTTCTAACTGTTGCTTTCTGACCTGCATACAGATTTCTCAAGAGGCAGGTCAGGTGGTCTGGTATTCCCATATCTTTCAGAATTTTTCCACAGTTTATTGTGATCCACACAGTCAAAGGCTTTGGCATAGTCAATAAAGCAGAAATAGATGTTTTTCTGGAACTCTCTTGCTTTTTCCATGATCCAGCGGATGTTGGCAATTTGATCTCTGGTTCTTCTGCCTTTTCTAAAACCAGCTTGAACATCAGGAAGTTCATGGTTCACGTATTGCTGCAGCCTGGCTTGGAGAATTTTGAGCATTACTTTACTAGCATGTGAGATGAGTGCAATTGTGCTGTAGTTTGAGTATTCTTTGGCATTGCCTTTCTTTGGAATTGGAATGAAAACTGACCTTTTCCAGTCCTGTGGCCACTGCTGAGTTTTCCAAATTTGCTGGCATATTGAGTGCAGCACTTTCACAGCATCATCTTTCAGGATTTGAAATAGCTCAACTGGAATGCCATCACCTCCACTAGCTTTGTTCATAGTGATGCTTCCTAAGGCCCACTTGACTTTACATTCCAGGATGTCTGGCTCTAGATGAGTGATCACACCATCGTGATTATCCGGGTCATGAAGCTCTTTTTCGTACAGTTCTTCTGTGTGTTCTTTCCACCTCTTCTTAATATCTTCTGCTTCTGTTAGGTCCATACCATTTCTGTCCTTTATTGAGCCCATCTTTGCATGAAATGTTCCGTTGGTATCTCTAATTTTCTTGAAGAGATCTCTAGTCTTTCCCATTCTGTTCTTTTCCTCTATTTCTTTGCATTGATTGCTGAAGAAGGCTTTCTTATCTCTTCTTGCTATTCTTTGGAGTTATGCATTCAGATGCTTATATCTTTCCTTTTCTCCTTTGCTTTTCGCCTCTCTTCTTTTCACAGCTATTTGTAAGGGCTCCCCAGACAGCCATTTTGCTTCTTTGCATTTCTTTTCCATGGGGATGGTCTTGATCCCTGTCTCCTGTACAATGTCACGAACCTCATTCCATAGTTCATCAGGCACTCTATCTATCAGACCTAGGCCCTTAAATCTATTTCTCACTTCCACTGTATAATCATAAGGGATTTGATTTAGGTCATACCTGAATCGTCTAGCGGTTTTCCCTACTGTCTTCAATTTAAGTCTGAATTTGGTAATAAGGAGTTCATGATCTGAGCCACAGTCACTTGTTTTTGCTGACTGTATAGAGCTTCTCCATCTTTTGCTGCAAAGAATATAATCAGTCTGATTTCAGTGTTGACCATCTGGTGATGTCCATGTGTAGAGTCTTCTCTTATGTTGTTGGAAGAGGGTGTTTGCTATGACCAGTGCATTTTCTTGGCAAAACTTATTAGTCTTTGCCCTGCTTCATTCCGCATTCCAAGGCCAAATTTGCCTGTTACTCCAGGTGTTTCTTGACTTTGTACTTTTGCATTCCAGTCCCCTATAATGAAAAGGACATCTCTTTTAGGTGTTAGTTCTAAAAGGTCTTGTAAGTCTTCATAGAACTGTTCAACTTCAGCTTCTTCAGCATTACTGGTTGGGGCATAGACTTGGATTACCGTGATATTGAATGGTTTTGCCTTGGAGACGAACAGAGATCATTCTGTCGTTTTTGAGATTGCATCCAAGTACTGCATTTCAGACTCTTTTGTTGACCATGGTGGCTACTCCATTTCTTCTGAGGGATTCCTGCCCACAGTAGTAGATATAATGGTCATCTGAGTTAAATTCCCCCATCCCAGTCCATTTTAGTTTGCTGATTCCCAGAATGTCGACGTTCACTCTTGCCATCTCTTGTTTGACAACTTCGACTGTGGTAGATTCACTCTAATCGTCTGGGCCTGGCTTACCGTCACTCCTGGGTGCCCCCATGTGGCTGTGTGTATGTGGTATGTGGGTGCATGGTGGACAGTGTCACGTGGGCACTGAATGACAAATTTGGGGCTGTCTGGAATGCCGATGTGGGCTGTGAAAGTGACTCTCCCTCCTACCCCCAGCTCCTGCCCTCTTCAGAGGGTCACTGCACTGTCTCCCTCCCATAGGACCTCTAATCTCATCTCCTTTTCAAGACGTCATAAAAGCCCAAACGGTAGGATGCTAGGCTCTCAAAGTATGTGAATTAGATCCCCAGATGAACTCTGTTTGTGATTGATTTGTCTGCCTTTTCTCTTGTAGTGAGTAGACCTGTCACCGGGAGGGACCATCAGACAGGTTTTGAGGGGATTGTTTTCTTATAGCATTGATGTATCATGCCTTGTGTCCAAGGGGAAGGCTGTGTGATTGGGTTGAAAGTGTCTGAATGTGGGAACGTTCAGTCTCTCTAGAAGTCCCTGGCACATGACAGGCACTCAGGATGTGTTTGTTAAATGAATGAAAGAGGCGAGTGTCCATCCTGTGGCCACCATTGTTTCAGAAGCTGTTGTGCCACAAGAGCACCAGAATTTCCTCTTTCAGAAATGAGGAAATCCTGATACATCTTCAGCTGGTGACCATACGTGGTGGGCTCTAGGATAAGGGTCTCTCGAATCTCTACTGATATGTCAAACCCCCAAGCTGTCTTAGGGGAAGCCAGCTTGCTCGCAGACAAACAGTTGCCTCATGTAGATCCAGCCATACTTAATTTATGACAAATAATATTCCTTCAACAGATTCTTTTTTGAGTATTTACCATCTCATATGTAGATGAAACATAACTCCAGCCAAACTCCCAACTAAAACTCTTTGAAGGATTCACTAAAATAGATATGAAGTTCAAGTGGAAATAATACATGCATGAGAATACCCAAGATATGTTTGGAGAAAAAATATATATATTTGGGGACAAAAGAACAATAATGATGAAAACTTATATACCAGTTATTAAAGGATGTTATAAAGTTAGTGAGCAGTGTGATTTCAGCAATGGAATAAGCCAGTGGATAGATGGAAGAGAAGAGGCCACCCAAGTTCCTGTGGGGATTTATTGTAAGGCAAAGATGACATTGCATCATCAGAAGTGAAAGGATGGTTGATTTCATGGTGTTGGGGCAACTATATTAAAAAAGTAAAGTTAAGCCCCTGCCTCAAACCTTATAGCCAAATCAGTTCAAGATAGGTTAAAATTTATGAGGACAGACATGTCCATAGAACATTAGAAGAGAAACTTTGGCAGTTGGGTGTGGGCTAGATTTTGTGGAATGGTGGGGAGATCAGAGATACAGGGAAGAAGGCCATGTGAGGACACTCAGGGTCATGCTAGAAGGAGGCCATGTGGAGGTGCATGGAGACGGAGGCCGTGCAGAGATGGAGGAGATCATTGATGTGATGCAGCTACATACTGGGGAGCACCGAGGGTTGCCAGGAGTCACCAGAAGCTAGGAAACCTCAAAGGAAGAACCCCTGCCTACAGCCTGCAGGAGGAGCATGGCTCTGCTGTACCCTAATTGTAAACTTCAGGCCTCCAGAACTATGAGAGCATGAATTTGTTTCAGCCTCCAAATTTGTGGTAATTTGTTACTGCAGCCCTAGGAAATGAATACAGTGATGAATCAGATTTGGTTTGATGGAGGGAGTAGTCAGAAACATTACTGAGTTTTCGAAAAGATTAATACCAGAAGCTGTGTTTGATTATTCAGTCCTCGGGTAGATAAGAAGTACAATTTCACGGTTAAGGCGGCCTCCCAGATCCGCATGATGAATCTGAAGAGTCTGGACTGGCCCCAGAGGGGCAGGAACTTTGTCTTAGTCACCACTGTTTCCCCAGCATTTAGAACAGTTAGAACAGAATGTAGCTGACACTCAGGGACTCTTTAATGAATGAATTAATAAATGGAAGATATGCCAAAGTACAATGTGACCATTTTTAAAGCAACGAAGACAGTGATTTGATTAAAAATGAGGCTGTGGGGGACGGTAGGGCCAGAATAGCTGTAGTTCCTGTAGCTCCTGCATGCTTCTTCTTCTTTTTTTTTGTATGCTTCTTTAATGTGTAACCACCGGTGACAAGAGAAGGAGGAGGTGTCACTTCAGACTAGAGCCCCTGCTGTGACCCAGTGCTGCTGAAGCAGTAGCCTGGTTCTCTGCTGTAGGACACATGGCTTGAAGCTGTGAGTCCAAGAAGGAAAGAACCATCCTTGCAACTGGTGACATCAAAACCTAAGTTAGATCACAGTCTTAATGTACCAAAGAATAGTTCACTGATTTCACATATTGAGTAAAAACGTATTCAGTTGACCAGTGTGACTGAGCACTTACTGTCTTCTGAGTAATGTGCTGGGTTCTAGGGGACAGAGATCAAAACTATAGTCCCTGCTCTTAAGGCATCTACAGGATTTGGAGGACTAGAGGTCAGACAAGTAAACACATAATTTTGATCCAGTGTGATAACATGTCATTGTTATAAGCCTGGGATTCTAACATTGTTATTAAGCCTGTGCCAAGGTGCAGCTAGGCATCTTAGAGTTCAGAAGAGATTAAGTTCTATTTGGACTGTGTATGAGGGAAAGGGTTGGACACTGGCAGCGTGATTGGTCCATTTACCTCATGGAATAACAGGAGGGGTGCTGAAAACACACACTTGACCACCCCCCCACCCCGCCCCCACCAAAGCTCTGGCTGAATAACGCCTCAGATTGTAAAATTGTACATTGGACAGTTATTTCTTCATCTTGTACTTTCCAGGAGGCCTCTTTCAGAAGGCAGATTCTTCTCTAGGACTTTGTGAGGCATTCTAACTAGGCATTCCTGCTTGGTTGGGAATTGATTTCCCAAGTTGGTTTTGAAGGGAAGAGCCAATGGTGAAGGATGGAACGCTGGGTGAGCCTAGAGAGGGGATGCTCCCTGGGCCCAGAGAGAGCACTGGGCATTGAAGGATTTAAGAACTGCCAGGGAAGAGAGGAGAGTGTCTGGAAGGGGCCCCAAAGAGAGTCTGCAAAATCCACCGCCTCCCCTTAGGCTGGCTCGGCCCAGCCTTCTTTTCCAGCACCCTGGACAGCTGCAGTGCGCGTGGAAGCGGGAGCGTGGGTTGCCCTGTCCTGTAAGTGTTAACTCATGCCTCTTCTCTTCCTTCTCTTCTCAGCCAGGAGAAAGAGACTGGCTTTTGTAAGTGTGAGTTTCTATATTCTGGGTATTAGAATGAATCTGTTATTGGGACCATGTCTTCTATTAATCCAGTAGAGTGTCTGGATGATCAAATAGTGCCATTGTGAATGAAATCAACACCTGTACTTGCCCCATTATCTTCAGATCCAAATACGCTTCAGGCTTTTTGGTGATAGCTGTGACTGTTACTTGCTAGTATTAAAATATTTTAAATTTTGATACCTTGGACTCCCTTTGCTCTGATGAACCAGTTAGAAATGTTGTCAGAGAAAACCTAAATTTCCTCTCATTTTCAGTCATGAATGAATCTCTGATTGCTGTGATGAAGAAAAATCTCAGGTCCTGACTTCCTTGCTTGAATTCACACAAATGTGACATTCCATCTTGATCAGGAGATACCAAAGGCTGAACATAAACAAAAACACGTGAGCACTTCATCACTCAGAGGAGAAGTTTAATTTTCAGCAGTCAGGAAAGACACAGACACCAAATCAAAGGTGCTCACAGTGTTTTAGTAGAAGTTTCTGGTGATTTTCTTTTTACTGGGTTTTAACTGTCACCCCAGGCTAGGCTGGTTGGCGGATTTGAGCTTTAACTCTAGCTTTTCTTATCCCTCACTCCTGCGTTGGAGGCAGGGTTTTATTTCTTTGTCTGTGTAGCCTTGGCAGGTATAATCTGTTACTGCTGTCTATCCTTGATACTCTGTCCCTGCTGTCTACCCTTGATTATTCGAAAGACTTTAGAAATAATGACTCTTTTGTTCATTCATTCAGCGAAAAAGCAGACTGGGTATAAACCATGTGTATAAACTATCAGAAATGGTAAGAAGAAACAGAAGTATGGAAATCATGGGTCCAACAACGTGTAAAGCATCCTGGACAACATAGATAATCACAGAAGGCATAGATTTACCTCAAGCGGTTTATAATCTCACTAAGGAAGCACCATAGGCCTTACCATCTCTTTCAGAGACCCTCAGTGGCCCTCTGGTTTCCCCATGATCAAGTCCAGACTCTTCTGCTGAGTCCTACCAGTTCTCTGCGATCTCACCCCCAGCCATCGTGATATGCTCCCTTCCTCCCGAGCTTCTCCCTACCCTGTGCATGGCCTTCCCATGCTTCCCCCCGACTCCGTGATCTTCCCTACCCCTGTGCCTCTGAACCTTCTACTTTCATTGCCTAGACTACCCTTTGTTATTTTCACTCGCTGGTAAACTTGTACACATTCTTTAAGACTAGCTCCTCTGTTCCTCTTTTGTGAAACTGCTGTCCGATTCCCACCTCTCTCTCCCCTGGCAGACTTGGTCACTGGGCAGGTCTCTAGAACGTGTGGGATGCAGGACCACTTTAGGTGGAAGTCTTTGGTGCCCAGGATATTGGAAGGCAGCCATCCTCAGCTTTCCTGGCTCAGCCCAGGCAGATTTGCCCTCCTTTGAAGAGAATCACAGTCTCTATGAAGGCAGATTCTGGAGACCCTTGAGAATATCCTGTTACAGAGGCCCCTGGAACCTTCTGTGGGTGTGGAAGACCCAGAGTGTGCCTTGTAGCTCTCATACATATGCGTTGGCATCACAGCCATTAACTCCATGCAGATCCATCATCCTGGATATTGTTTCAGGTGTGTTTTAATATTGCTATATAATTTGTCCACAAAATACATGTTTTCATAATAAAATTATGACTGGGTATCTGTTGAAGGAAAAAGATTTCTGATGATCAGGATGGTGACAGGACACTCCTGGAGCCTCTTATTTAAGTTCTCCTCTTATTTAAGGTCACCATCCTTCACTTTTCGAGGAGGGAGTGAAGGCCATTTGGCTAACATGCCTTTCTGTTGCAGCCTTGGAGAATGGTGATTCATCCTACACTTGGGAGTGGTTTGCAGGAGGCTGCATGATTGAAGTATGGGGTTACTCTAGTATAGAAAAGCAGGCATGGCAAGGTATCTTCATATGTATTTGGGTGTCTGATAAGCACTCAGGTTACTGAGATAATTTAATGCATAGCCTTGCCCTTTTGGAGAGAAACACATTCAAAGAAATGAATGGAAAAGTGTTGAGTGCTCTCATAGAATCTTGTGCTTGATTCCTGGCCCATTCCAGGCTGTCAGTGAAGATTAGCCTTAGCGGTAAGACAGGAGATGTGGTTGAGGGGAGGACTTCCCAGCATTTGGGCCTTGAGTAGAATACCGAGACAGTAGATTCTTGCAGTGAGCTCTGTGCGTAGTGGGCAAAAGGACCGTCTTGATCAGAGTCCTGGTATAAATACACTCACGGCACATAACTGGAGAAAGCTGAATGAGGGTACCATTTACCTGTTTGTAGGCAGGATGATTAAAAGAAACCACCAAGGGCTGGTGGAGTGCCTAGGAACTAGCAACAGCTTTACTGCTTCTAGACCCAAAAGGGGCAAGAGGAGGGAGCAATGAAGAGAATGCAACTGGGGTTGTTGGTTGGACAGGTTACCCTACAGGAATGTGGCCTTCAGAAGGGGAACACAACCACTACCAAATTCTGGCCTGGCAGGGAGAGACAGGGGAATATACTGTCAGCCAATCTATGTGCTGTCCAACCTCCCAGCGGTGTCTCCCATTGGCCAAACTCAACTAGAAGCTAGAGATCAAGGGAGCCTATTGATGCCTAGTCAGTGCAGGACATGAACAGGGTAGAGAAGAGTGGAGAACTGTTTTGGAAAAGCAAGCAGAATATCTGGCAGAGGAACTTATTTGACGTACATGAGCATAATATTCAGCAGCACTGAGGCTCTGCTCACAGTTGACACAATGAATCTGCAGTTGTACAGACTGTGAAGAGGAAGGAGATGGGCATTTCAGTGGGCGAGCAAGGAGAGCGCTCTTGTCACCTGGAAGAGATGCCACACTAAGACCTGCAGTCTGCCAGTTGGTTTCTGACCCTAGCACTATGGAATATGTACAGAGGGGTGGTGACACCGAAGGTTAAGGACTCACCATTTTATTCATAGCTCAGTCACACCAGAAATGCATCTATAACTTTTTGAATAAAGAAGGCTGAGCACCAAAGAATTGATGCTTTCAAACTGTGGTGCTTCAGATGACTCTGAAGAGTCCTTTGGATAGCAAAGAGATCAAACCAGTCAATCCTAAAGGAAATCAGCCCTGAATATTCACTGGAAGGACTGATGCTGAAGCTCTAATCCTTTGGCCACCTGATGCGAAAAGCTGACTCACTGGAAAAGACCCTGATGCTGGGAAAGACTGAAGGCAGGAGGAGAAGGGAGTGACAGAGGATGAGATGGTTGGATGGCATCATCGACTCTATGGACATGACTTTGAGCAAAGTCCGGGAGATAGTGAAGGACAGGGAAGCCTGGCTTGCTGCAGTCCAGGGGGTTGCAAAGGGTTGGACACACCTGAGTGCCTGAACAACAACCACCACCTCGGTTCAGTACATGTCAATTTAATTCAATTCAATTCAAAACATTTGCTCAAAATCTCTGATTTCCTTCAAACTGTGCTAGATCTGCTCAGGAGAAGGCATAGAACCTTCCCTCAAGGAGTCAGACTACAGTAGGGGGGATGATAATGTAAACAAATTGTGTAAATAAAGCATGATAAATGTAAAACAGGACAGCAGAAACTTAACTGATATCTACTTAAGAGACTCACTGTATTCATTCATAAGCCTTATTCTCTCTTAAAGTATTGTGACTGATGCATTGCTAGACAAATGCTTTCAGCTCGTAGCCAATATCTTCATGTATCTGTGCACTTCACTAATTTGTGTGCTTCATGAAGGGTCTACTGTGTTTGATCCCAAACTTTTTATGTCACTTGTGCTTGTTACTACATTTATGTAATTTAATTACTTATTAGGCAAGTCAGCAAAATATAGATGCAAAAAAGGCCTTTAATTTGCATTAAATTAAGTCAAAAATTTTGGATAAACTTAAGAAATATTAGTCACTTGAGAAAATGCCATTGAAATACGTATGGGTAAGACAACACCTCTTCTCTTGAACTTGGCAGCGAGGATGATCTTGACATAGATAAATGTGTTGATAGTGGGCACAGTTCAGACAGTACCTTTCGTGGTTTCTAGATTTTTGTGTGAGGTAGGAGTGGGCAGTGAAATGAGGGTATGGGAGCTTGAGGAGAGTGAAGAAGCTTTGAAATGGATTATGTGGACTGGGACAGAAGGAGCTCTTTGGGGGCATATGGAAAGTTGCCAGCGATGGTCTTCCTGAGGCTGGAGACCATCACTTTGTCAGGGCACCAACCTGAATGACCACATGGCCTCCTCTAACAGTGCCCAGGAACTGGTTTCGAAGTGGAGAAATAGATGCTTGTAGCTATCCAGGTGTGGGATTTTGTGGAGCGGTCGTGTCAGAAGTTTCAAGGGAGAAGAGGGGTGGACGTTGAGGCAAACAGTGATGTAAGCCTTTTGTTGGGAGCTGCCATCTTCCAGTAACTCTCAAAAATGACAGATGCAGAGGGAAAGAGGAGGGGCACCTGCCCTGTGTCCTCTAGGCTCTTTAGAAACCTGGAGTTGCCCGCCTGGCAGCACATGTGTGTGTCAGGGAGTAGAATGACTGCTCTTCAGAAAGGACCGGCCCACAGCTGTTTCCATGGAAAAACCAGGAGAGGCTGTGGCGTACCCACCACGCAGCACTGGTGTAAACAGATGCATTAAAGGCAAGGTTATTGCCAAGATGTTAATACACAGGTCGAGCATATTAAGTGTCCCGGGAACCAAGCGAGCATCATGAGATGCTTGAAGGACAATGACCAGGAAAAGGAGGAAACCAGAGTTCAGCTGAAGCACCAGCCTCCTCTGTCCAGAGAAGCATGGTTTGTGAGAACTGATGGGGAAGAGCCTGAGCTGCTGGAACCTGCCCCCCATGAATGCCTGGCATGCTAGGCATGCATTCAGAAAGACTTCTGATCATTTAAAAAAGTGATCTAAATGATGAATTGTGATGTACAATCTTATGAGGAATGAACTGGCTCCAGAGGGCATGGTGGGCCCAGGGGATGGAAGGCTTGATGAGGTTAGCGAGCACATGTGATGGCGTTTGGGGTTGCAGAGATGGAGGGATTTCTGGTCTGGGTGTGGCTGTGGGTGACATGGGTGATATAAGCGAGTTTCAATGCCTTCTTTGCAGATGTTGAGAGCACCTCAAACGATGCCCAGGATCTGGCATGGAGAGGTGGACGGGGAAACGGGTGACAAAGTTATTGACCGTAGGAAACAGTTCCAAGGAGGTCTGTGAGTAAGAGGCATGAGCCCCAAAGGGGTTTTAATTTTATTCCCCGCATCTCCTGTATCTCCTGCCTTGCAGGTGGTTTCTTTACTGCTACCATCAAGGAGGTATTCCAATTAATTAATTTTAGAAAACTTTTATTTATTTATTTCTGGCTGAGCTGGGTCTTCCTTGTGGTGAGTGGGCTTCTCTAGTTGCGGCAAGGGATTAGTTGCCCTGATGCATGTGGAGTCTTAGTTCCTTGACCAGGAATCGAACCTGTATCCCCTTCATTGGAAGGTGGATTCTTAACCACTGGACCTCCAAGGAAGTCCCCCTGAAGGGTTTTCGCTAAGGAGGCAATAATGGCTTCACGATTCTGATTTCAAAGTGACAAGTCAGAGCTCTTCTACAATATAAGTGCAAAATTTGTGCTTGTAATTGGGCAAGGTATCTACCCCACTTTGAGCAGGCCTCTGCTCTGATATATGCGTGAATCTTACAGAAAATCTAAAAGTAACTTTCATGCCATATTGGAAACTGAGACTCACTTCCCCCCTCTATGATTCTACTTCGACATTAAATAAGTTTTCCTTTAGAAGACATCAGTAAGTAAATAGAACAGAATGTATGGTTAAATAATTAAAATTACTTTCATCATTACAATTATAATATGTCTTGCCATTTCAAACCAAATATCCACTTATCATTCCTGAAATTTCGTGAGAAATCTATTATTCAAGGGTGCAGAGATGATTTTTTTTTTGGTTGAGTTAAACACATTTATGGATTAGATATGAATTCAGTAAAAATAATTGAATTAAATTGGATGGCATGAATAATTCATGACGTGTAATTTCACATCAGTTTTAGCATAAAAATAAAGCTCTTGGTTTATGTGCTGGGAAAATGTATTTTATTATTTAGAAAGGTAGTGAACATTTATTATTTTGGAAGATAATTCACTTTATGATTAAATAGAGATATTAAATTGTAACATTGAAAGAGAACGTAAAATTTGACTAAGGCCTTGATGCAAGTCACCACTTCCATCTACTTGACGAACCATCAGTTGCTGTGTATTAGTTGTTAGTGATTTCAGAAGATCAGCCTCCATTTTATCCATTGAGGATAAGTCCAGTTATCATGCCAGAACATTCTAGGGAGTGTAAAGGCTGCATATTTCCTTCAAAGAGCAGAGCACACCCTTCTGGTTAGGTCTGTCTTCTGGGGCTGGGTCCTCAGACCGTTGACTATATGGGAGATGGCCCCCTCCTTCATCCTGCTTCCCAAGGCACAGGCTGAGCACCTCTCCTCTGCTGGTTATATTTCACATCTTTGCCAGAAGGGAGCGTGCCGTTTGGCCCCTGGACCGACTCTGGATGCATATAGAGAGCTGGCCTTCTGCGATCTCAATCTGGTGCTGCTGGGGGACAGCTTGTTAGAAAGCCTGACTGTGGGAGTGCATTCTTGTTAAAACAAAGTCGTTAGTTAATGACTTCATTCATTCATTCAAACACATTGGCCATGTGCTTCCTCTGTGTGTAGTCCAGGATACTGGGACCTCCAGTTGAACAAAGCTTGGGAGTTCCTCACGGGGTTGCACAGGGTGATACGGTGGGTTTGGAACCAGTAACAGGGAGGCAGGGATCAAAATAGATCAAGCAGAAGCTGTTACCATGAACCAATAATTCCCCGTATCCTTCTCCCCTTAGCCCCTGGTGACCTCTGTATTACCTCTGTCTCTGTGACTTTATCTGTTCTAGGTGGAATCAGTGATTGTAAGTAGAATCGTATAGTGTTTGTCCTTTTATGTCTGACATTTATTTCATTTAGCATAATGTCTTCAAGGTTCAACCCATGTTGCAGGGTGCATTAGAATTTTATTCCTTTGTAAGGCTGAATATTATTCCTTTGTGTGCATATACCACATTTCACTGAATAATCAATCCACGTTTTGAATTTGGTTTAGAGTTCATGCTTATGCTTAGTGGTCCTTTTACAGGGTAAATTTGTTTCACAAGAGATGTTATTAGACGTCAGCTGGAAGGAATGGACAGAGGGAGATATATCTCTTCCAGGGGATCTTCCTGACCCAGGGATGGAACCTGCATCTCTTTCGTCTCCTGCATTGGCAGGCGGGTCCTTTAACTCTAGTGCCACCTGAGAAACCCTTCACCCAGGGCAGTGTTTCTTAAACTAGGGTGAGTCATCAACCCTTCCATGGTGGGAAAGAGGAGGAAAGCAGATATATATACCCCTGTGGATGCATTATTCAGGAGATCTTTAAGAAATTTCTATCTGAATTCCAACGAGAGTAAAACCTTCCCAGAAACATATTCAGGATCATGTGGCATTACTGGAATTGCCATTTCTCATTTTTACTGTCTTTTAGTATATCCATCTGTGTGATTCATATTAATTTATAGATCTTATGGCGCATAGCTCTTCAGGCTGGTGTGGCCCCCTTTGCTAGTCGCTGAGCTTCGAAAACCAGCTACTCAGCATGCACCTCTCAGCTTGGCTTGGTTATCTGTACAAGTGTACTTTGTGAGGGGAATCCTACCCCTGGTGATATTCCAAATTTAGGTCAGTCTCCAGAATGGGAAGGGATGACGGTATCATTATCTTTTTCCTTTAGACAATGCTAAAGACCTGCTGTAAAGATCTTTGCTCTCCAGCTTTTCCTTTTCATCAGAGGTACTGTTCATCACCTCATTCATTCCTTTACCCAACATGGACATGCCGTAATGAATCATATCAGAAGCCTGTAAATTATACTTACATGTGTTTTTTTCCAGGATAGGAATCAAGGAATACATTCAGGTCTCCTTGGTAAACAAACAAAATATGAAGCAATGTATAACATGTGCTTTTTCTAAGTCTGAATTTTCTCACTGGTTTGCAAGCTCCCCCAACCCCAAGGGGAGAAGACTGTATTGTAACATCCCAATTCTATTCTGAGCCACCAGAGGGGCTTTGTGACTAATTGATGGATTTCATCAACCCTATCTTGTTCCATCTTGTGCCTCTAGATTCTGGCTACCCAAGACTGTATCTGCAAACAGTCAGACATGAATTTGCTGCCGGTTCTCTCTTGCTGTGGACACTCCTTGGCGTCATTGTTACTCTCATTGTTATTATTAGTGGTGATGGTGGCTTAGTGTGGCATCGTGGAGGCAGAGAGGTAGAGATAAGCCAGCACAGGTTTGGCACAAACAGATTGCCCATCCGCTCCCTTAGAAAATGTATTTGACCCTAAAAAAATGAAAATACACACCCGTCACAGTTGCTGCGAAAATTAAATGAAATAATATATGTGTAAATAATGAGGTGAAGAAATTGCTGGCACAGTAACTCAAAACAACAATTTCCTTCATTTGCCCTCAAGCTGATGCCTGCCCCCTGCCCCCACCATCTTGGGTCTAGGGGAACCATGAACACACCAAGAAGCAGAACTTTGAGGAAAAGAAGGAGAAAGACCACTTTAGATTTTAATAACAAAATTAGAACACAGAATTCACTGAGTGGGACTGTCTGTGCACGTCGGCAAGGGAAGAAATGCCGTTTATAGGAGGTTTTAGGTTTTTTCTCCCCGTCCTGCCATCTTTGAGTCCTAGGAAGCTCAAAAAAGCAAAGATAACAGATATTAGGAGAAAAGAAAGACCCTCTGTATTTGTAAATGGCTAAGTTGAATCTGTCCAAACCTGCCCTTACCTGTGAAGGCAGCGCACACCTGGCTAGCTCACAGTTGCCAATGTCCCTTCCAGTCTCCACATCTCTCTTTACTTTGCTGCCTTATCTCGCTAGTGACCCTTATGTTTATCTAACACACAGAATATGCAGTCACAATGTGGACGGTAGAATGTGTGTGTCCCCGTTGGTCCACAGCCAGAAGTCCTCACCTTCCTCAAGAGAAGCCGGACGGCTGGGAATTTTGGGGTGCATTTCTGGTAGTCACAATGGCTAGGGATGGCTACTGACATTATTAGGGATGCAGGACCTTCAGCAGAGGTCAGGAAAGCCCCCCGCCCAACCCTCCCCCCATTGGAAGACCATCCTGCCCCAAGTGTGGCAGCAGGTCCTTTGAAAAACACTGCGTTTATGGTGTGGGAAGAATCCTCAGCCACTTTATGACCCAGAGACTGTTTATAATTCAGTCACAAAGGAGGACAAGTTTTCAAAGGAAGTGAGCGAGCCTGTGCCTTGACCAATGTATTACTTGGTGATAACACTGACTGCATCTTGAC
The DNA here is from genome assembly GCF_023091745.1 of Budorcas taxicolor. NCBI lineage: Eukaryota > Metazoa > Chordata > Mammalia > Artiodactyla > Bovidae > Budorcas > Budorcas taxicolor. The sequence goes on along the minus strand of NC_068917.1, from coordinate 12,112,116 downwards.
GCCTGTTGTGAAATTCTGGAGATGTTATATTCTGACCTACATGGGAGTGTTATTTCAGATTTTAGGGCCCTGCTCTCACTGTTCTCTTAATACAGAAAGGGGTGAAATAAGGGTTGTTACTGTTAGATTTTTTTTCCCCCTAGACATTCTTTCATTGGGAAGACATTAGATAAAAATTGGGTAGGCTTTGTAGACAAGACATTTGACCAGAAAAATAATCTTTAGCGTCACCGCACACACACACAGAGACAGCAAGCACAAAGAAACTTTGGAGGGCTCTTTTGATATGACATAGGGAACCCGACAGTGCCAATAATAGCACAGGGCTCTATCTCGCACAGTGCTTTTGAAGGCATAGAAAGCAAATGACAATTCCAGCAGCAGCTAAGATATATTTTGCAGTGGCTGGAAAGAAACTGGCATTCTTATAGAAGTCCAGGAAATTGTCTTTGAGCCTTTGAAGGCACAGAGAAAGCTAATGACACCTCAGAGGAATAGCGCTCTCAGGTTTTAGACGCCACAGATGCCAGCGATGCTAAAGCCAGGATATAAAACCTCTCTTATAGGGCCTTTAAGAATCCTCAGTGTGCTTTTATTAGCAGGCTGAGTGTGTATATAGAAATGTTAATGGTCTGTGCAGCAAACTCAGCTTGTTTTTGCAAACTACAGAACTATAAAAGTTATCCGAAAGGACACTCGCTCTTCCTTCCTTTGTTCTTTTGTTCTCATTTGTTCTTTTATATAGTAATAGAGCACCTATATGTGCTGGGGGCCATAGACACAAAGGTGAAGACAACATGGGTTCATTTCTCCAGAGGCTTGCCATCTAATGTAGGAGAAACGTGTGTCTTAATATCTACAAGGGAAGGTGGAAGGTGATAATGATGCAAATAAAGCACAAATTAAATGGAAATGTAGCCACAGAAGAAATTACTTCTAGCTGATAGGATCAAAGAAAGTGACAGGGAAGAAAGAGTGGAAATGGTATTTAACTGTTTTCAAGCACATGTAGGATTTGGGCAGGTAGCAATTAGCTTGCGGGGAGAAAGAAGAGGGTGTTGGTAAGGGAGGGTGTCCCAACGGGTGGAAGAGCCCTGAAGAGGTTAAGCAGGAGTGGTGTGAAATGAGGGGCAGCTCAGGAGTAGAGGGGGTCCTGGCCTGGGTCCTACGGACCATTCAGAAGAGCCTGTCTTTGCTGTTATTAAAGAATGATTTGGAGTCCTGGCCCTCACATTCTGATGTGCCGTAGAAATTCCTCGGTGTGTGTTAGTCGCTCAGTCGTGTCTGACTCTGCAACTCCGTGGACTGTAGCCTGCCGGGCTCCTCTGTCCATGGCATTCTCCAGGCAAGGATACTGGAGTGGGTTGCCATTTCCTTCTCCTTCCATCTCCAAGGGATCTTCCCGACGCAGGGAACAAACCCGAGTCTCCTGCATTGCAGGCAGATTCTTGACTGTCTGAGCCACCAGGGAAGCCCCAGATGGAGCTTGTTAAAAATTCCAGTGCTCGGGACCCACTCTGTACATCTCCATTTAGAAGATGCCATGGGCTCCGTGGTCCCTGTGGCCAGCGTGGACTCCACAGCCAGCTGCTGGAGTGTCTTGCTGTGCGTGTTTGATGTGTCGCTGAGGAGCTGGGACGCGATGCTGGAACACCAGAGCAGGAGGGAAACGGAAATTACTTTTCTAAGAAGTGCAATCCCCCAACCTCCTCTTAAGCAACTACAATAACATCTCATATTTTATTTAATTTTCTTTTAATGGAAAAACCAGTTATACTAAATGAAACCAAATGACTGGTAAAGAAGATCTGAATGATGTTTATAAGCCTTTTATATGATTTTTTTATTGAGGTTTTTGGTCTCCTAATTGATGAATAAAGGGAAGATGGGGAAGATGGGCATGTGTTATGTTCTGTCAGGGTTCAGAGAGAGTGAAATTATCCCCACCCTGCCAATAAAATTCTCCAGGTTGATTGCTGTTTTTAATTTATCCGAGCAGTGGTTTTCAGTGAAGTGACACTGGTCCTGATCGTTGTGTAAACAGACAGTCTTAGCCGAGGAAGTAAAGTCCTCTCCTCAAAGAAATCTGGGTTTTCTGCTTTATCTGACAGTGGTGACCGGCGATGCACCGCAGTAGTCCTCCCAGGCCACTGTCCGGGTTTGTCAGCAGGCTCCCTCCCTGTGGGGTCCTTGGCCCTAGTTGAGCCTCCCACCCCACCCCTAAGCCTAGGATGTGGTGTATGTTGCATAACCTGCCGAATATGAAGAGCGTTCTGACACTCAGTAAGCCCCACATTCGTGTCCGAAACACCGAGGGCTGCTGTTCCAACAGCTTGACTTAGAAGCTCCCTGCTGCCCGGCCTGGTCCAGCCCTCCTGGCCCTGACACTTCCCTGTGCGTTGAAAGGCCCCCCCCCAAGTCCTGTGAGTGTGTGAGTGCACTAAGCATGTTAGTTCTTTACTGAGCGCCTGTTTTTCTGAGACTGAGCTCGGGTCAGAGAGGTTAACTGGATTCCCTGAGCTTAGAAAGTCAACAGGTGGCGGAATCAGTCTGCTCAGATGTGTCTTTAGACTTTTCCATCTGGATGGACCCCTCTTAAAGGAACAAGGTCTTGGCCATTTACTCTCTGCCACGTGGGCGAGAATGCTGGAAGTCTCCATACCAGGCCTGGCCTCACACACATTGTAGCATGGTCTGGTCTCAAGCAAAGCCAGGCTGGCTGGGATGTTCTGGGAAGATGTGCCTGGTCCCTGGTCTGCATCCACCAGACCTTCATGTTGAATCTTGTTTTTCATGAACTGTGCAGGGAGGCAGGGAGGCTGGTTGGAGGGGAGGGAGTTTCTGGGGACGGACTGAACACCAGCTGCCGGGGGCTAAGTGCTATACATTCCATTCTGGCTCAGTGTGGCCTCAGACCATGCGTTGAGGTTCTTAGTATAGATGTGTTTTAGAAACGAGCCCAGGCAGTGGGACTCCCCGCTCAGGGAGGCTCTGGGTCCACAGCCAGACCCTGCTCTGCTTGTGTCGACACTTGAGTGCCAGGGTCCTAGCCATGGGCATGACCGGGTTCTGGAGTTCTCCCCTCTGACTCTCAGAAAAGATGTGTTAAAGGCACACCATGTTAGGGTCAGCTAGCCCAGGTTCAGACCTGGGCTTCACCGTGTACTAATGAGTCAGCCTTGAGCCGAGCCAGACCTTTGTTTTATTGTCCCTAAAGGAGGAAAAAAATACCTGTTATAGGATCATCATTAGGCTTCAGTGAGAAAATTGATGCAAAGTCGGAAGCACACATCCTGGCACATGGTGGGTGCTCAGGGAATGGTGATGACTGTTGTCATTGTGTGATTCCTTGAGGCTGAGAATACATATCCTCTCCCATAAATCCACCTCCTTGGATTCCGTCTGAAAAGAACGTATGTGATGGTAAATTACAAAATGTCTTTTCCACACCATCTGCTTTCCCACACTCACTCTTCCCCTCTCTCTACCTTCCCTTTGTTCAGTTACAGGTGAGCGTCTCAGACGCCCAGGGGCAAATCTGTTAGCCCACGAGAAAACCAGAACCAGAAGGGCTTACCACTTCCTGGTGGTCACCAGTCAGAAAACCCAACTCAGCACTTTAAATTTTTCAGTGTCGAGCTCCCATGTAGTCAGCATTCAAACTGGAGATAAATTAGTTTCATGCCCAACTAGTTGGTACAGAAAGGGAACTAGAAAAATTTTATACAGTTTTGAAAGATTACTTTCCATTTACAGTTATTACATATATCGGCTATGGTCCTCGCATTGTATAATACATCCTTGGGCCTGTCTTACACGTGGTGGTTTGCACCTCAGTCCCCCACCCCTAGGTGGACCTCCCCTCCCCACTGGTAACCACTAGTTTGCTCTGTGAGTCTGCTTCTCTCAAAAAGGGAATTTTATTTGCCACCCTTGCTCTCAAGTGCAGGTGACAGAGTGACGTATCTGTGTCACACACTCCAAGGCACTGTCAGGGCGTGTTCTGGCTCAAGCATCCTTTTCTAAGAGGCTCAGTTTTGGGCACAGTCTCTGGTCTAAATTTACCCCGTGGCCCACGGCCATTTCCTGGACGGTGGGTCCAAGCTCTGAAGCCGGTGGTCCAGAAACAGCCCGCTGTTTCAGAGAGCAGTGTTGAGAAGGGTAGGCTTTTCCCACGACAGAAGAGAGCAGCAAAACCAAGTGCTTGGTTGAAATATGTCTGTGATGAACCTGCTTTAACTTTTGTTTAAAAATGTCATTACATGTTCTGTTCAAATGTTTTACAAGCTGTGTTCTGACTACAATGGAGGCTTTCTAAGAAATCAATTCCCAAGAACTCTTGGTGGAATATTCTGTATCCAGGGCTATAAAAGTTAGAGCTGTTGCCAAGGAAACCAGCGGAGGAATTTAAATGTATAAATCTCGCTATTATATTTAAATTTCATGGAACATCTGACCCAAGCTTTACTTTGAGGTGAAGAGGAAAACAAAGTAGAAATTAGAACAAGGACTCATGAGATGGGCACCATCATTTTTTTTAAAAAAACTGTCTGCCATTAGTGTTTATATTTTACTCTTTTAATAAGCAATTCTGGTTTTCTTCTTATAAAGGTCCTAGGTACACTATACCTGCAGAGGCACCTTGCCTTTCAGGCCAAGTCCTCAGTGAAGGGAGTTTCCGTCGCTGGGGGTGGCTTACCTTCAGAGAAAGGCACAGTGATGAGGAAGAAGTAGTTCTCCTGTGTTTTTACCATTGATGCCAAAATTGCTAGAGTGACAGAAGAAATTCCACCATTTACTTGATGTGATTTTTTTTTTTTTTTTTGCCAGCTCCATTCTACTTTACATGCTTTTTTGGACTCTTAAAATACTGGATAGAAAAAAGGAATTTTCTCGTGCTGAAAAATGATCAGAGCCTTTCTAGGGAGTAGGAGACACAGGAAATGCGGGTTTGATCCCTGGGTCGGGAAGATCCCCTGGCAGAGGGCAGGGCAACCCACTCCAGTATTCGTGCCTGGAGAATCCCATGGACAAGCAGCCTAGCGGGCTACAGTCCATAGGGCCACCAAGAGTCAGACACAGCTGAGCAGCAGCAGCAATGCTAACAATTACATTAGTAATGTTGAGGTATGACTCATGCCGAGTATCATCCAGTTGACCCTTGGGTAACTCAGGGCTCAGGGGTTCAGACCCCTGAGCAGTTGAATGTCCATGTATTATTGTATGGTCAGTACTCCATACCTGCAGTTCCACATCTGTGGAATCAACCAAGCAACCACGGAACATGTAGTACTGTAGCTCTATTTAGACGAAAAAGTCCACGTATAAGGGGACCTGCACAGTGCAAACCTGTGCTGCTCACTGTATTAGGAACTTAATATGCATTATTGCACTGACATGTATACTGTGATAAGACAGAGGTGTGGTTCATTATCCCAAGCATGTAAAATGCACAGCAGCTGAATATGAGATGACAGCAATGTTCTCAGCATCAGCGTGTGCCCCATGCTAAAAATATTTAGAGTGAACCATGTGAAATTGCTGTTTTATGAGCAGAAAGAGTCAAATATGGGCAGCTTCATGTGGTTCCACACAGCATGGGATTGTGTTTGTGTATCCCTACCTGGCAGACACAGGTCTCAAATTTCCTTGGGGATATATCTGATGTTTCACACGCATGAAAACATGTGGAATTTCCCACAAATGTACAGCTAGCCCCACAGGAAAGAAAAACTGTTAAAGGGTCTCTCTAATAATCACAGATCTGAAGACCCAGAAAGTTCCCAGGGCTTGTGTGGTGGGCTGGCCTGGTTTTAGAGAAGCAGGTCCCCGGGAGGTGAGGAGACGTGCCCGTCCACTCTCATGGGTGCACTGGGACCGAGTGTGAGGCGGGGACACAAGCCCATGCTTCGTCCATAACACCTGCTTGGCCTTCCACTATTGACTGTCAATTACAGGGCATCAAAGGTAACGGTGCAGATGACGTCTCCAACTTAGATGTCAGCTCCCTGTGATTGGCTGTACTCGGCACCGAGTTCTTGGCGGTAGGCGGTCCTGTAGTGCTGAGACAGGGATGGGGAGGGAGGTCGACGTCCCGTGTGGAGGTGAAGGAGGGTGTCAGCTGATGGTCAGGTGAGGAGGGGGCAGCCAACTTGGAGCAGAGCCCTTCTGGTGGGTCAGTGAGATGGACTGTGTGCAGACAAGTCACTCATGATGATGCATGTTGGCCTGAGAGGAAACCCACTTCCATTTCAAATCCCTGTTAAATACTGAGGGTATACACTTAATAAACAAGATGTGTCTTGTTCACTATGATTTCAAGTGGCTCAGGAATTCACCAGTGATGGCTTCTTCATTGTGATCCCAGCTACAGGAAATAGCATTTCTGCCTCTATTTCTCATTTTTATCCAAAAGTTTATTTTTTAAAAATTGGTTTTCTGTATTTGTGTATAAAGAAATTGTTTTATGGTTTTGTTTAGTTTGGGGGGCTTCCCTGGTGGCTCTTGGGCTCCAAAATCACTGCAGAGGTTGACTGCAGCCATGAAATTAAAAGACTCATACTCCTTGGAAGGAAAGTTATGACCAACCTAGACAGCATATTAAAAAGCAGAGACATTACTTTGCCGACAAAGGTCTGTCTAGTCAAATCTATGGTTTTTCCAGTAGTCGTGTGTGGATGTGAGAGTTGGACCATAAAGAAAGCTAAGCACCCAAGAATTGATGCTTTTGAACTGTGGTGTTGGAGAAGACTTTTGAGAGTCCCTTGGACTGCAAGGAGATCCAACCAGTCCATCCTACAGGAAATCCTGAAGGAAATAAGTCCTGAATGTTCATTGGAAGGACTGATGCTGAAGCTGAAGCTTCAATACTTTGGCCACCTGAAGCGAAGAACTGACTCATTGGAAAAGTCCCTTATGCTGGGAAAGGTACTGAAGGCAGGAGGAGAAGGGGATGACAGAGGATGAGTTGGTTGGATGGCATCACCGACTCGATGGACGTGAGTTTGGGCAAGCTCTGGAGTGGTTGGTAGACAGGGAGGCCTGGCATGCTGCAGTCCATGGGGTTGCAAAGAGACAGGACTGAGTGACTGAACTGAACTGAACTGAACTTAGGAAATAAATTCAGTAAAACTCATCTCATCATAAATGAGCTAAGCCATTAGAGCGAACTGACCATCAGCTTAATAGGAATCATTCATGTAATGCTGAAGCTAACAATAACAGTTAATGCAGTGGTCTTCAGTCTTTTTTAACGTGGGAAGGACTTCCCTAGTGGGTCAGTGGCAGAGAATCCACCTGCAATGCAGGAGACGCAATGTTTGATCCCTGGGTTGGGAAGATCCTCTGGAGAAGGAAATGGCAACCCACTCCAGTACTCTTGCCTGGAGAATCCCAGGCAAGATGGACAGAGGAGCCTGGCGGGCTGCAGTCCACGGGGCCACAAAGACTCAGACATGACTGACGCGAGTGAGCACAGAGTGCAGCCCAGCATAAAGTGGGCGAGCTCTTTTCTCAGTGGAAACCGTGAAACCCTGTGCTTAAAGCAGACAGAAGCTGAGTGGTGGTCGGGGAGGCGGAAGGATGCCAGAGTCTGGGCAGTAGAGCCTGCCCTGCACCTCTCCTCTCTGGCTGGTCTCCTTCTCAGAACTTTGAAAACCGTTAATGCTAAGGCATACGTTACCTACATACAGTAATCCTTGAAGTGAGCGTAAGTGTTGTCATTTTCCAGGCATGTTTTTATGCATCACTTTGTATGACTCTGGAGAATAGACAGCAAAGCCAGTCTTACCCCATTGTCCTTATTTTTCATCGAAGGAAATTGAGGATCAGAGAGGTTAGTCATAGATCCAGTGCTGCACAGCTAATATGTGAAGCAGCAGGGTTTGGAATGTAGTTCTTCTGACTCTCAGTTTACGGTTCATTTCACTGAATCATAGGGTTGTCTATGGGTGAAATAAAACCCCAGGCTTCTTTGAGCTGGTGAAGCTCCTTCTAGAATGTTTTGTTCAGTTCTTGTTGTCGTTCTGTTGCTCAGCTGTATCCAACTCCTTGTGACCCCATGGACTGCAGCATGCCAGGCTCCCCTGTCCTTCACTGTCTCCCGGAGTTTGCTTAAACTCTTGTTCTGTTCTGTGGTGGATGGTCAACAGAGGATGTTCAGGCTGGGGCAACTGGACTACAGCGCTTCTCATTGTAGGCAGAAGGAAAAGATTTTGGAAATGAATCTCTCTTTTAGAGTTCATTCACTGACGTGGCCTGATTCTGTAAAGGCACAAGATGCTTGGTAACGAGGGGCTTGAGGCCTGAAGGCTCTGGAGCCTTAGGACAGGGTGTGAAAGTCACAGCGAAGGGAGAAAGAGAAGATAGCTAAGCTGACACTTCTGCAGCTTCAGAGATGAGCATTCCTGGCTGAGGGAACACATGCAGCCCACCAGTATTCAAAATACAGCCTTTGTTCCTTTTTTTAGGATAAAATTTAAAGGTGCTTTCATGTTTCTACTTCTCAAATATGTCAATTTTTTCAATGACAGCCTTTCATTCAATATAGTAGGTAATCTGAATTGTAAGAATATTGTATAGTTCCCCCCGGGACTGAATTAAGCTATTTGCATCTTGAATGGAATAAAAGGCTCCAAAAACATTTTCCCCTCCTGAATCATTCTTGGAAAAAGAGTTTGCTTGCCCCTGATCTATTTCATAATATTATCTGGGTAAAAGCCACTTTGCAGGAAACACACGTACCCGAATGCAACGATGCTAGCATAGAATTCAGCCCAAAGGGTGGAAAATTTAGTGAGAAAGGTTTTGGTTCAACCTGACAGCAGCAGCAGCAGCAGCAGCAGCAAAGTCGCAGCAACAGAGCTAGTGGCCAGGAATGGGTGGGCTTGTGGTCCCATCTCCCCATCCCTGGAGATGTGCTCTGCCAGCCCCGCATCAGGGATGCATTAGACCGCTCGGGTCTTTTGAGGTCCAGGATTCTATTGTTTTATTATTTGATTGCACTTACCACTTCAGAGGGCTTCCCCAGTGGCTCAGCAGATAAAGAATCCGCCTGCAGTGCTGGAGATGTGGGTTCGACCCTGGGTCAGGAAGAGCCCCTGGAGGAGGAAATGGCAGCCCACTCCAGTACTCTTTCCTGGGAAATCCCACGGACAGAGGAGCCTGATGGGCTACAGTCCATGGGGGTCGGAAAGAGCTGGACACAACTGAGCAACTGAGCACTCACATCACTTCAGAATGAGTGCTTTGACTTTCTTGCATTTGAGTAGATGATGCTGAAGAATACTTAGGCTTGAGTTTCTTATGTTTCATGAATTTCTCACTTTCGAAATTTTTATCAGAAAGAATCTGAGAACATTATGATGTTAATTGGACCAGGTTTGGTAATATATTTTAAGAGCATATAATCTGTGAGTTAAAAAAAAAAGTCACCTGAATATTGGATGATAAAACAATAGCCTACATACTTTTTCTTTTAAAAATACTATTTTTACAAGTCTTGAAATGACAGTGGTGTTGACAAATGTGTCCTCATAGTAGATAGTAGAGAGGAGGTGCTGAAAGTTCTGCAAATTCCCCGTATTTTCTATTATATGCATAAGTTTTCAAAGATTTTCTATTATTATTTTTGATTCATTTTCAGATTTCAGGTATTTTCCCCAAATGCTTAGTTTTACCCTTCTTTATCACTATTAGTCCTTAATGGTCTGTAATAAATTCATGTTTTCAGTATAATAAGGGCTCAATATTGTAAACAACAATAAAAAGAACAACAAAAAGCCTCTAAATGAACTCCTTTGTAATACACTTAATTTTTCAATTTGTCTATTTTATACTTTGAATTTTCTTGCAGCAACGGTAGAGAGCACTTTTTCTACCTTAAGTCACTGATCCATGGGGAGAATGAATCAAGCTCTACTAAGTAAAGAGAAGCTTAATTTCTTTAAGAGAGAAATGCATTCTACTTCTCTGCCTTAAAAAATAAGAGCAGGAAACATAAAACTCTATTTTAATAAATGCTAGAGATAAAAATTAAGAGAGATTGAGGATGAAAATAGGAAAGAGATCGTAGAAACACAGACACACACATACACATGAAGGTAAAGATGAAGACCTGGGAACACACATACACATACACACAAAGGTGAAAAGACCTAGAGTGAGAATTGGACACGAAACGAAACAGACACTGAAAGATGACTGTCCAGGGACCTCTGCAAGGCTGGCGACCTGGACTCTTTCATGGAGGCCAGTCAGGCAGTGATAGCACATAACGTGGTGGTTTCGTCGCTAAGTCGCGTCTGACTCTTTGCCACCCCATGGACTGTAACCTGCCAGGCTCCTCTGTCCATGGGATTTTCCCAGCAAGAACACTGGAGTGGGTTGCCACTTCCTCCTCCGGGGGATCTCCCCGACCCAGGGATGGAACCCACATGTCGTATTTCTCCCGCATTGCACGTGGGTTCTTTACCACTGAGTTGCGTCATGAGAGGTGGGCACATGTGGGAACTGTGGCATGCCTGTCCTGGCTGAAGACACCCAAATCAAAAAAAAAAAAAAAACCCCAAAACACTAGGAAAGCCTTCTATTATCTGCTGGCCACCAAGTTAGACCCCTGGCTTATGAACACCCACAGAAATGAGAGCTGACATTTACTGAGGGCCTACTCTGTGCCAGGCCGTGTTCCGTGTGCCTTACTTTTAATAACCATAATCCTCCTAGCATCCTTGGAGGCACATGTTACTGCCGTTATTCCCATTTCACTGGTGAGGAAACTGAGGCACCAAGAGGTTATGGGACCTTCATAACTGGTCCTCAGAGGAGCTAAAGTTTGAACCCAAGGAGTTGGGCTGCAGAAAGGGCTTTGTGCACAAAGGAAAATCCACACAGAGACTGGCATTGACACATAGGCCCAGCCATCAGCCCTGTCCCTTCACCTGCCTCGTAGACATGCGGACTTGAAAATGGCGGAGAGAGAGAAGGCACCTTGGAGAACACGCAGGAATCTTTAAGCTAGGCTCTCATGGGATAACCTCCCAAGCTTCTGACTTTGGCTGTGCGCATAATTTGTATCATGTTTGTTATACCGTAATTAAAAACACTTTATTGCTTAAAAATGCCAACTTAAAGCAACCAGCACTGTTGTCTACCTACTAAAGGTGTATAAATAAATGGGGCCAGGATAAAGGAGTCACTCACAGCAAATGCCTTCTTTTTAAATGAAAAAAAAGCGTGTTTTATTTGTTTGCCTGTTTTAATGTGGTAGAAACTTAAAGTGACTGAATTTGTTAGAGACAATAAAAACTTGGCACCATTTTTTTTTGGTGGATGAAAATGGCATTCTAGAAGGATTATGATGGCTGTGTTGTGTCCAGCATGTGGTACACACTCAGTCAGTGTTGAATATTCAAATCACAATGTTAAGCAGTTCTTTGACAACAGACACCATCGTTATTTTCAGGATGTATGTACGTGCATGTGTGCCTGTGTGGTCACTCGTGACCAACTGTTTGCGACCCCATGGACTGTAGCCCGGTGGGCTACAGTCTCTGTCCATGAACTTTTCTAGGCAAGAATACCGGAGTGGGTTGCCATTTCCTTCCCCAGTATTTATGCACAATATTTACTAATTATGGCAGAAATTTCTTGAGTTAAGCAAGGTAGGTGTTGTCTTTCCCATTTTACAGATGAGGAAACCAAGACCCTTGGGGCCAAGGGACTTGACCAGGGCTCACAGGTGGCAAGTGATCCATCTGGAACCCGAGGGCTCTGCCTCTAAATCCATGTTCTTTCACAAGACCCCACTACCCTTCCATGATTTAAATTGAAAGCCATAGATAAATCTCGAGGAAAATGTGTTTTATTCTAGAGTTGCAACATTTCTGAAAAATGTGAAGCTA